>NC_136524.1:36990210-37207710 GCF_053919585.1 Euprymna scolopes | reverse complement strand
AGCAATCAATGATCTTAGCCTGGGGTTAGTTCTTCTACATCGCACCTCTGAGACCTCTCCCCCCTCGTGAGGAGTCCCCTTTCAGACTATCTTCTTCCTTTGCCGTCTGAAATCCAACTCAACACTTTGCTCCAGCAAACCAGAACACGTGACAGATGACATGTTCTACTGGTCAGCTGTTCAGATACCTTCAGGTGCAAACTTGACCAGTCACCAAGTTTGATATGTTCTGACAATCAATCAAAACATAGCTTCACATTTCTTGTTTATTTCGCCAGATAGATAGATAGATAGATAGATAGATAGATAGATAAACTGATAATTAGATAAACTGATAGATAGACAAGTAGAAGATAGTTTACTCTTCTGCTCGGTCAACTATATAACAGGGGCACAAGGGGGCAGGAGAAGTGATGGCTACTATAATTAAAACAAACCCCACCTCTAAAAATCCTTTCCTTGTGTGGACGGAACACTCCAATTGTTGAATTCCCCCTCCCTACAAAATTGTGATCATTTTTAAATTAGTCTGCCCCCCCCCTCTACCCTGATAAAAAGGACAAGATGGCAGCCATATTGGTTGAAAATCAAAAGCCATAAAGTTAATATTTAAGATGAAATAAAAAGCATTTAAAACTACTTCAAAAGACCAGAAAATGATGCAGGTATGTAACTGTTATTGGCTATGGTGACATTCATTTGTTGTACTGGAGATCTTTTTAAGATTCTAACCGTACCATTAAGTGCAATTGTTTGTATCTCTTTTGAACTTGGTTCACCGGGTATATTTGTTAGGTAGTTTTCTTATTTTTTTTCTTTTCTTTTTTTTAGATTATTTTTCATGAGTCGTGTTGCTCCTATAATTAATAAAGTGATGGAGGTCTTCCTATGATTCCAGTTTCTTTACATTTTGTATATAAGACGTTGGTATTTCAGTGTGTTTAAAGAAAAGTTAAGTTCAAAGACTATCATTTTAGTCATATCAGGAGAAGGAGACAAAAACATTGATTTTTAATATTTAAATATGCAAAATATTTTGTGTGTGTAAAATAAATATGTGAATATTATAATTTTATGTATACACATATTCTTAATTAGAAAATAATTATATATGGTCAACTGTATATGTATATAGGGTATATGTAGATTTGTATCTTTGTTAAGTATTTGAGATTTATGAATGTTATTGACATGTCAGAAATATTAATATAAAAAATGTTCCTTCCAAAATTTAAACATTGGCATTTATCTCCCTTGAATAGAATTGTTTCCCCTATATTTGACAAAGATTTTTTGTTGCTGCCGTTTTGTTTTGTTTGAACAAAATTTTAGCTTTTAAACTTCTTTTTCAAATTATGATAACATGTACCCGGATGTAAAATTAATTTTAATGTATAATTTTTTTAAAATTTCTTTGACAATGAATCTATTCTTGTGAATTTTTTTTTTGTTTTTGCTGGAATATGTAATGTTTTTTTTTTTGTTTTTTTTTTTGTTTTTTTTAGACATTTTTTTTCTCTTTACTTGCATTTTTTGCTGGGCATTTATGAAAATTTTTTTCTGTAGCTAATCCAATACTGAAAAAAAAAAAAAAAGAAAAAGATGCTCAATTATATGAAAATAAAAACTGCCTTGAAACAGATGTAAACAATTATAATACTTTTGTTTATAGTCTTTATTTGGAATATGATTTAAAAAGTGTTTTGAATTGCAATATATATACATATTAGAATAGTCCTCCTACAATGTATCCATGCTAGTCTTTCACATTAACTAAAATAAATTTGAGATATTTGATCATATATCTTACATTTGAATTTTTCTAGATTTTGTATTTCTTTTAAAATGACAAAAATACATATCTGTTACACTGACAGGATCATGTTTGACACACCGGTTCCCGTCTGATCACCGAAGTTAAGCAACAATGAGCCTGGCCAGTACCAGATGGGTGACCATTTGGAACTTTCAGATGCTGTATGTGCTCTCCGCTTATCTCTGCATTGTTTCCAGTTGGCCTAGACTTCTCCTTGCCACTGGACTCAAACAGTGCCGATTCAGGAGAGGTGTGGTTGGGGATTGCGCAACCCTTGCCACACAATTACATGTGCAGCTGCCCCTACAGAGGGTATCCTTTGTCTTTTGAGACTGAATGGAGGCATTAAAATACTGACAATAGCAATGACTATCCACAACTTTATAATTAAAAAAAAAGATGCGAACAATCTACTATTATATAAAGGAAACTTTGTGTGTTTGTATCCTATGGACTCCTAAGTGTCCTGTGCCAATTTTTATAAAATTTCACACAAAGGTATTTTATGTGCCCGGCAGTGTTCTTAGATAAGTTTTGTATCGGAATCTCTCTGATAAGTATTGATAATCAAAATAATCCGGTGAAAGAAGGGGCAGGCGATTTTGACTAAAGTTAACACTTTACACAGCCTAACATCACGAGTGCATTTGAGAAAGTTTTATTATCACAAGCCGAAAAGCCCGACATAAAATCAATAGTAGGTTTTTTTGATATTGCAGGGGTGCATTCGAAATTAATGTTTCTGTTTAAAACACAACTGAAGCATGATACTTAGCTTTTGCATTTTAAACTTTAATTCAAACCATTATATATAAAAAAATATTTTTTAAATCAACGGTAGGTTTTCTACAGTAAAATGTAAACTACAATGTAGACTAAGTCACTGCAGGGAGGCATGTGAAGTTTCCACCTGGTGCATCATGATCTGTCCCCAACTAGAGCAGGCAATCAATCGATTTGATTGAAAAATGGGTGACAATAAAAAATATGGGAGTGTGAAACATTCATTGATCATCATTCAATCCCGGCTAAGGTCTGGTCTCCCTGCTAGTCTTTGATAAGATGAAAGTACAGAGTAGTTAACAAAGCTCTAATCCTAACCCTATTCTCCGCCCTTCTCATGTTTAGAATGAGTTTCTAAATGATGTGGTTAATTAGAAACCTATTTATATGTTAAGGATTGTTAACTATTCTGTTCCTCATTGTCTTATTTTGCATACCTATATTCTTCTGTTGATGAAGTGTCATTAGAATTTTTAAACATCTGCCCTGACTGGCACCTATGCTATACATATTTGATAAATTTCAATAGAATTTCAAATAGTTTAAGTGTTGATTTGGGTAAAGTTGTACAGGGTCTGCAACAGAAAATGCTAGTCGTTTGAGCATTGTATTTTATCTTATAAACACATATTTCTAGAGAGAATGGTGCTCAAACACTTTTTGACCACTTTATCCAGAATTCCAATAAATCCAAGAAAAGATACCATGCTGAAGCCAAAATTCTCTCAGCGTTTTCTGGCAGATAACGTAAACCACAATGCTCAGCGAATGAAATGCAAGTACATTTGAATGAAATTTGGCTTGGACAAACGTATCAAGTGCTTTCTCAAAGCTGGGAAGAAGATTCAAACAGGAAACATACAGCTTGATGAGTCATCAAAGACCCAGAAAAGCGGAAACAATATAAATATGTTAGGATAGAAGAAAACGATTCAAATCATAATCTCAAACAATGTGAAAAATCGGCAGAGAATATGTATGCTATATAAGAAAAATGGTTCATGTATACGAGCAGTATCCCTCTACATATTTTTTATTTTTGTCTTTTTTTTTTTTTTCAATTTTTTTCAATGGGTTATTATCAAATGGATACTAATCTACCAGATTATCCAAAAAAAAAAAAAATAGAAGAAAATAAGTCAATATTTAACTATTTGTAGGGGTTCTCTAATTCAACGGTCTAGTAAATCGATCACCTATTTTAGAACCACTCGACATTTTTAGGCCAAATTTTGCAAATTTAACCATTTTTAAAGCATTTCGGCCGTTTTGCCCTCCGGCCTTCGTCAGGTGAACGGTTTGGGCAAAACGGCCGAAACGTTGTGACAATAACAACCAAGATGAGGAAGTCAGTCCGACAATCTCAATCAATGAAAACAACTCATCTCAAAAATACAGACAATTACTATTTTTAAAGCAGTTTGGCCTTTTGCAATTTCACTTGAAATCTGCCCATTTCTGATTATTTTTATATACATATTTATGGTTATCTTCAAGTTTCGTCACCCAACATTTACAAACGTTTTGCTCGGACAATTGTTTTTTTTTTGTTTTTTTTTTTCAAATTGTTTTTTTTTAATATGCAATCTTCATGTTTCATCATCTGACATTTTTACAATTTTTACTATAAATATGGATATAAAATAATCAGAAGAGGACAAATTTCAAGCAAAATTAAAAAATGGCTAAACTGTTTTAAAAAAAAGTTTGGCCTAAAAAAATGTCGAGTGGTCCTAAAATGGGTGATCGATTTACTAGAACATTGCATTAGAAACTGAACACCATCTACAAATATTTAAATATTTACTTTTTTTTTTTTTTTTTGATAATCTGGTAGACTAGTTCGATAATAATCTGATGAAAAAATTGTAAAAAAGACAAAAATAAAAAAATATATATATGGGGGTGGGTACTGCTCGTAAACACATCAGAAAAATTTGTCAAATACAGCTTACCTGCCATTAGCCAATTTGCCATGAATAACATACAAATTTGACGTTATTGACTTGCTATAATTGGACATTAACAGACTAGATACTAAAATGAGAAAAATGTTGACACTGTACAGAAGAACATACAAAACCAGTATCTGCCAAGACTGTATCTGTCTCATAAACTGATGAGCTCCCAGAACAAGAAACAAGAGTCACTAGAATACGAAGGGGGTGCAATAAGTAATGCCCCTGACACACTGCCAGTTGTCTGATCTAGCTGAAAATTTGCATGTGCAATAATTTATATCTCTACAGGTTATGTGGCAAATTACAGCTCTGAACTAATTGTGGTTTCTGTTTTACAGGTGTTTGAACTGAGTCAGGTGTGAAATGGAGCCTGTTGAATGTCGAGCAGTGATCCAGTTTTTGTATTTGAAAGGATGCACACCACAGGAGACTTTTGATGAAATGAAAGAAACTTATGGTGATAATGCCTCATCATATGACCTTGTAAAATGCTGGCATCGTAAATTCAAACATGGCCGGAAGTCTGTGGAAACAGCTCCCAGACCTGATCGCCCCCACTCCCCTCTGCCATTGATGAGGCATTTGTCCGTCAAGTTGAGGCTGCCATTTTTGAAGATTGGCGCATTACTATTCGCCAAATAGCCCAAGATGTCAAGATTAGTACAGAGTCTGTGGAAACTATCATTCATGACCATTTGCATATGCATAAGGTGTCTGCCAGATGGATTCCCAGGTTACTCACACCATTCCAGAAGCAAGAACGCGTCGAGTGCTCGAGGATGAATTTGGAGATGTGCCAAGAAGATGAGTCAAAGTTTTTCAAAAGACTGATTACACAGGATGAAACCTGGGTCCATCACTATGATCCAGAGACCAAAGTCCAGTCAATGCAATGGAAGCACTTGGACTCACCACCTCCAAAGAAGGCAAGGGTGCAGCCCTCCACTGGCAAGGTCATGCTCACAGTCTTCTGGGACCAGGACAGAGTAGTGATGACAGATTTCCTGGCAAAGGGTACCACAATTACAGGAGCCTATTAATGCTTCACTTTTGAGGAAATTAAGGAAAGCTATCAAAATCAAGAGGTAGGGCAAGATCAGCAAAGGTACCCTCCTCCTCACTCCAGTCCACAACTTGCATGTCGCCAGATCAGAAGCACAGGCGTGTGGTTATGATATACTCCCCCATCCTCCCTACTCTCCTGACCTTGCACCCTCTGACTTTCACCTATTCCCAGCCATGAAGTTGTTTTTGAAAGGAAAGCGTTTCCCAGATGATGCAGCCTTGATTTCTGAAGTCATGTCGTGGTTGGAAGACCAACCTGAGGTGTTCTACAAAAACGGTCTCCAGAGCTGCATCAAACGATGGGAGAAATGCATAACTCTAGGTGGTTCCTATGTAGAGAAAGACTAATAACTGTGCCAAGTTTCGTTGCTCTACTGCTATGGGAAGTGGGTCAGGGGCATTACTTATTGCATGCCACTCGTAACCTCCATCACAGAACTGGCTAAACCTTTTGGACAAGACTGTCTTATAAATGAGACAGAAAAATGCAAAACATTCATACCACGACAATAGTCTTGCCAAAAACGCACTAAAACTTTTCATTGCAGAAATTTTTTTAAAACAAGGGCCAACCAACAGTGTGTGAAGTATGTTCTGGATGAGCTATCACATGAATATATAGATAAGAAAGATTCTGTAGATTCGTTGAAAAGAGGATCGCTTCACTATGAAACAAACTTTCCAATTTTTTCTAATCCATTTCTTAAGTTTGTTGGCATCCATATTTTCTTGTCACCTTCTACCCTCATCCCTATTCAACCAGGCTTTTGGTAAAGGAATAGCAGCAAGGTGATGTCACTTGGCCAGACATTAGGCTTTTCCAAAAACTTTTCTGCAATTATCCCGGATTTTAGCATCAGTATTTAGCATACGGTGACGGTACACCAACGTCACGAAACTAGAGCCAGCTGAACAACATCAGTCATGAAATTGGCCAAACATTTTGGACAAGATTGTCTTACAAATGGGAGAGAATCACAAAACAAGCCTGTTATGGAAATAGCGCAAAAGATTCGTCAAAAATGCACTAAGACCTTCCATTGCAAAAAAAAAAAAAATGGAATGGGCCAACCAACAGTGTGCCAAGCATTTACTTGATGAACTCGCACATGAATTTACAGATAAGCAAGGCTCTGTAGATTAGCTGAAAATAGGATAGCTCCATTAAGATCAGAAGAGGATTGTAATGGCTGCCAAAGACCAAAGCTTGGTGATTAATGCTTTTAAAAAGATGAGTGGTCTCAGCAATGACAACAAGTGCAGATAATGCCACACAGAAGGAGATAGTGTGAGCCACCTGACATCCAGTTATAAAGTCCTGCTGGGGGATGGATACTATACAACTACAGCGGAGTGCGTGAATATCTACTGGACGATCTGTATAACATTAAATATCTAGTTTAGCAGCAAGTCCTGGAAAGATATATACCAGAGAGAACAGTTGGGAATAAGTCATACACCATCCACTATGACTACATAATTCCTACACACCGTGAAAATGGAGCTATTGAAGCTGACATAGTGATATTGGACAAGAGGGACAAAGTAGCAACCCTAGTAGAAGTCTTTGTACCTAATGATGCCGGTTAAACAGAGCTGAGAGGGAAAAGATAACAAAATACCAAGTTCTTTATGTTACGATATGAAAAGAAAAACTGTATTTGTGATGTATGTACTTGTGTTTAACATTTTACATCAGTCGAAGTTCTCAGAAATCAAGGGGCCCACTACCTGGGGCCAACACTTGAACTCTATATGAGATACATAGATATTCGAATGTTCCATTAAATTTCCTTATCTCTCAAACACTGAGTTAGTAAAGAAATTGAGAACATAATTTTCCTCTCCCCTACAAATCATTTTCATACATTGTAGTATATCTTTCGTTTTGGTCTCTTGGTCTTACTGGATTCCAGGACAAGAATTTATCTAGTCTGATGGAGTATCCAGTTTCGTGCTATTACTTGAGGTAACATCACTTGGAGAAGGTGCACCATTCCTCATAAAAGCTAATGTTGGTTAGCCATAGCGAGGAAATCTTATTTGGGCAGTGTATACTATGTGATTTTGAATATTTGGTCAGGGTTTACTTCTATGGAAAAAGTATCCTCATGCCAGGTTGTTCTGGCAAACCCCTGTACAGAGAGACCTTAGACAGTCGAGGATAGAGTCTAGTAGGCATTCAAGTTCTCTCCAGTAGCTATTCAAGTTCTCTCTTTAACAATGTATGTATAATCATCTGTACTGTGTCGTCTTTTGCATGTGTACGGCTATGTGTGTGTATGCGCATTACACATCCATAACAGTTCAATAAACATATGTATAGATATATTATCTGCATGGTACACTGACAAAGGGGTTCATACCTATTACAGTTCCATGGTTCTCTTTGATTGCCGGCAGTTTGGTACTTGACTTGAACCGCTGTAAAAGAAATACTTCCATATGAAGTAGTTACCCCAAGATATCTTTTTATATTTTCCATAGCTTTATTTTCAAGTCGGTCAAATCCCTGTATCTCCCATTACAATTTCTATGTTAGATTTTACATCTCAGCTATAGCGTCCATATTGGCTCCCAGGAAGTAAGTCATCATGATCTATACGATAACTGAAAACTCCTCTCCTCTCCAACTTGCTGCCAACCCAGATATAACAGAACCATCTCTGTTCCCACTTATGTAATCTCTTACGTTTGTAAAAAGGTCAATCTTTGTTTATAGTAAACATATTTTGGTAAAACTTGCGGAGAACACTCTGTTTTACGGTTGTTTTAAAACTGGAATGGAAATTTAAATTTCGTCCGTTTTAATCATTTTTTTTTTTTTTTTCAATTTGTCCCCCAAAATCGAAAATAATCAAAAGAATAATATTCAGCAATCATACTTTTCATATATATATATATATATATATATATAAAATGAAAATTACAATTGAATTTACCAAAATGATCCAAGATGGTAAAATTAAAGTAAATTATAAATATTAAAGAATTAATATTTATAAAATTATCTCAGCCAGATATAAAAGCTCGATAAAACCAAATAGGAAATAGAGCTTATTAGGACTATCCATTTATCTAGTGTTTACTTTTCAGATGAAATATGTTTTTAACTCATTTCAAAGTGTTTTTTAACATATTTTATTAACTGTTTTTTCATATATATATATATATATATATATATATATATATATATATATATAAAAACGAATGATTTTTTAAAATTTATTTTTTATAAAATTTTATTAACAAAAACGAAATGATTTAATTTTTAATTGAAAAAGTCAATTTGGTATACCTTTTTGGTATTTGTTTACATAAGTTTAACTCCCCATTCACATTGGAAATGTCGACTTTTATAGGTTTTTCGGTATGCTTACAACGAATAAACACCCCCAACCTCCGCATGTTAAGAACGGCTTTTGGAATAGACACCCCCAACCTCCCCATATTAAGAACGGCTGTCGGAATAGACATCCCCATGTTAAGAATGACTTTCGAAATAGACATCCCCAACCTCCTCATATTAAGAATAGCTTTCAAAATAGACACATCCCCACTCTCTCCATGTTAAGAATGGCTTTCGGAATAGACACCCAACCTTTTCACCATACCCAAAAACCTAGAAAAGTTGACATGTCGAATGTGAACGGTGAGTTGGACATAAAATGGAACGAAATTTATATTTCTGTTCTATTTTTAAAACAACTGTAAAACAGCGCGTTCTCCGCAAGTTTTACCCATATGTTTGCTCATCAAAATATTTACCATTCTTTTATTGCTACAAGATTCATTTTGTATCTAAAGAGCCCATCTATGCAAACTGTATGGCTACTAGCTATTTACTTGACTTTTTTTTTTACCTTTGCAAGATCCCAATCTGCTACATCAGATCTAAGCTATTTTTTTATGGCAAGCGCTCGTCTGAGCTTCAATCTATGGTCTTCCCTTGCCAAACTTTCACAGAAAAAAAAAACACTCATTAAGCTACAACGACCATCAACAGCTTCCTCCACTCTCGATCTGTGTTTAAATCTAAATGCGAATTCCATGGAGAAAACTTCTTTCCTAGAACTGCCCACCTGTGGAACTCTGTTCCGCTAGCTTGTTTTCCAGCTGACTACAATGTGGTCGTCTTCAAGTCTAATGTAAACAAGTTCTTGTTGAGCATCCCCCCTCCCCAAAAAAAAAAATCTATTTCTATCCTATTTCCACCACGATTAATACACTGTTGTCTCAGTAACTACTGGACACTCATTAACCCTTATCCTCGATTGGCTTTTGGGCCTTAATAAAGGGTGACTCCCAAATAGAAAACAAAAAAAGTTGAAAGGCATCATCGATAAACAGTATTTGTGCATATCTTTTGTCTTTTCACATGGCTTTTTGCACCTTACTGTGCATCTTTTACTATTGATTGATTGCGGCATTAATGCTGGTCCTGTGCAGTTCTAGGAGGTCCACCTTCTCAGGCTTTCTCGTACCCCTTTGAAAAGAGAGTTAGTTTATTATTAATTTTTTTTTTTTATTCCATATTCACCCCAAACAAGGCACGTTGCCACTTTGATGTCGGAGGCTACTATTGGGAACATCATTTACAGAGATACTATGTAGGGAGTTTAGCAGCAAGATGTCGGTTCACATTACATGAACTTCTGCATGTCAGTATAGTTGGGAAAACAGGTTGGCCTGAGGTACTTCTACACGGAATGCTGAGGCACCTTTTGCTAGGTCGGAGTGCTCCTCCTCTGGGGCGCTGACTTTTCAATCCCACTTTCTGTGTACAAAATGGCCACCCGTGATAACATATAGAATTACATGGTTTAATATTTGGAAATCTGCTTTTTTTTCGTCTAATTTTAATTTTTCGCCAATACTACACTGTGACAAGGCAGTTTGGTACACGGGTGCATATTTAACAGCCTTCGTTTATGCTCGCGCGTAGCATAAATGAAGGCTAGGCTGTGAAATGGAAAATAGTCCCAGAGTTCAGGGATTAATACCAGGCAAAAGAAATCAAACAAAAAACTTTTTAGCCAATAAACACAAAAAATGCCCCTGTCTCAGGTGGCCAGAAAGCGGGTGGTCATTTTAAGTTAAATTTACATGGAAAAGTGATCATCCACTTTTCGAAAAAGTAATTTCTTCATATCATGAAAACTATTTTTTTTGTGACGGAAACGGTTTTCTGATTCGTTTTTAGCACACCGAAATCTACAAAAAAAAAATATTTTGTTATATACGGACGTGAGACGGGCCTTATAGTAAAATAATATAATTTTCCGTTTCGAGTTAAACAAGGTGGCCGCATTTTTCACCTGCTAACACGATTAAAGTTTTTTTGGGTTTTTTTTGTTTAATAATTCAGTAATATTCAGGTAATTTCGATTGCATAATTGGAAGCTAACATTGTAATTTATTAGAATTGAAAAAAAAAAAAATCAGTTGAAACTATTGTTTTTTATTTGAAAACTCCCTTTATCGACTACAAAATTTCGTCCTGATAGTGTAGAAGCGCAAAAAAAAAAAAAATAATAATTCCTGTACCCTTAGCAACCATGACACATCCGCGGTCCGCGGTCAGCATGAAATTATCTCTTGGAATATGCACCGCCCTTTGCAACATGTTTACATCTATTACTCAGACATATTAAAATGCCCATTCTTGCTTCCTGCATCTCTTTCCCAGTCTGCCTCTCTTTCCTCATCTTAAAAAGAAAAATTGTATCCATAATGTGTCACCACGAATTTTTGTTTGTTTGTTTATTTTATGCCTAATTTTTATTTGTGGTTTCTCCTCTTCAAGATCCGCAAGTAATTGACATTTTTATTTATTTATTTATTTATTTTGCATTATGGAATCATAATAGAATGCTAATATGAGTATGAGTAACAAACTGGTTAAAGCACTCCCTTTCTCTCTCTCTCTCTCTCTCTCTCTCTCTCTCTCTCTCTCTCTTTTTTTCTTTCTTTCTCTCTCTCTCTCTCTCTTGTCTGTCTCTCTCTTTTTTTCTTTCTCTCTCTTTTTCTTTTACCCTCTCTCTCTCTCTCTCTCTCTCTTTCTCCCTCTCTCTCTCTTCTCTCTCTCTTTTTCTTTCTCCTTCTCTTTTCTCTCTCTTTTTTTCTTTCTCTCTCTCTCTTTTTCTTTTTCCCTCTCTCTCTCTCTTTCTCCCTCTCTCTTCTCTCTCTCTTTTTCTTTCTCTCTCTCTCACTCTCTCTTTTTCTTTCTCCCTCTCTCTTCTCTCTCTCTCCTCTCTTTTTTCTTTCTCTCTCTCTGTTTCTTTTTCCCCCTCTCTCTCTCTCTCTCTCTCTCTCTCTCTCTCTCTCTCTCTCTCTCTCTCTCTCTCTCTCTCTCTATGAAAAAATATGCTTTATTGGTCCCCCAACAAAAGGAGCTTGGACCTGTAAATTCACCCTCGTCTGTTCGCAATAACTACGCCTTGAAATTTGTGGAAATTTTGCACAAGCATTAAGCATGATATGAGTAAAAAAGAACGGATTTTCAAAAAAAAAAAAAAAAAAAACTCTGGTTGCCCCACTAGGGGTGCCTTTCGGGTTAAAATGGTTAAAATTGACACTTTTGTGCTTATTTAAAAAAAAATCGATGCCTTGGATTTTTATAAAACTTTCTGAAAAGTTGCAACTAACTGATTTCTATATAATTTTGTTTGCTTATATTTCGCGATAACTCTTGGGTGTGCCCCAGGGGCTCTTTTAAGGCTAATAAAAACACTCCATTTTTGGGACTATTTTACCATATTTGTCCAAAATTTTCTGTGTATGTCTATTTAGCAGTTATGCATGGTGCTGAACTCAAATTTAAATATGTTAAGACTTGGAGACGTTTTGGGATAACTGGGGGAAGGAGGAACGATGGACTTCGTCATTTCTTTTTCTGCATGGTGCAGAACTCAGATTTACATACGTTAAGACTTAAAACTGCACTGAAGCTAAATGGGGAGGGGGGAGACAAATGTTGACCCACTGTGCACTTACGGGAGACCATGCATGTTCTAGGTTCTAGGTCGCTTGAGGAAGTCTCTTTGACTGAAACAGATGCCTATTTGTAACGACCATATGTAACTGTCTACTCTCAAATAATAAAAAATATTTGCTCTTTTTATTGAGCACTATTTAACAACCTCGTTGTCTTCATTAGTACTGACTTTTGAACACATCAAACCTAAATATATATATACATATATATATATATATATATATATATATATATATATATATATATATATATTAAGTACAACTGTTTGAATCTCTCTTGCACTTTGTTCACTTGGTATATTTGAGATTTAGATTTTTGTTTGTGTGTTTATATAATGTGTATATCTGCATAAAAGTATATAAAATATGTACATAAATATCTGCATATATATATACATGCACGTGTGTGTGCATGCGTGCATGTTAGGGGTGTACTGATTAATCGACAGATAGCTGGTAATCGGCCTAATCAGCCGATTTGCTGATTAATCGGCCGATTAATTACTTTTCTTTTTCCTATTAAATTTAAATCATTTCATCTCTGCCAAGTGACTCATCAGATAGCTTTGACACATTAACACAGTATATGCTAATTTAACTTATCATTTGTTAAACGTTTGGCCACTATTATAGTTTTTTGCCTTTATTATATAAAATTACAAAATACAAAGTACAATTTCTACTTCTTAAATGAATCTAACTAAACAATTAGATGAGAAAAAAAAAGTAAAAACCAACTGCAAAGCACAAATTGTAATTATTTAAGTGAATAATTATAAGCTGAAGTTCTGCACCTGCTGCTGCTGCTCTACTTCCTCTTCTATTCTTGCTGCCTGCCTCCACTGCTCTCGTAGTCTCCTCAGCATTTAAAGTTGAATACTTTTAAGTTGTAATGTAGAAGCATTAGACTTTCTCTATTATCAGGACACAGCCTGTTTCTCATAGGTTCATACACATTACCACCTGTACTAAAGAGCCTCTCACCCTCCATGATGAAGGTGGTGTGCTTAAATATTTTGAAGCCAGTTTACTCAGCAGTGGTAAGGTCTTCTGTGTCTACTTCCACCACTGAAACGGATCATAACCTCTTGCGAGTAGTTGTAAATCTACATAATGACCAAGTTCTTGTATGAACTTAAGCTTTCCACAGATTTTGATGTTTAGATTCTGCATATTTTGATGTTTAGATTCTTAAGATTTTGATGTTTAGATTCTTAAGATTTTGATGTTTAGATTCTTAAGATTTTGATGTTTAGATTCTTCAGATTTTGATGTTTAAATTCTTCAGATTTTGATGTTTAGATTCTGCAGATTTTGATGTTTAGATTCTTCAGATTTTGATGTTTAGATTCTGCAGATTTTGATGTTTAGATTCTGCAGATTTTGATGTTTAGATTCTGCAGATTTTGATGTTTAGATTCTGCAGATTTTGATGTTTAGATTCTTCAGATTTTGATGTTTAGATTCTTCAGATTTTGATGTTTAGATTCTTCAGATTTTGATGTTTAGATTCTGCAGATTTTGATGTTTAGATTCTGCAGATTTTGATGTTTAGATTCTGCAGATTTTGATGTTTAGATTCTGCAGATTTTGATGTTTAAATTCTTCAGATTTTGATGTTTAGATTCTGCAGATTTTGATGTTTAGATTCTGCAGATTTTGATGTTTAGATTCTTCAGATTTTGATGTTTAGATTCTTCAGATTTTGATGTTTAGATTCTGCAGATTTTGATGTTTAGATTCTGCAGATTTTGATGTTTAGATTCTTAAGATTTTGATGTTTAGATTCTGCAGATTTTGATGTTTAGATTCTGCAGATTTTGATGTTTAGATTCTGCAGAGTTTGATGTTTAGATTCTGCAGATTTTGATGTTTAGATTCTTCAGATTTTGATGTTTAGATTCTGCAGATTTTGATGTTTAGATTCTTCAGATTTTGCTGTTTAGATTCTGCAGATTTTGATGTTTAGATTCTTCAGATTTTGATGTTTAGATTCTTAAGATTTTGATGTTTAGATTCTGCAGATTTTGATGTTTAGATTCTGAAGATTTTGATGTTTAGATTCTGCAGATTTTGATGTTTAGATTCTGCAGATTTTGATGTTTAGATTCTTCAGATTTTGATGTTTAGATTATGATTTTTGTATTTCTGTTGTAGTTGCAGTCTCCAGGTTTAACTCAGCTTCTACCTGCTCTAAATTTTCATTTGTCACTGTAGGCTTATTTGGATCTAATTCATCAAATACACATAAAAGAGATACAGTATTACTTTGATCTTCTTAACCCTCAACAAAGCTTGAAGAAGTGTATTTTACCGATTCTGCTTCATCATTATCAGTAGAAAGTCGATGTACAATCCAATTCTTAGTGTTTTCCATGTCATTCTTTTTAAATTTAAATTTGAGTATTGGATGTAGGAAAGTAGATGCCCACAATTTTTTTATCATTTAGATAGAATGAAAATCTTGTTTCCATTGATTCATTGAATTGTTCAACACCTGTAGGGATTCCACTAAAATCAGAAATATCAGAATTAGATTGGATAGCTTTTGAAAGAAATAACCTCAAAGCTAAAATTGTAGGTATCATCGATATGGTTGATGTTCTGTGACTTGCTTCTTTGATGATTTCTTCAAATGGACTTATTAACTGGACAATTTTTGGAATAGGTCCCCATTGCTAAGTTGTTTATATAGTAATCTTATTATCAACAGCATACATTATAAGAGCTTTTCGTTGTTTTAAATTTCTTTTTAGTATATAATATGTTGGATTCCACCGTGTGGTGGCATCTTGAATGAGTTTGTTTCTCCAAATTAAGCTGATCCTGTATTTCAGCCAATTTGCTAATTGCTAATAAAGACTGATTGAAGTGAGAGACTACATTTCTGTTAGTTGTAATGATTGTCTTAACAGCCTGTTGGGAAAATAATGAGTCATTTGAGAGTTGCACTGTATGTATGAAGCATGATAGTGTTTCTAAACCACATTTCCTGACACCAGCAACCATATTTGTTTATGAATCCTGCAAGACTAACAAAACTCACTGAGAACATTGTGCCATTCTTCACTTATTCTTTACCTATTTGTGTACCAGGAAATGGAACAACTCTAAGCACAGCTCTGCATTTTTCAAAGTCATTTGAAAGCCATATGTCTGCATTTTTCAAAGTCATTTGAAAGCCATATGTCTGTGTATGTGCATATACATATATATATGTGTGTATGTGCATATACATATATACATGTGTATGTGTGTGTGTGTGTGTGTGTGTGTGTGTGTGTGTGTGTGTGGGCATATATATGTGTGTGTGTATGTGTATATATATATATTTTTTTTTTTTTTTTTTTTTTAGAATCACAGGTTTCCATACCAGCTGATTGTTGGATAATTTTATTCTGAAGTATATATATATATATATATATATATATATATATATATATATATATATATATATATATGTGTGTGTGCACTCGCCTTTCCATTTAAAAATCCTAGAAACCATTTTTATTAAGTCCTTGAGACCTTCTCTTTGCAAACAAAAAAACATATTTTAGGACTCATGTGATTTCTGTGTGATTCTTTCTCCATTTATTTGTTTAGTTAGTTTTTATTTTTAATTAGATTTTTTTTTCTTCCCATGTCATATTCATGACAATTTTATTTTTTTATCATAATTTTTCCTCGATTTAGCTCTATTGAGCAAGGAATGATACTTGGTTAGCTAGCCCTTTTTCATTTTTTAAAATCCATCATGTAAATTGGTCTTTATTCAGTCATTATAAAATTTTGTACCACAAAAAAAATATTTACATGCATATATGTATATGTGTCTATAGATAAATGCATATGTTGAAGCATATATATTAATATGTGCATATGTATATGTGTATGTATGTATATATCTACGTATGTGCATATATATATATGTGTGTGTGTATTGCATAAATATATGTATGTGTGTATGTGCACTTATATGTATGTCTATATACATATATGTGTGTGTGTGTGTATATGTGCATATATATATATATACACTAACTTTGGGTGTGTGTATATATATATATATATATATATATATATATATATATATGCATATAAGAGAAAGAAAATTAAAACTCTAAGTTGAACTTTACAATCAAAATTTATTGTTCGACTGAATACTCCAAAAAACAATTTACAAAGTCCTTATTCCGCAGAGTTTCAAAGAATGCTAGTCTTGTTATTCTTCTCATCAGAGGACATAAAGAAATCAGCAAATTATATTTGTAGCAATGCTAGAACTTGCTAGTTAAGGCATTAAGTGAAACCGCAATTTATTGTAGTTATAAATTGCCAAATAAAAAAGTGAAAAAATGTTGGATATATAAAAAAATATGTATAAAAACAAACCGCGTATAATATTTCAGTTTGCATGAAAATTCTGTCAAGCTCATCCGAAATGCGAAATAGTTTTTAGAGAGAATGGATTCCAAAATAAGTCTAGCATGACAATGCATATAATCCGATTGGAAAGCCTTCAAAGCAACTGAAATAATGAAAATTGTTTTTTTCTGGGCAGTGCAGTAGCCCAAAGAGGAGTCTGTCCCAAGTCAAATGAAAAAGAGAGAAATTCAGTGTGAGAAACTTTATCATCGGCTTAAATAAATTAAATATGTGTGTGTGTGTGTGTGTGTGTGTGTGTATGTGTGTGTGTGTGTGTGTGTGTGTGTGTGTATAACTACTCACATAAATTAACATACGAAAGTATAAATTTATGTGTAAACTTTAAGTATTTATTTCAACAGTGCTCAATACATAGGTAGAGCTAGTTAGTAAGTTATAAAATATATATGGCGATTAAACTACACTGAATATAATACATTTCATCCACTCTAGGATTCTTCAGGCTTAAGCCTGAAGAATCCTAATTAAAAATAAGAATTTAGTGTAGCTTAATCACCATATATATTTTATAACTTACTATATATGAGGGGTGTGCAATAAGTAATGCCCCTGACTCACTTCCAGTTGTCTGATCTGGCTGAAATTTTGCATGTGCAACAATTTATATCTCTATCGAGGCTTTCCACCATTGACTATTAAAATGCATAATTTGATCAGAAATATATGAGAGGATATCAGTCAGAAGGTCGAGATAATAGACAATGGGAAATATTAAACATTCCAGGATGAAGGTATGTTTATATAAATTGACACAATAGAAAGTGGTCCCAGAAGAGTTAGTCACATAGCGAGGACAAGCTAACACATTTTTCTTCACTACCAAAACATCCACATCACACTTCTGCCATACAAAATCGAATCGGCATACAAAGTTGAAAAGGTTGTCATTGAGAAAAAACAAAATATTTCTCCTTTGGCTTGAAGAGATTCGAATTTATTATGCTCACTACGTAATTCCCACTGTTTATTTCTATCAGGGATCATCCTTGGCCTGACTCGAATCTGCAGCATGTGGCAAGAGATTGTCCCCCCCCCCCCTTCAGGTATTGTATGGTGTAATTATATCAAGTCATACTTAAAGGCCAATGATGTCAACACCTGTCATACTAAATCGAAAAAGTTGCCATTGGGAATAAACAAAATATTTTTATAAAGCAGCCGTGTTGTGTTTTATTCGCTGCCAGGTGTATATATCGCAGACATTGGCCGAAAGTCGGTTTAGAAATTATATAGACTGAAAAGCACATTAAACAATGGACCACAGTAAATATATCACATGTATTGCCTAACTATCGTGATTTTCCTAAGTTGTATGCATTCCGTAATTAGCTTAGTAGCCTCTGTCTATTGCTAACGGTTTTATGACCATGGCTTAATAAAGGAAAAAGAAAGAGAAAGAGGGAAGGAAAAATTATTGACATTAGTTGTAGATAGACGAGTTTTGTTGCAAATATTTTTCAAAAGTGGACCATAGATTGAATCTCAGCTGAGCAACTGTCATGGAAAATATACCTGAAAATATACCCGGTGAACCAAGTGCAAGAGAGGTGCAAACCATTGAGCTTACAGGAACAGTTAGAATCGTAAAGAGATCTTTTGATTGGAATATATGAGATAGCGGGTGAATGCCTCACATCCCATAGGATGCTCCATTCCTTGCTAAAATGAAATAAGAAAATTGAGAAAATAAATAAATAAATAAATAAATACAGGATAATTTGATTATTATGTTTAGATTAACTATAATTTTTTTTTTTTGTTTGTTTAAGTTGTCATAAGATTACCGACCAAAATACGAGATGCCACAAAATGAAAGTTTTCTGTATTACTCAGCTTATAACAACAAAAGCATGTGTTTGTGTTTCTCGCCAATGCATAACTTTGATAAATATTTATTATTCATTTTTATTTGCTACTGGCAGGGCTACCTGGCGTTGCCCAGGGCAAAAGTGTAACAATGTTTTATTAAAATTTCTATCTGTCTACCTCTCTCTATCCATCTTTTTATCATTCTTTCTTTCTTTTGTTTACCCTCCCATATCCCGTTTATCCCCTCCCCTTTCCAATCCCCTCTTTCTCCTCCGCCCAGACCATTCCTCTTTAGGTGGAAACACACATACAGACAGACAGCTCTCCTTTATATAACAGATTCATCTAGGAATGAGTTTGCAATTTTCTTCCCAAATTAGTACATAAAATGGTTGAAAAACCGATCTCGCCTGGCGAAACCTGTCCCAGTTAACCCTACCACCCCCATCCCCCAAGAACGAATAATTTTATTTGGATTTTAGATATTATTTATCTAGGACAAAAAAAAAAAACAATTATAAATATACTGACTTTGTGAGTGTTTGTTTTGTAATTTTTTACTTTTAACTGGACATAACTATCCTTTATATAATAGATTAATCGAATATTTATTGAAATAAAAAAAATAAAATAAGGGAAAACTATAAATATTTTAAAATTCTATTTGTACAACAAAAATAAATAAAAATGTAAGCATGATTAGTTATATTACAAAAGTTTAATTGTATGCTTTTTATTTATTTTGGTTGTATTGTTGAAGACGACTTTCAAGAACCATTTCATCTCTGTATTAAAATTATCACGCAGCGACGAAAAAAAAAAATCTAAACAGTATTTTGAATTATTTTTTCTAGGCCCTTATATTCGGCAAT
This sequence comes from Euprymna scolopes, assembly GCF_053919585.1. Lineage (NCBI taxonomy): Eukaryota > Metazoa > Mollusca > Cephalopoda > Sepiida > Sepiolidae > Euprymna > Euprymna scolopes. Next base: position 37,187,962 of record NC_136524.1, on the reverse strand, counting down.
ATATGTCCACCTGACTAACATAAATGCAGTAATAAAAAAAAATAAATAAATAAAATGAATTAACATTTTTCAGTATCATAATCGATATAATGATAATTGATTTATATAATAGTCTGCAGCATGTCACTCCGTACCTACGTTATCACCTTTCACATGCATAAAAAATGAGATCGTTCGATTAGTAAAAATGGTGATTTATGATTAACCTGATTAGTGACTAAGGTAATTTATATATATATATATATATATATATATATATATATATATATATATATATATATATATATATATATATATATATATATATATATATATATATATATATATATATATATATATATAGAGAGAGAGAGAGAGAGAGAGAGAGAGAGAGAACAAGTAATTAATAAAACAACATATTTCCAAAACACTTTGAAAAAGAGTTAAAAACATATTTAATTTAAAAAGGAAACATTAAATACTTTACTTTAGTTTTGTCATCTTGGATCATTTTGGTAAACTTAACTGTAATTCTTACTTATATATATATATATATATATATATATATATATATATATATATATATATATATATATATATATATATATAACTACTTCATTTACTCACATAAAATTAATATACGAAAGTACAAATTTATGCGTAAACTTTAAGTATTTACTTCAACAGTGCTCAATACGTAGGTATATTTAATAATATATATGGCGTTTAAGCTACACTGAATATTTCGGGTTTCATTGAAGAATCCTAGAATGGATGAAACGCGGAATATTCAGTGTAGCTTAAACGCCATATATATATATATATATATATATATATATATATATATATATATATATATATATATATATCGACTTTACCCATTTGAAAATGGGTTATTCCAGAATCAAACTATGTCGGCCGATCAACTAAAATAAAACACTTTTAAATAAATGCATTTCAAAAAGTGATAATCGTTTTATTCATTGGAAAAATATTCAGCAAACAAATATTTTTTTATGCTGAAAAGACAGAATATTAAAATAATTTTTCTTTTTTTATAAATGAATAAATAGTTATATTCGTTTTATTTCCATCGGTGACAATTATTTTTACAGAAAAAGTCTTTTTTTTTTTTTTTTAAATAATACCCTGGCAGACATTTATTATTCCAAAAGAAATATTATTGTTAATAGTAAATTAGTTACATTGATGTAGAAATAACTGTGAAACTTCCATAGTCTCGATTTGGTGCTAACAAATCAGGTTGTCTGAAAGTATTGGCTACCTCGGTCAAATGCGCCGTACATTAAAAGGGTTTTCTTTTTATTGCTTTGCAAAACTAAATCATATTCTTCAAAACCTAAAACCAAAACAGCAATCACACCCCTTTCTCTTTTTTCTTCGCCCCCCCCCCTTTCTACTTCATTGGCTTCCCATTTCACTTTGGAAAACAAACTTTTCAACAAAGTGATCACATTTTTCTTTGGAAAACAAAATTTTCAAGAAAGTGATCACATTTTTCTTCGGAAAACAAAATTTTCAAGAAAGTGATCACATTTCACTTTGGAAAACAAAATTTTCAACAAAGTGATCACATTTTTCTTTGGAAAACAAAATTTTCAACAAAGTGATCACATTTTTCTTTGGAAAACAAAATTCTCAAGAAAGTGATCACATTTTTCTTGGGAAAACAAAATTTTCAAAAAAGTGATCACATTTTTCTTGGGAAAACAAAATTCTCAAGAAAGTGATCACATTTTTCTTGGGAAAACAAAATTCTCAAGAAAGTGATCACATTTTTCTTGGGAAAACAAAATTCTCAAGAAAGTGATCACATTTTTCTTTGGAAAACAAAATTTTCAACAAAGTGATCACATTTTTCTTTGGAAAACAAAATTTTCAACAAAGTGATCACATTTTTCTTGGGAAAACAAAATTTGCAAGAAAGTAATTACATTTTACTTTAGAAAACAAAATTCCCAAGAAAATGATCACAGTCTTTTCAAGAAATTGACATTTAGCTTTGGAAAACAAAATTTGCAAGTGACCACATTTTTCTTTGGAAAACAATAACAAAAGGATGAAGAGAAAATAGTGTTCTAAATAGGATCTCCTGTTTTTTTTTTTTTTTTTTTTTTTTTTTTTTAGATCAAGCAGATTAAAAAAAAAATGTTTCTCGCCTTAAATGAACCTTTAAACATTCAAGCGCCACCAACCAACAAACTATCCATGGTTCCAGTCCCAGTCAAGTCAGTATAATCCTAATTGATGTAATGATAAAATAAGTAGCAAAAAAATGCGGTGTGTGTACATCACAGTAAAACATTGTAAACGTTGTTTTAGTATTTAAAAATGATAAAGAATTGAATTTAGTCTTTTTTTATTTATTTATTTATTATTTTTTTTTTTTAGTAGCAGACGATTTTAGCAAATCATGGAAAGGTTATATCGATATGATCTACTGAGCAGAAAAGAGCAGCATTATAGACACACAGAATTCCAAGACGAAAGCGACACATTACTTTAGTGGCTGGTGAAGAATTAAAGCAAATATCGGAATTGGTAGTTTCTGTTTCTGTGATCAATAATTTGCCATGTCTGCCTGTCTCTCGTTCTACTAATGGAAACAAAATCAGCGTTCTTTTTTTTTTTCTTTTTCTTTTTCTTTCCAATTCTCTTGTGCCGGGATAATATTGGTCAGTTAGTCGGCTTTGGAACTACTAGGGTTGGTCAGTTTCTTCTTTACCACTAAGGTATATACTCTGCCACTACAATGACTGGAATCCACCCGTATTTCTCCTTTCCACCCTCTTTCTAGTTGCTTATCATTCATGCCACCCCTTCTCTTTCTCCCTCTTTGACTCGTGACAAAGCACTTGCTGCTTGCAAATATATTCAACACCGAGCATCGAAGACTCACAAATCTTATAGTGCATAAATGGAAGGAGGGAGAGAAAATGTATATAAGCTGCAGTTTTCAGACGTGTTTTAGTTGTAGTAATTTGTCATTAATACAATTTACAGTAGTAATTTTGTGAATGATACAGTTTCTGTTAATTTTTATTTACTTTTTAATTCATTGTTAATACAACCTGTTGTTAAGTGATGTTTCTGTTGTTTAATGGCTTAAACATATAAATGTAATGTTGTAACACAATATTATTGTATTAATGTTGAATGAATAGAGATTATTCTAAAAAAAAAAAAAAAACGACGTTCCGACATTATTGTGATAATAATTATTGAAATGAAGTGGTTTGCCAAGATGCCCAAGAAGGGCTTTTATTGAAGTTCATAGTAAGTATCTTGAAATTATCCCTTTTTTTTTTTAAATTAAAAACGCTTTTTTTTTTCTTTTCTTTTTTGAGCTCTTAAAATTATTTAGGTCCATTTTCTAGAGCACTAGCAAGAAACGAAACCAACACACACACAACCTAAAAAATGGCAAGTTTATTGCTTGGAGTGAGCGTTACTAGAGTTGTGAATAAAAATTTAATATACAAAAATAATTTAAGTATAATAATATGCATGATCTTATGTTTTAATTTTAGGATTGGGAGTTGCGAAAAAAAAAAAATAATTACCCATTTTGGTTCGTGTGCACATTTCCGGCACAGTGTCATAGCATTACACCTTTATATCGCCCCCATCCCCCGCTCCTCAACACACACACACACACACACACACACACTGAAATTAGGGTTTTAATTTGAAATGCTTATTTGGTCTATTGAGTAATCATACCTTGATTTTACCATTTTTTTTTTTCTGATTTAAAAAGAAAACGTTATTTTAAGAATTTTTTTTAAATATCTAATACTAAATGAATTTAAAAAAAAAAAAACACAAATGTCAAGTTCAAGTTTTATGAGAATTTATGAAAAGTGTGCTCTCAAGCTCATAAAAATAATTATTTTTTTTATGTTTGTTAATTGAGTCCTGCTTGTTGTTGTTTTTTGTTTTATGTATTTTTGAGCGGGGTATGCTTTTAACAACTTGCTTCTTTGTTAAAAAAAAAAAAAAAAAATAGGAAAAACATATTTCATTTCAATAATTGTGTCTGCAATTTCTTATGTTGGCTTCCATAAAGCATGTACAAAAAGCAGTGTTCGCATAACAACACTGTTCAACACTGCCACAAAAGTGAAAATAAAAGTAGCTAGCAGTAAAATCTGCCGTCGGACTTGTTTAAGCCCATTCATTTTTGTTTCCTTTTTTTTTTTTTTTTCATTAATTTATTTAAAAACAAAACAAAGAAAAAACATCGACAATAACGTTTTGCTTTGATTTTCGTTTGTTTTGTTTTATTGTTTAATTACTTTATGGTAAGAATATTTTTTATTTAATCTGCACAAGGAAAATTGTTGCTCTCCTTCTTTAGCCGGTCTCTTATATATATATATATATATATATATATATATATATATATATATATATATATATATATATATATATATATATATATATATATATATATATATATATATATAAACAAAAAAAACAAAAAACAAATAGAAATGTTAGCAGTCCTAGCAATGCAAATGCATGTGTCTGCTGAGTGCAGCCACTGATTCTTAGGATTCATTTCTAGTTCCAGTTTAACGTTGTCATAAATTATTATTTATAAGTATGAATGGTAATATCCTGATCGCAGCCACCGGGCTAGGATCAAAGTGTAATGCTTATGTAGTCTTTTTTTTTTTTTTTTTTTTTTTTGTAGAAAGGGCTTGGGAGGGTCTTACTAACCAAATTTTATATTCTTTGATTCCACCCACCCACCACTCCACGATTTCTGCCGATGAAATGATTGTACATTAAACATTTTCATTTATTCCCAATAATTTTTTTTGAACGATCTGGGGAAATTTTACGTAGGACGGCCTCTGGAGTAAGCGCGGTATTACGGTGTTTGATGATTCGGGTTAATAGTAGAACAGACATTTTCTATCCATGATGACAAAGGATTCTTTTTTATATTTCTGCAAATGAATATTTCAATGTGTAGTATACTGAATTTGTGTGTGCGTTTACACACACACACACACACACACATATATATATATATATATATATATATATATATATATATATATATATATATATATATAACATTGAATTTAAACATTTTTTTAATTTTTAAATGTTCTTTACGTCAGTCAGAGGGATCTAATCGTTATACGATTATCTAATATATATATATATATATATATATATATATATATATATATATATATATATATATATATATATACATATAAGCAAAGAGTTAATAAAACATGTTAAAAATACACTAATGAGAGTTAAAAGTTATTTAATTTCCAAAAAGGAAACAAAAAAGTGTGTGTATAGATATGAAATAGATAATACTTTGATAAGTATGTTTTAACTTAAATAGGGATGGTATAATAAAATTGTGGGGTCTGCATTCGCGCCTGGCCTCCATAGAATGGAAATAGGCACAAACTTTAATAGAGACTTTTCATATCTATCTGCGTAAGTATACTTTGATAATTATGTTTCAGTTTGAAAAAATATGGTATAATAAAATTATGGGGTGTTCGTTCGTGCCTGACCTCCATAGAATGGAAATATGTCACAAAGTTTAACAAGGTTTTTTAATATAGATCCACAGAATATTGTGATAAGTGTTTTAGTGTGAACAGGTATGATATGATAAATTATGGGGTTTATCTATTTCATTTTTACTTTCATCATATTTTGCTTTGGTTTTGATACCCCCAAATTCAAAGCTATCTCTTTACAACCCTTCCTTTTCATAACCTATCATACTTTCATAAATCAGAGTCCATTTTCTGTAGGCTGTTTTTGAAACCAGTCAGCGACGGGTACTATTGCTAGTATATATATATATATATATATATATATATATATATATATAGTGCAAAATTTTGTTGAAAATTCAAAGACTCACGTTTTCTTTTTTTATAACCTTCGTTTATTTCCTGAATTTTATCCATTAAAAATATATGTGTGTGTGTGTGTGTGTGTGTTAGTGATGGGACGATTCCACTATCTTTCCTAATTCCATATTAAACTCTCGATTCCGATTGTTTATAAAACTTTAAATATTTACCTATAAAATTGTTTTGTTTTTTTTTAGATTACCATAAAAACACATGTTAAATGTGCATATATTTTCTCAAACATTAAAACACTTGTGGGGTGGTCTATTATTATTATTATTATTATTATTATTATTATTAAGCTTTACTGGTAGTTTAAAATCAAAAAATATTTATTATTTTATTGCAGTGGAAGAGTTTGTTTAACACAGAATTAAATAAAAAAAGATAAAGGGATCGTTTTTTTTTCATCGGAAAATAGGCACAAAATATTAATTTTCATATTCCTATACCCCAAAATTTCTGATTGCTGATTCCGATTCATATATATATATATATATATATATATATATATATATATATATATATATATATATATATATATATAAACTACTTTATTTACTTACATAAAATTAATATACGAAAGTATAAATTTATTTGTAAACTTTAAGTATTTACTTCAACAGTGCTCAATACGTAGGTAGAGCTAGTTAGTAAGTTATAAAATATATATGCCGATTAAGCTACACTGAATATTCCGTGTTTCATCCACTCTAGGATTCTTTAGGTATAAGTATATATATATATATATATATATATATATATATATATATATATATATATAATGTGTGTGCGTGTGTGTGTGGACATATTACAAATATAAATATAAATATCTTTATAATTGGAACCTATCAAGATAATATAAAGCTAGATATATTAGAGCAATTAAAGAAATAGAAAAATTGATGATGAAAAAATTAATAAATTACAATATTTATTAATCCACCAAATTCAAACAAAGAATTATAGTCGCGAAAAAATCCTTAATCCATGGATTTGCAAAGCTTTTCCCTTTTCATATATATTCCTATTTATGCCAACTATTGATGCATTTTTTTTTTTTTTAATTAATGCTTATTCTTTCATGAAAAAAGCATATCTTTGAAAATTCATGGATTAAGGATTTTCATTACTATGATTCCTTGTTTCTGACGAACTACAAGCCCTTGTACCCCTGACAAACCCGGCAAGCAGCAAAGTCTCACCCCTACATAGTAGAGATCTATAGATGTAAGAAAGCCTTCTACTTTAATAGTTTCTTCTCCAGAACTGCCAGATTTTGGAATTCCCTTCAGGGTCCCTGTTTCTTTGACTGTACTGACATGCAGAAATTCAAGTGTAATGTAAACAGACATCTTGCTGCTCATCTCCCTATATAGTATCCCTGCAAATTATGCCCCAGATATTAGCGCCCTACATCAAAGTGGCACTGTGCCTTGCTTGGGGTGAAAATGAAATAAAAAAACATTTTTTTTTTTTAATTCTACAATTTTATTTATCATAATTTATTTTTCATATATATGCATGTGTGTATGTATCTTTATAAATTTAGATATGTTTATATATCTGTATGTGCAGGGTTCATTCCTAATCTAACTAAACCGATCATTATGAATTTTGAAACACAAGGTGTAAGGAGGGGGATTCAAATGTGGTTTATATTTACTTTAATTTGATTTGTAAAAAAAAGAGGTGGAATTCCTTTGTGAACCTTTATATTTAGTTATTATTTTGACAATAAGTATTAGACATTATTAACTAATTAAATATTCTCCAAATTTTCAGTACAGTAGAACCCCGGGGATACAGCATTAATCTGTTCCCGGGTTGGGATCGTAAGGTGAAATTGCCGTATGGCAGGGACCGAAGCAAAATTTTATACAGTACATATTAAAAATTAGTAACAAAATACAGCACATGTATATAATCAAATAACATTATAAATAACACCGTAAAACGGGGCAAATACTGTACCAGGGGCCAGAAAAACATTGTATTTCACATCTTTAGCTGAAAAAAATGTATCCTAGAGTTCTATTGTATTAGTTATTAACTAATTGAATATTCTCGAAAATTTCAGTTTCTTTTGAGCATTTTATATGGCTTTCAGGGGCATAAGAACATATTGTACGGCATAATCACATAGACGTACTAGTTCTTATAAGATCACTGAAGTTAAGCTACGTTGAGTCTGGTCAGTACTAAAATGGGTGACCATTTGTGACTTTCATGTGCTGCATGTGCTCTCCGCTTATCTCGGCATTGTTTCCAGTCGTCCTGGACCTATCCTTGCTACTGTGCTCAAGCAGTGTCTATTCAAGAGAGGTGTGGTTGGGGATTGCGCAATATTTGCTTCATAATTACATGTGCAGCTACCCTTACAGGGGGTATCCATTGTCTCTTGAGACTGAATGAGTACTTTCAATAAGGATACAACCACCCATTTGAAAATTCAAATGAATCAGATTTAAGCTAAAACCGTGAAGCTGACATTTTTTTTTCAAATCCAAAAATTGAATAAGTATTCTAAATATTAGGTTTAGTAGCACTATATCTGATTTTAACCTTGTTATGAGGCATAAAAGTGGTGCAAAAAAAGCTGCTTTGTTCTGGGAATTAATTTTACCACTATTGAGACTGGTATTCTTCTAGTGTATATATTCTATATAAATAAAACAGTAGATGTGTGCGTGCATATGTAAATATTTAACTGATAAACTGTTAAACTACTGGTCACATGACACTGAAATTAACAGTAAATAGGATGGTTTATAACGAGTAAAATCTTTATTTTGATGGATGAATAATGCGTGCAGAAATATGTTGACAAGTTGAAATGCAAAATTATCAGATTCAACTTGGTGACATATTTCTTTTACTTTTGCACATGCGCAAATTCATTCATAGCTTGAAGTGGTTTAATTGTAAATCTTTCTTATCTGTCTGTTGGATTAGTTCGAATGGTAAGGAAACCATCTGGAGTGCTAAATGTTTTTGTTTCGATTCTTTAGCTGATGGTACGCATTTTTTTCCTTTTTTATATAACCTTTTGAAATCAGTACTATATATTAGGTACAATTAAATTGAGAATTGGTTCAGTAATAATAAATACAAAATCTGCATGAATTAAAAACTATTTAATATATTTCACGAATAAAGCGCACTAAAAATAAATTACCTTTCTTCTAATAAAAATAAAATAGTTTGTCAATGTGTTTTTTTTTTTGTTTTGTTTTATTTTATTTAAAACCTTTTTTATTTATATCTGTTATTCAATAATTTCTTCTCCCACCCTTTTCTCTCTCTCTCTCTCTCTCTCTCTCTCTCTCTCTCTCTCTCTCTCTCTCTCGCATATAGGAAGTTAATTTAGTAGTACAAAGATTATTGGTTACATATTTGCATACCTTCCTTGACCTTTTGGTCCAGATCAAAGTGTAGTATCTGTTCTTCAGATGCTGCTGCGCTTCTATTTCTTGTTCTCTTTCAGTGGAGGAGAAATCCTTCACGACTGAGACAATTTTTATTTTTGTACCTTTTCTCCACGTTAAAAAGCGACCCTGATGTCTAACTCTGTCCTGTGGTGAGGTATAGTAAATAGGTACATATGTGCATACGTGTTTCTGCTGCAATTTTTTTACACAATATGCTTAAATATGATATTTTAGTTTATGCAAATTTCGTATTTATCATCACAGAGGCAATTCTCTATTGATTATTATATTGTACCTAATATATAGTAGTGATTTCAAAAGTTTAAAATAAAAACAAATATAACTTAGGTGTCATCAGCTGGAATTGAAACCAAAACATGTAGCTCTCCAGCATTATTCATTACCATCTGAATTAAGTCCACATGCATATCAAAGCTTTAAAAATTAACATAGTTAAACGTATGAAAGTATATCTGTACATGTGTAAAAGATACACGTTTATCCAACTTATGCCTGCCAAATTCCAATTTTTCAATTTTGACCCATTAGTAGGTATGTTTTTTTTCTGCTAAAAACCTAATAAAATTTGTTCCACAGATCCAAATCCCCTATATATAAAGTTTCAAGTTTGTAGACCAAAACATAAAATTGAAAAAGTAGTTTGGTAGAGACCGTTTTGCACACACAGAGATAAGGTCACTTTTATATATAGGCCTGGTCATGAAGTATGCTTAAATATGATATTTTAATTTATGTAGATTTTGTATATATTATTATAAGAGAGTCAATTCTCTATCGATTAGTATATATTACATTGTACTTTATATATAGAAGTGATTTCAAAAGTTAAAAAAAAAATGACTTGCATGTCATCGGCTAGAAATGAAACCAAAACTTATAGCACTCAAACCTTAGTCGTTATTGTTTGAGCTATCGTCAGATGGATAAGTTAAAAACAAGCAACTTATGAATGTATATTTGCGCATGCATACAAGAGCACTTTAAGTCAACTCACGCCTACCGAGTTCTATTTGTTTCAAATTTTGACCCCTTAGCAGCTATTTTTACTGGCTAAAGAAAACATAAAAGAATAATCCACAAAAAAATGGAGACAGATGACTAGACACATAAACACAAAGTGGGTTTTATAAATTAGATATAAACTAGCGGGACCTGTGGAAATTCCACAGCAGACTCTTTCATATGTAATATATTGATGTTGGCATTCCGTGGATGTCCAGCATAAATGGAGACACCCTTATATTATTGGAGCGCTTTTGTGAAACCTGCAAAAGTATTTATCTAAGCTAACGGGGATTCCTGGCATAGCCCAGTTATAAAATACACTTAAATATGGTATTTTACTTCTTGCAGATTTTGTATATATCATTATAAAGTCAGTTTTCTATCGATTCTTATATATCAAAGTTGTGATTTAAAAAAAATATATATATATATCCATATAACCTGGATGCATCAGTTTGAATCGAATTTTAATGGAATATGCTCTGATGAACTCATTGTACTTGTGCCCCTTCGATGTACATATCCCTGACAAACCCGCTTAGCAACAAAATTGCACCTCATCACTGTCGAGGTCCCTAAATGCCAGAAAGTGTTCTACTCTAATAGCTTCTTCCCTCAAATAGATAAACTTTGGAATCCCCTTCCTGCTACCTGCTTCCCTGCCTGTACTGATATGCAGAAGTTCAAATGTAACATAAACCAACATATTGCTAATTTTTCTGAGGCATGGTCTCAATTAGTAGGCCCTTATATCTAAGTGGCGATATGCCTTGTTTGGCCTGAAGGTGAGTAAAAAAAAAAGGATTATGTGCTCTGACAGCATAGACACAGCACTCTCCCTCGACACTAGCGCACAAGTACATGTATTTGGTGACTTTAATGTCCACCACAAAAACTGGCTTGGATTCTCTACCTACACAGACGCAGCGGGCAGCACAACACATAGCTTCGCTATATCTTACTCCCTATCACAAATGGTTACGTTTCCAACCTGTTTCCCAGACCAGCAAGAACAACAACACGCATCACTTCTAGATCTGTTTCTGACCACAGTTCCCGATGATTGTATAACGAATGCCGACACCCACTCAGGAACGCTGATCATGCAGTGATAATGGTTAAAATCGCCCTAAACTCTAGAGCCAAAACTGAAGAGCCAGTGCTCAAAACAACGAGATATCATAAAAAGGCGGACTGGGAAGCCATCAGAGATCTTATCAGAGATGCCCCATGGAGAAATATTTTTTCTTTTCCTGCTGAACAGTGCGCAAATGAGACCACTGAATGGTTCAAAACTGCAATTGAAGCACATGTTCCCATGCGGAAATTTTATAGTAAGCCCCACTCTCCCCAGTGGTTTACTTCTACTTGCGCAACTGCCATTGTTCAAAGGCAGCATACATACCGCAGATTTAACCGACATAAGTTCAGTTCAAACAGACAGAAGTATATAGAAGCTAGAAGTAACGTTAAGAAAGAAATAGCGACAGCTAAGAGAGAATTTACTGAAACCACTAAAAAACTCATCGAAGCACAAAAATTAGGAACTCGTGACTTCTGGAAAATCTACAACAGTGTAGTAAATAATGGGTATTCAACAATTCCCCCCTAAACAACAATGATGAGGTTGTTTGCTCAGCAACCAAGAAGGCTAACATGCTTGCCAGTCGGTTTGCCTCAAACTCCACACTGGACCCTTTCAACCAGTTCTACCTGACTTTCCTATGTGGACAGACGCCACACTAGACAATCTGAAAATCACCCATGCTATCATAAAAAACCTTGACACTTCAAAAGCATGTGGACCCGATCTCATCCCAGCTGTGCTATGAAAAAAATGCTCAGCCGAAGTAGCCCCAGTTCTCTCCAAACTCTACCACAAATGCCTTAATGAATCTTGCTTTCCGGGCTGTTGAAAAACTGCTTCTGTGGTACCAGTATTCAAGAATTCTGGCAAAAGAACTGACCCAGTAAATTATCGCCCCACTTTTTGCCAAAATATTTGAGACTTTAATTAACCATGCTCTAGTCCATCACCTTACAGATGCTAAACTTCTGACTGACTAACAATATGGATTTAGACAAGCCCGTTCCACAGCAGACATCCTTACTGTAATCTCTGAACGTATATACCATTCACTGGACAAAGCGGGGGAGGGCAGAGTGGTACCTCTAGATATATCTAACGCTTTTGACAGGGTATGGCATGAGGGTCTCCTCACGAAAATTAGATCATACGGTATCACTGGTAGAATACTTAACATAATTAAATCATTCTTAGATAAGAGAAAAATCCAGGTTGTCCTCGACGGTCGTACATCTAAACAATATGATATAAATGTGGGAGTGCCCCAAGGGTCTATCCTTGGACCTCTATTGTTCCTAATATTCATAAATGACCTCCCCGACAAAATTACCTCTGAGATGGGTATATATGCTGATGACACCACACTCTATAACAGACACGACAGGAAAACAAATGAACACATATCTAGGGAAATGGCAGAAACACTAGAGGATGACCTCCAATCTGTAGTGGAATGGGGACAAAAATGGATGGTCACATTCAATGCCGCCAAGACTAAACTTGTTTCCTTCAATAATTACAAGAAACCTTCCCTACCACCAATAGCAATGGCCAGCGACTCTTTATCTGAGAGTACATCTTTCAAACTGCTTGGCCTAACGTTCACAGGAAACATGAGTTGGAACAATTACATTGAAAGCATTGCCAGGGCTGCTGCGAAGAATGTAGGTTCTCTCTACCATGCTAAAAAACTACTAACATCCAAAAGTATCCTGTACCTCTTTAAGGCCACCATTCGCCTATATATAGCATATGGCTGTTATATTTGGGCTGGTGCATCTGCTACTAGTCTCTCGCTCCTAGACAAAGTTCAAAGGAGAGTCGCTAATCTGATAGGTCCTGAACTGGCATCTAAGCTTCAGCCTCTGTCCCATCGATGAAATGTTACATCCCTCTGCCTGTTCTACAAGTATTATAATGGCGAATGCTCTGACGAACTGCAAGCACTCGTGCCCCCATGACGTGAACACCCTCGACAAACCCGACAGGCAGCTAAATCCCACCCCCACATAGTAGAGATCCCTAGATGTAAAAGATCTTTCTACACCAGTAGTTTCTTCCCCAGAACCGCTAGACTTTGGAATTCCATTCCAGGTCCCTGCTTCCCCAACTGTATCGACATGCAGAAGTTCAAGTGTAATGTGAACTGACATCTTGCTGCCCAAATCCCTACATAGTACCCCAGTAGTTGTTGCCCCTGATAGTAGCCCCCTACACCAAAATGGCAATGTCGCCTTGTTTGGGGGGGGGGCGGAAATGTAAAAAAAAAAAAAAAAAAAAAAGATACTAGTGTTAGGACGATTAATCAGAATTGGGAATCAGAAAATTCAGAACAATTTTGGGTATCAGAATCGATATTGGTATCTTAAAAAATTGTGCATATATTTCCGATGGCGAAAACGATTCTTTAATTGTCTTTTTTTAATTTATTTTGTTTTTTAAAAAAAAAAATCTTCCACTGCTAGTAAAAAGGATAAAATAATAAATATTTGATTTTAACAGTAAAACTAACATCTATAGATCACCCCCTTCCAAACACATGCACAAGTGTTTATTTTTATGTTTAAGAAAACAGCTGCACATGTGGCATGTGTTTTTACCGTAATCGAGGAAAAATAACATCTCTATAGTTAAATATATAGAAATTTATTAAGAACCGGAATCAGGAATTTAGCATGAAATCGATGATTGTATTGGAATTGGAAAAAATATTGGAATCGTCCCATCACAGCTGGGCACTGTCCTCGAATGTGTTCAGCGGTTTGCCAAGACAACCTAGCATGAGGATACTTTTCTATTCAAGTAAACCCTGACCAAATATTCAAAATCACATTTTCGTATTCGCGGTCCAAATAAGATCTCCTCGGTATGACTAATCCACACTGGCTTTTACGAGGAATGGTGCACTCTCTTCAAATAATGTTGTCTCAAGTAGCAGCACAAATACTGATACTCCACCAGACAAGATAAAGTCCTGCCCTGGAATCTGGTAAGACTTAGAGATCACAAGAAAGACATATTACGACATATTTAGATGGTCAAACTTTTGTTTCAACCTACAAATTTTTATTTGTTATTCTACTGTTTGCATTGATAATATAATAGCCTGCTTCCTTACAATTTATTTAAGAAGTTACTTAGTTTGGTGTAGGCAATCTATATTATGAGTCATTTTTTAGCCAAAATTAAAATAAACAAGAGCAATAACTCATATTTGAAGTAAAGAGTTGTCTTCCTTACACCTTTTTTTTTTTTTTGTATGAACAAAATGATTAATAACTAAAATCACTTCACTCCATCCTGGGAACGGCTGAATAAATCGGCATTTTTTTTTTTTTTTTTCAAACACACAGTATAGGGGCCCAATTCGTGTACTTTATTTGCATTGCCTTGATACCAGCTTTTGATTGGCTGTTAAATTCGGATAAAATAGCTTGGCCATTATAATTACTTTTCATTAAATTCCATACTTCATATTGAACACTGTTGTATTTAAATTTACAAGTTTTTGGGAACAAATTTTAAAATGATGTCCATGAGAGCTGAGTTAGAAACAAGGTCAGTTTTTAATGTGGGGAAGATCCAGCTCTCCATAAATGCGCACTCCGGATTTGGATTAAAAAAAAAAAAAAAAAAAAAAAAATTTCATAAATCTAGAAGGAATTCTCCTTCACTGACCAAGAACAAAAAAGATCAAGTTGGAGTATCAGAACAGGTATTACACTTGGCTCCTAGATTCATGTAATAATAATGCCAAAAATGGATGGATTAAGCAAGAAAGTTTATGTATGAATATATATATCAAGATTGAACATGACTTTTCTTGATTACAGTTTTATGAGAAATCGTCTCCAAAATTAACAAAAAGAATAGATAAACATTAAAACTGATGGCTAAGTGGTTAACAATACAAACTGAAAAACCTGGGTGTACCAAGTTCAAATCCAGTTTGTTCCACAGAAGCACTTCCATTAAACCCATATTTGATCCTGTGCCTAACCACTTGGAAAGGAGGTAAATAGAATAATGAAAATGGTAATGTGGGGTTAAGGGCTGGGAGAAATGGTACACGTGAGGGTTTATTATTCTTGGTATGGGGGAATGCCGGTGTGCCTGCTGCTATTCAAAAAAAAAAAAACAAAAAAACAATTGGCTAAATAATAGTGTTAGAACGATGAATTGGGAATCGAAAAATCAGAACTTTTTGTGGTATTGGAATCTGTATCAGAATTGGAAAAAATTGGTGCCTATTTTCTGGTGCCCAAAACGATTCTTTTAGTTGTTTTCATTTCTTTGTTTGTGTTTAAAACTTAATTTTACACGGCTCATAATAATGACTAGCCTGAGTGGTCAGCATTGCCTGGGTGTTTGTAGGTGTGTGCTGAGCAAAAAAAAAAAAAAAAAAATGTTGTAGTAGGCAGGCAGGCTTGAACCTGTGACGCAAAGGTGGAAAAGAAAGTGGAGGTATATGTAAGGGTGTTGATTTAGCAAGAAAATAAAAATAAAAATTGCGAGCACAAAAAAAAATGTTATAGTAGGCAGGCAGGTTCAGACCTGTACTGCGAAGGAGGAAAGGACAGTTAAAAAAAAAATGTGACATGTTAGCTGTTGCATCCATCGCCAAACCGGAAGTGACATAGGTTTAAATTAAGGCTAGACAATCGAAAAGAGGGGATGACTTTCGAAAACATCTATGGAAAAAAACGACCTCTCCCTGTAGAAAAGTGGCTAGTTGAGGGTGAAAGAATTAATGTTTTTAGCCAATTTTTCAGTATTTGTCATCTAAAGGGGCGAGCTTCAAAACGATACTGATCTTATGAAAATCCATCACCTCTGGCGAAAGTTTTTGCGAGACATACAAACATACATGCATACATATGTACATTTAAACAGATAGACGATATTTATATTATAGATGAAATAGTTATTGATTTTAAACTACCTATAAAACTAAAATCTATAGACCGCACCTATATTTTTACGTTTGCGAAAGTATATGCACATGTACTCTGGATTTTTTGCATTGATCCGCCCTTGCTCCCACAAAACGACGGTTGTACATCTAAACAATATGATATAAATGCAGGAGTGCCCAGGGGTCTATCCTTGGACCTCTACTGTTCCTGATATTCATAAACGACCTCCCCGACAAAATTGCCTCTGAGATGGGTATATATGCTGATGACACCACACTCTATAACAGGCACGACAGGAAAACAAATGAACACATATCTAAAGAAATGGCAAAAACACTAGAGGATGACCTCCAATCTGTAGTGGAATGGGGACAAAAATGGATGGTCACGTTCAATGCTGTCAAGACTAAACTAGTTTCATTCAATAATTACAAGAAACCTTCTCTACCACCAATAGCAATGGCCAACGACTCTTTATCTGAGAGTACGTCTTTCAAGCTCCTTGGCCTAACGTTCACAGGAAACATGAGTTGGAAAAATTACATCAAGGGCATTGCCAGGGCTGATGCGAGGAAGGTGGGCTCTCTCTACCGTGCTAGAAAACTACTAACACCCGAAAGTATCCTGTACCTCTATAAGGCCACCATTCGCCTATGTATAGCATATGGCTGTCATATTTGGGCTGGTGCATCTGCTACTAGTCTCTCGCTCCTAGACAAGGTTCAAAGGAGAGTTGCCAATCTGATAGGTCCTGAACTGGTATCTAAGCTTCAGCCTCTGTCCCATCGACGAAACGTCGCATACCTCTGCCTGTTCTACAAGTATTTTAATGTTGAATGCTCTAACGAACTGCAAGCACTTGTGCCCCCACAACGTAAACACCCTCGACAGACCCGACAGGCTGCAAAATCCCACTCCCACACTGTAGAGATCCCTAGATGTAAAAGATCTTTCTACACCAGTAGTTTCTTCCCCAGAACCGCTAGACTTTGGAATTCCATTCCAGGTCCCTGCTTCCCCAACTGTACTGACGTGCAGAAGTTCAAGTGCAACAGGAACAGACATCTTGCTGCCCAAATCCCTACATAGTACCCCAGTAGTTGTTGCCCCTGATAGTAGCCTCCTACACCAAAGTGGCAATGTGCCTTGTTTGGGGTGAAAATGTAATAAAAAAAACAAAAAAAAAACAATTTTATATTTAGAAATTTAAAAAGAATCAGAATCAATAATTGTATCGGAATCAGAGAAAAATACTGGAGTCATCTCATTACTACTAAATAATTTACATAATATATTTCTTTGCGTATATTCACCAATTTTTTAATCTATACCTCTCATTCACTGTCTGTTTCCTTCTTTTTCTTTGTCTCCCCCCCTCCATCATCCTTTCTTTTTAATATTAGATTTAAAATTGATTATTATTTTTTATATAAAGGTAATTAATAGAAGGCAATACAATACAGAAGTGTAACAGATTGACACATGTTGAAACAAAGAAACACATATAACGGTGGAATAAGCTATGCATTCACCTTTTATAGTTTGAATTAATCAGGCACATATTTGATGAAGGGTAATTTTCCCGAAATATCATAAGAAACTTGCATCAGATCACACTTCATGCAAATAAGAATACAGGTCAATGTTAAAAGTATATATATATATATATATATATATATATATATATATATATAATACATATGTATTAATAAAAGGGTCAATCTAAATATCTCATTCCGATGTTATAGGTCTTAATTTGATTCAGTTTTTGTCGATGTGTTACACCTCTGCATTGTATTGCACTCTATAAACTACCTTTATATACACGCTAAACAATGCTTCAAGTAAACTACATTAACCTCTTATTTATTTTCATTCTAGTTAAGTCGCATGAGAAATTTACTGATTTGTTTCTGTCAACAAATGACAGTAATTTTGTTTTATTTGCTCCTTCCATATTTCATTCCTCAATCTGTAACGTGAGTTCATCAGTCTGTAACATAAGTTTATCGATCTGTAATGTGAGTTATTGATGGAAAAAGAGAAACCTCATTACTTACTATATGTTCCTTCTAGTCGGTCGCATAATTTTGCTAGCCTGAAAAGATGATATCATGGGGAACAAACACCTACTACAGTGATCTCAAAGGAGGGGGTAATGGCTGGGAGGATGGTATCATGAGGTAACATATACTACACTACCCACTGCAAAAGCAAGAGTTAATGTCTATATTACTCCCTCCCCGAAAAAAAAAAATAAAATAGAGACGGTAATCTTGGGATAGTATCGTGAAAAACAAGCATGTTATAGTGATCCCAAAAAGAGGAGAAAATACTGCATATTCACACACGCTCTCTCTCTCTCTCTCTCTCTCATATTCACATGCATGCTCTCTCTCTCTCTCTCTCTCTCTCTTTCTCTAAAATCAATAGTAAATTCTCTACAGTGTAATGTGGACCAAGTCATTGCAGGGAGGCATGTGAAGCTTCCTCTCGGTACACTGTGGAGGGGGCCTAACTAGAGCAAGCAATCAATCATTTTTATTAAAAAATGGTCAATTTCACCGATTTTGATGACAATAAAAGTACAGGAGAATGGAACATTTGTTGATGCTCGTTCAATCCTGGACAACATCGGGTCCCCCTGCTAGTATGCGATAAAAGAAAGAAAAAAGTTTTGGTAGAAGCATAACAACTGTAAAACAAAGGGAAACAACTGTGTATAGAACAAAGATAAGATAAACAGCCAGAATAAATAAAAGATTGTCACCATTTTCGTATCGTTTCGTTTCGTTTCATTCATTTTTAGTTTTGTTTCGTACATTTATAAATATTTAATTACAACCAGAATGTAGCAAAAGGTACTAACGCTTAACAAAAAAAACTATGAAGCATAAAAAGGTATAATTAGGGCAACCCCAAATATTGCATTTATTAATCAGGTTGAGTAATTTGACAAAGTAATTATATAAAAAAAATTCATAAATAAATCAAAATATTTAAATTTCACTTAAGAACATTCAATAAGCATTAATTGCAATTTTTAGGTTACCCTAATTATAATAAACAAACAAACAAACAGAACAAAACTTTACTGAAATGAAACAAACGAAACATATTATGTAAATTTTTTGGATCCCTCCTTGGTCCTTCCTGGCTAGATGAGGAAGAGTTAAACTTTTTTGGGTGATAGATTTATCTCTCTCCCACGGCGAGAAGATGTGTCACAAGGGTCAGAAAGTAGGATTAAAGAGTCAGCCCTCCTGGGGAGTTGCATTCTGACCTTCAAAAAATGCCTTGGCAGCCCCGAAAGCATTTTCCAGTAGAGGCGTCTTTCTTCAAAGAGAAAAGGTAACGCCTTGGAAGGTGAACCGTTTAGAACTGCACAAGACCAGCAACATACCAGAATCAACAGGGAGGAGGCCAAGGCCATTTCAGAAATGGCCTAGACTCTGTTGATTTTGGTGCCAGGAGGAAACATGCTACAAGATGTAGGGGGAGGCAGAAATAGACGTGTAACGTCATTTCATCAATGAGGCTGATGATTGGTAATATTTAGCCATCTTTATAGTGAAGTATGACAATTGTAAAAAAAAAAAGGGGAGACAACTATGTATAAAACAATAACTTTTGAACAAGTAAGTGTTAATAGTTATTACAAATAGAGGTAGTAACAACTATAATACTAAGGGTGCTTCACACCAATTTTGGAACAATTCTTACCACTAGTTTAGCATCTTCTAAGTGTTGTGCACTATATTGCACCCGACATGCAGAGGATGGTTTCATCTCAAATTTTGGATCGAATAGGTTTCAAGGATCCCAAGAAACAAGCAAAATGAAAGAGACAGCTTTGGGTCTACACTAGTTGACTTTCTACGCGCGTTTTGTCACAGGATCGATTTTTAATAGGGAAAAATTGTGTTCTGTTTTTTTTTTTTCTGAAGTCCTTGTAACCTAATTGATCCATTTCTCTTAATCTGTTTGTTTATCTGTCTGTTCCACTTTTTCTCAGAAACTACTAAGCCGATCTGGCTGAAATTTTGTATGGACCTTTATTAAGGTACAGCAAACTAAATATTACGGTATCTGTTCTATGCACAGTTAGGGATTAATAGGTGTTAATTACTACAATACCTCGTTTACTCTAGAAGTTTTCTTGCAAACTACTGAGCCGATCCGGCAGAAATTTAGTATGGACCTTTGATATAAGTTCCAGTGAACTAAGTATTATGGTATCTGTTCGATGCACAGTTATAGATTAATAGGAATTAGTATTTAACGTAAAAATGAACAAAAATTTAATCATATTCAACCATGAATTTAAAGTAAGTCCTGTGCCAACGGGTTATAACTTTACTAAAGTAAAGTCCTGTGCCAACGGGTTATAACTTTTACCCATTTTTAATGGGGTGAAAAGTCAAGTATATAGATAATGATATGATCATAAAAACAAAAACTGTTAACAGAATAAACAGATTCTTTCTGGGAATTACAAATAATTATGAAAGCATTAATGTGTGCTTTTGCAAATAATTAATTGAGCAATCGAATAAATTGGTTTTACGTTTAATGCAAACAGCAGTCATACTGTCTAGAAACTTTCATCATCATCTTCACCACCACCATCATCATCATTATAAGAAAAAGAAAATGAAGAAGGAAAAGAAGAATCGATTTAACATCTATTCTATATACTGACATGTGTTAGATGGCTTTTAGAAATTGACTTCCCAACTAATCTGTCACTGACCAATTTTTTTTTTTTTTAATTTATCCCTCTCTTTTTTTATCCATCTCTTTTTTTATCCCTTTCTTTTTTATCCCTTTTTTTTTATCCTTCTCTTTTTTATCCCTCTCTTTTTTTATACATCTCTTTTTCATCCCTCTCTTTTTTATCCCTCTCTTTTTTATCTCTCTCTTTTTTTATTCCTTCCCTTTTTTATCCCTCTCTTTTTTTATTCCTTCCCTTTTTTTATCCCTCTCTTTTTTTATCTCTTTCTTTTTTTATCCCTCTTTTTTATACCTCTCTTTTTATCCTCTCTTTTTTTTATCCCTCTCTTATTTATCCCTCTCTTTTTTTTATCCTTCTCTTATTTATCCCTCTCTTTTTTATCCCCCTCTTATACCTCTCTTTTTTATCCCTCTCTTTCTTTTTTATACCTCACTTTTTTATCCCTCTCTTTTTTTTTATCTCTCTCTTATTTACCCCTCTCTTTTTTATCCCTCTCTTTTTTATCCCTCTCTTTTTTTTATCCCTTTCTTTTTTTTTATTTCTCTCTTTTTTTTATCCCTCTTTTTTTATATCTCTCTTTCTCTCGTGCCTTTCTTGGCCTTCACACGTCAATTTACCCTGCTATCTCCAACTATTTTATGTCTACTAACCCAGGAAATCACATCCATTCTTTCAATGTGACTAAACCAACAAAGTCTCTTGTCATGCACACATCTCCCTATGCTGTTAAGATTTAATCTCTCTCTGAGGTCATCAGATCTAAACCTATCGTTACACATCAATTGTATCATGCTCGTATCATTTCTTCATATAGCATATGTCCTTAGTCCTTGCTCGCAGGTTTCACTTCCATACATCGTCATACATGTCAAACAGACTCTTTTCTTGAGTCGACATTGGTAACACTCTGCTAGTTAGTAATGACAGAAGTTTCCTGAACTTATACCATCCACTTTTAATTCTTGCCATCACACTAACACCTGTCCATCCTATTCCCCAGTAATATCATCAAGGTAATAAAGCTTCTAGAAAACCTCAATAGCTTCGCCCTCCAGATAAACTTTCTCAGATCAAATAGATTTCAAGGACCCCAGTAAATAATCAAAATGAAAGAGACGACTTTGGGTTTTTACACCGGTTCATTCTCAACACCTGTAACGCCTGTAAATAAACAAATGATAAACTTGAGTTGTTTTATTTTTTATTTTTTTGTCACAAGGTCGATTTTTTTTTTTTTTTAATACAGGTAAAGTGTTAAGTTTTGAGACATTATGTTGAACAAAGATGGCAGCGTAGTTCAGATCAGTAATTGGCAGTAACCAAGATGGCAGCCAAGAATCAAATGCAGTCTGTGGCGTAGTTAACGGCGAACTGATTGAATCCAAAATTCGACAATTTTTATAATAATTTTGAAAGGTTTTCATTGGTTGTTTAGTACAGCCGGTGGTTATAAAAATGATTGGTGAATCCATTCGTCACATACCCCCCCATTAGTTCGTCTGATGGGGAATGTCTCCTAGCGGCCTAGGCTGCAGAGAGACAGGGTAGTAGTACTCGTCAAGGATTCGTCACTTGACACTCAGCCCAACAGGTGAGGGGCCGGGAACCGGCCCAGCACCTGTTGAACTGAGGTACACCGCCTGGGTAATACCTAGGAGGTCCACCCTCCCAGGCCTTGCCACTGGGCTTTCCGGTGGAGTAAGTTCATTGCTTACTGCCTGAGGCGCCCCTACCAGGGAATGCCGATGGGATTATTCAGGCAATTTTTAAAATTGCAGGAGTGCCCCTCCTTTAGGGGAGCCTGCTGGATCCCCACTTTCCGGCCTTGTGCCACATTTTGTCGAGGTGGGTGGCAAATAAATAACTACTCCCATTAGGAGTCAAAAACATTTTTTCTTTTTTGGGGGTGGGTGGGGGTCCTTGAAACCAAATCGTTAATAATGGTAGAAGTTACTTTAATTTACTCCCTCTGCTTCTATCTTGCTATTACATCAGCATCGGCTCCTCCCTGTGCTCCAATAGTATCACCATGGTAACAAATCATATGAATCACTATAATAGCCTTGATAGCCAAATATACTTTCTCCTCATCTGAGTTCTCATCCATCTCCAATATCGTACACTTCTTGAACACAAACTGGTTATTATCTCTCAACCTACCTACTGCTCCCTTTTTACAAACTGATCGGCAGGGGGGGGGCGTCTTTTTTCCAACACTACAACCGGTAATCATCACTTTGGCCTTACCATTGTTCACTCTCAAACCTTTAGTTTCTAAATTAGTGGGCAATGACCTTTTTTGCCTCCCTACTTCCTCTTTTTCACAGAAGAGACGTTGCAAGCCATTACTTTTATGGTAGACGCTCGACTGAGCTCCAATCTATGGTCCCTCCCTGTAAAACATTCGTAACAAATACTCTCCTAGCTACAACAATAGCCAATAAGTTCTCTCACTGTCCATCTGTGCTTAGGACTAAACGAAAATTCCACGAGCAGGTTTTCTTTCCTAAAACTGTCTGTGGAACACAATACCGTGTGTTGGCTTCCCAGTTGACTATAACAGTGTCATGTTTAAATCTAATGTAAGTAAATAAGCTTCTATTGAGTTATCCTCATAGATAATCAACCCCTATCCAATTTCCATCATAACTGATCATGTTGTCTTACAATCAACCTAACACTTAACACTTATCGTGGAGTGGTCTTTGGGCCTTGATAAGTGTTGGCCTTCCAAGTAACAAAAAAAAAAAAAAAAGACTTCCTCTGAGTTTTTAAGTTAACAAGTAAACCTTTCATTAGCCATAACCTAACCCCAACCTTTCATTGTTTCACACGCAAGCAGTGAATCATCAGCAGACAGCATCTGTTCTGGACAAGCCATACAAAATTCCCTGGACAACATCTCTAAATCACAGATGAAACAGATTTGGTACAGATCCCTAAAGTACTCCCACTTTAACAGTAAATCTGTCACTTAATGTGCTGTTGATTCTAATATGTCTTTTTTGTAGTTTATTTTATTTTTTTATTTATTTATTTATTTATTTATTTACTTATCAACCTATATGGGTTATTTAAAGTCAGCTATGTTTTTTTGTTGGGATTTTTTTTTATTCAGATCTTCTGATATAATTTTAGCTCTTAAGAATTTAATGATGTTTTCTACATTCGTATATTCAAATAAATTTTTTCTATTATTGATTTTAAAGAAAGACTTTCTATGGTTCTTCAGTGTTTCACATTCAATGTGGATGTGTTTGACTGTGATAGGTGTTTGGCATTTTGGTTGTAATTCTTTGTTCAGAATAAAGAAGTGTGTGAGATTTGTGTGTCCTATGCAGAACCGGGATAGAGATAACTTGTTCTTTCCTGGATTTTGTGAGGGCAGGGATATATTTATCTACCCTGTGCCTTATTCGATTTGTTTTGGGTGGTGTTTTATTTTTGTTGCCATTTATTTTGGAGAAATTTATTTTTTGTTTCAGATCTGTATATTTATTTTTGGTTTCAGATTAGTAGATGGAATTTTAAGATTTTGAGGGGTTAATTTGAGAGCAGATTTGGCTGCTTAGTCAGCTCTTTCATTTCCGTTTTTCTCCTATGTGGCTCAGGGTCCAGCATAAAAGGCTTTCTTTATTGTTGGGCATATTGTTTAGTTTGCATAGAAGTTTTACGATGAGAGGATTTTCAAAATTTTTATTTTGTAGTGATGTTAATACCGATAGTGAATCTGAAAATATGATGAATTTTTGGTGTTTGCATACATTTCTGCTATAAAGATTGAGCTTTTCTAATATGTCTTTGAGGATTTTTTCTTTCACAACCGTTCACTTTGCCCTAACTTATGCAAAGCCTACCAGACAAGATCTCTTAGTACTCTATCAAAAGTTTTCTCCAGATTCACAAAAAAAAAAAAAAAAAAAAAAAGATTCTTCTAAACAAGATACTTCTCTGACATTTGTTTCAAGATACATATATAGAGTCAGTGGTACTTGACCCAGAATTAAAACCAAACTGCATTTAATTTATGCTTGGCTGATTTCCTACTTGCTGCTTAATTATTCTCTCAGTAACTTTATTCAGAAGTGTGAATGAGAAAGATTCATTAAGTACTAGCGGGACCTGTGGAAATTCCACAATGGTAGCTTTCATATGTAAAATATTGCTGGGCATTCTGTGGACGTTCACCATGAATGGAGCCCTCGAGATATTATTTGTAAAAACTATAAAAGTATTTATCTAAGTAATCTGGTGAATGTAGTGTCAGAATATATCTGATTATTATGGTTTATCTCCAATATCCTTATAGGAGTCTGTGATATATTTTCATTGTATTGACACCTAGCATGAACGGTAACGCCACAATATCATTATACTATCTTTAGACAAAACAGATACTACCCTTGGGTCTGAAGCTAGAAGAAGGTATATTTTAGTTTCATGTAGGCCCAAAAGCGACATAATTTTTTTTTTTTTTTTTTTTTTTACATTGCGTCTTCGGTAATCAGGGGGTCCTATTTAATAAAAAGGAAAATGATAAAAGGTGATAACATACTACACACATTAAATTAATATATAGTAGTTACTAACTTAATGTTCGTAGTACGTTATCACCTTTTATCCTCCTTTTTCAAAAAATAGTACCTCCCGGTTGAATAATTTATAATGCGGAAACTGTGACATATATACATATGTATGTATGTGTATTCAAGGTACTACAGTATTACTCTATAGATTTTGGAATAACCAGTGTTTGTTTTGTTTTTATGTCATGGAAAATTAAACACCAATGTTACAGGTAGTAATGAGAGTAGATAAATAATAGCAAGTAAAAATAACTGCCACCTTCTTTTTGGGTTGTTTATGGAGTCAGACTACCCAAAGAAAATATAATAAATACTGAAAGAAGACAAAATGAATGAATAATTTCTGGAAACATGTATGAGATCATAGCCTAATTAGATGGTGGAGCATCAATTAACATATGAAGGTTTCGGTTATTATCCTATTATATTCTTCTGTAGATGGGAAAATCTACTTTATATATAAAATTGATGTGTGTGTGGAACGGTCTCTATCAAACTACTCTGTCAATTTTTAATCTACAGACTTGAAACTTGATATATACGATGAGACAAATTCGATTTGGTTTTTAGTCAAAAAAAAGGGGTCAAAATTGGAATTTAATAGGCATAAATCAAACTAATGTGCATCCTTTATGCTTGCAAAAATATACATTTATATGTTAAATTCGTTAATTTGTAAAGTTGGGATAGGCATGTGACCTTAGTTTAGATGGTAGCAAATAATGCTGGAGAGCTAAATGTTTTAGTTTCAATTCTAGCTGATAGCAGCCAAGTCATATTTATATTTGGTTGGTTGGTTGGTTGTTTTTGTTTTATGGCATATCAACCCTTTCCGGGTTATTTAATGCCGAATCCAAAGATCTTTAAGAAAAAATTTTTAATAGAATATATTTGTTGTTTTCAAGTCGGTTTCTATTTAACCCATAGTTGGAACCCTAACAGGTACTACCACTCCGGGTCAGAGTGGACCTGGGAGCAATGGTAATTAAAGGGTGGCTCCACATTCCCCAAAGCCCACAAGCTGGGGCCTCACCACTGGATATAGTTTAAGGTCATATCCAGGACCCCCATTGAGGGACTTTTACCCTCTGCAGGGGGGCAGTCGGTGTATTCTAAGCCCCACCGACAGGGCCACATATTTATATATATATATATATATATATATATATATATTTGTTAACTTTTGAAATCACTTCTGCATATTGGGTACAATATAATAATCAATAGAGAATTTGCTGCATAAATTAAAATATCATATTTAAGAGTATTTTACAACCAGACAATGACAGAGAGCCTGCTAGTTTTGCCCGAACCCATAACGCAAAGGCGGAAAAGAAAGTGGAGGTGTGTGTAAGGGTGTTGGTTGAGCAAAAAAAAAAAAAGGAAAATTGTGAGCACAAAAAAAAGAAAAGGAAAATTGTGAGCACAAAAAAAGAAAAGGAAAATTGTGAGCACAAAAAAAAAGAAAAGGAAAATTGTGAGCACAAAAAAAAAAAGGAAAATTGTGAGCACAAAAAAAAAGAAAAGGAAAATTGTGAGCACAAAAAAAGAAAAGGAAAATTGTGAGCACAAAAAAAAAGAAAAGGAAAATTGTGAGCACAAAAAAAAGAAAAGGAAAATTGTGAGCACAAAAAAAGAAAAGGAAAATTGTGAGGACAAAAAAAAAGAAAAGGAAAATTGTGAGCACAAAAAAAAAAAGGAAAATTGTGAACACAAAAAAAAAGAAAAGGAAAATTGTGAGCACAAAAAAAAGAAAAGGAAAATTGTGAGCACAAAAAAAGAAAAGGAAAATTGTGAGCACAAAAAAAAAGAAAAGGAAAATTGTGAGCACAAAAAAAAGAAAAGGAAAATTGTGAGCACAAAAAAAGAAAAGGAAAATTGTGAGCACAAAAAAAAAGAAAAGGAAAATTGTGAGCACAAAAAAAAAAGGAAAATTGTGAGCACAAAAAAAAGAAAAGGAAAATTGTGAGCACAAAAAAAGAAAAGGAAAATTGTGAGCACAAAAAAAAGAAAAGGAAAATTGTGAGCACAAAAAAAAAAAAGGAAAATTGTGAGCACAAAAAAAAAAAAAGGAAAATTGTGAGCACAAAAAAAAAAGGAAAATTGTGAGCACAAAAAAAAGAAAAGGAAAATTGTGAGCACAAAAAAAAAAGGAAAATTGTGAGCACAAAAAAAAGAAAAGGAAAATTGTGAGCACAAAAAAAGAAAAGGAAAATTGTGAGCACAAAAAAAAGAAAAGGAAAATTGTGAGCACAAAAAAAAAAAAAGGAAAATTGTGAGCACAAAAAAAAAGAAAAGGAAAATTGTGAGCACAAAAAAAAAAAAAGGAAAATTGTGAGCACAAAAAAAAAGAAAAGGAAAATTGTGAGCACAAAAAAAAAAAGGAAAATTGTGAACACAAAAAAAAATAGTAGTAAGCAGGCTTGAGAACCCATAACATGCCAGAGAAAAAAGAAGTAAAAAAAAAAAAAACTGTTTTACCAATGTGCCTACCGTGGTTGTGACGTCATGGGCAGTTGAAATAAGGCCTTTTATGCGGTGTCGTGGACGCATGGGTTGAATGACTTGCAAAAAACGTCAGCAGAAAAATCAATCCTCCATGTAGAAAACTGCCCAGTTGAGGGTGAAGGAATTAATGCTTTTGGTCAATTTTTTTATATTTATTGTCCGAAGGGTCAAGCTTCAAAATGATATTGATCTCGTGAAAATCAGTCACCTCTGTCGAAAGTTTTTGCAAGATATACATACATGCATACATACATGCATACATTTAAACAGACGGGTGAGATTTATATTATAGATGAAAAAAGATTCATCATAGCAGAACAAACCAAATTCTTGACATATTAAAGAAGAAATTGGTCAACTCACTAGGAAATATCCATGCAGGTGATGAGACACCAGCAGATATAGTAAATTTCATCAATTGGGCCAAGGAGACATGGCTGCTGAAGAGGAATTAATTCAACTCCAATTAGTACAAGGTATGTACAAT
The DNA here is from genome assembly GCF_053919585.1 of Euprymna scolopes. Taxonomy (NCBI): domain Eukaryota; kingdom Metazoa; phylum Mollusca; class Cephalopoda; order Sepiida; family Sepiolidae; genus Euprymna; species Euprymna scolopes. Next base: position 37,159,283 of record NC_136524.1, on the reverse strand, counting down.
AATTTGCATAGAGCTAAAATTCTACAGGTAAACCAAAGTGTGCAAATGTTAACTTAAGTTTTTGATATGCATATGGACTTAGATCAGATGGTAACAAATAAGATCTATGGATATAGGTTTTGGTTTCGATTCTAGCTGATAGCATACAAGTCATATATATATATATATATATATATATATATATATATATATATATATATACTTTTCTTTTTGAACTGTCGAAATCACTTTTTTATATTGAGTGCAATATAATATTCAGTAGAGAATTAGCTCTACAATAATAAATACAAAATTTGCATAAATGAAAACATATTATTAAGAGAATATATAGACTTCATACAACAAGGTTTTTCTGTAGAATCTAATTTCGATGTATCAAATATAGACATGCCAGATAAAAGTATCCTATAATGAGGATTGGTTGGTTGTTTCTGCTTTACGGCATATCAACTCTTTCCGGGTTATTTAATGCCGAATCCAAAGATTTTGAAGAAAAGTTTTTTTAATAGAATATATTTGTTGTTTTCACGTTGATTTCTATTTAACTCATAGTTGGAACCCTAACAGGTACTACCACTCCGGGTCAGAGTGAACCTGGGAGCAATGGTAATTAAAGGGTGGCTCCACATTCCCCAAAGCCCACAAGCTGGGGCCTCACCACTGGATATAGTTTAAGGTCATATCCAGGACCCCCATTGAGGGACTTTTACCCTCTGCAGGGGGGCAGTCGGCGTATTCTAATGCCTCATCGACAGGGCCACTATAATGAGGAAGACCACACATACATATATATATATAGAGAGAGAGAGAGAGATAGAGAGATAGATAGAGAGAGATATATAAAGGATGTTTTTTTTAAGAGTTCAAAGAAAATGAGCATTCCCCAATAATCAACTAGAAGATAATATGATAGTCCAGTACATGTGAAATTTAGACGACTCTTGTAGATTATGCCTGAATGAGAAAATTGAAATTCTAAACCTCTCAAAACTTATTAAACCATAGAAGTGAAATAGCGAACAACTGTATGCATAGAATGAACTTTACTTTAGGATAAAAATATAAAATAAAATTAAAAAATTAAAAAAAAACAACTTAAACAGCATCTAAAATAGTAATATAAAAGTACACCAAGCATACATGTATTAAAATAAGGTCACCTATTAATTTAACACATTGATAAATGGTTGGGGGAAGAGGGGGCTTCACCACATTACAAAATAGAAAAAGAAGTAAAAGTCAGCCAAACCTTTGTTTGAATGAAGTACTACCATTAACTAATGGAAACATTAATGCATAAGATAAATAACAAACAATTTGATTTATTAGCTAGCTAGACTAAATGCATCATGTATATATACATAAAAAAACATTACACAAATTCCATGAATTTTAGCCTGACGATTTCCTATGGAATGAAATGCTGAAGCATCTTTGTGGCTTAATTTCCATAAATCATCACCTAGCCCTACTCAGTTATCGAGCACTGTTGAAGTAAGTACTGAAAATTGATGCATAAAATATTATCTCCTTATAACATTGTATGTATATACACAAAATAATAATAATAATTCTGATTTCGTTTATGAACATCTCTCTGGAAAGGGATGGGATTCATTTCCAGAGGATTTCCCTTAATCCCGGCTTCAAACAAGGAGCTTCAAAGATCAAGGATTTTCCTAAGGATGTTGGTGGTACCTATAATTGCAGAGGTTTGAAGGCCGCCTAAAGCATCGGGGATTTGTAGTTTTTTCAATTGTCCTTCCAGACGACTTGATACTACTCCTAGTGTACCAACTATGACCGGGATTATTTGTGTTTTAACCCCGTGTATACGCCTTATCTCCAAGGCCAATGGAGCATAATTGCTCCACTTCTCATTCTCCTTCTCTCTCACATTCCTGTCCCAGGGTACTGAGAATCTACAATCTGCCAGTTTTTTGAGACCTTGTCAATGACGACCAAATCCGGACGATTATGTTCCAATTGTTTGGTCGTTATGACACTTTTGTCCCACCATACCTCTACCTTGTCATCCTCACTTGTTCTCACTTCATCAGGCACCTCCTCAAACCATTTTCCAGCACACTTCACCCCAACCCTCTTACACACCTCCTAATATATCCGGAGTCCCATGCAATCGTGTCTTTTGCAGTACTCTCTCTAGGCCAGTCCACTACACCCTGCTGCAAGGTGTGCAATTGACTCTGAAGTCTTACCACAAATCCGGCATTCTGCAGCAACTTCCTCTCCTAGAACCACTTTTTTGAATAATCGTGTTCCTAATACCTGCTCTTGTGCTGCACAAACAAAAGCTTCAGTACTCTTAGCCAGATACCCAGCTCTAAGCCATTGCCATAATCTTTCATCAGCCACTTCTGCTATATCCTGGAAGAACCTTCATTGCATTTTCTTCCTAGCCAGTTCCTCTGCCCTTTCTCTATCCATACGTTTCACATAATCAGCCTTGGTCTCACATACCTCCACTTCATTGGCCACAACCTTAAGCATCCACTCCTCACTTCTAACCACATGCTCCTTCAACGACATCTCCTCGGTTCTAACACAATCTTTTAAACTTTTCAATCCTCTAATAATAATAATAATAATAATCTATATATATATATATATATATAAAAGTGAGAATGTGTGTAAGCACACTTCTCAACCTATATACTCAGCAAATTTTTTACAGACTTGAAATTTGGTATATGACCTCTGTGATCCAAGAATTCTGGTGAAAGGACTGACCCTCTCAATTATCGCCCTCTTCACTAAAATCTTTGAAACCTTAATTAATCAAACACTTGTCCACTACCTCGCAAAAGCTGATCTTCTCTTAAACAAACAGTATGGTTTTCAGCAATGTCGTTCTACTGCAAATATTTGAACAGTCATCTCTGAACGCATATACCATGCACTGGATAAGGTGTGCAAAGCCAGGGCTGTGGCCCTTGATATATGCAAGGCCTTTGACAAAGTCTGGCACAAGTGGCTGCTAATGAAAATTATATCATACGGTATAACTGGATATACACTAAATATAATAAATCCCTCTTAAACAGTAGGACCATCCAGGTTGTCATTGATGGACATACATCCAAGCAGCATAACATTAATAGAAGAGTGCCTCGCGGGGTGGGGCATCCTTGGACCACTATTATTCTTGATGTTCATAAAAACTTCCCGGATAATATTGTGTCTGAGATGGGTATATTTGCTGATGATAGAAAATTCTATAACATGCATGAGGAAAGAGCAGATCTACATAAATCTAAGGCAATGGTTGAATCCATAGAAAATGACCTCCAGATTGTAGTGGAATGGGGACGTAAATGGATGGTAACATTTAATGTTAATAAGACTGCTCTCCTTTAACAATTACAAGAAGCTTCTTCAACCGCTGATATCCATGACAAATAACATCCTACCTGAGAATTCTTCCTTCAAACTCCTAGGCTTAACATAGACAGACCAAATGAACTGGAACAAATACATTGAGGATTGAGGACGTTGCGAAGGCTGCTGCAAATAAGGTGGGTTCCCTCCATCAAGCTAGAAGACTACTCACACCTGAGAGTATCTTGTACCTCTATAAGGCCACCATTCACTCATGCCCATTGTTACCACATCTGGGTTTGCATCTACCACTAGCCTCTCTCTCTTGAATAGAACCCAAAAAAGAGTTTTCAATCTAATAGGTCCCACTTTGTCAACTAAGCTCCAACCCCTGTCCCATCACTGCAAAGTTGCATCTCTGTTTTACAAATATATTAGTGGAATGTGCTCTGACGAACTCGTTGAACTTGTGCCCCCTCGGCATACATATCCTCAACAAACCCGCTTAGCAACAAAATTTCACCCCTTCACTGTTGAGGTCCTTAAATGCCAGAAAGCTTTCTACTCTAACAGTTTCTCCCCTCGAACAGCTAGACTTTGGAATTCCCTTCCTGCTACTCGCTTCCCTGACTGTATTGATGTGCAGAAGTTTAAATGTAACGTAAACCAGCATTTTGTTAATCTTTCCTAAACATGGTCCCAAATAGTAGCCCCTTATATTCAAGTGGTGATATGCCTTGTTAGGAGTGAACATGAGTTAAAAGGGTATTCAGACATCTGGAAAACTTTTTAATTAATTTTCATGTGGAAAAAAGGGCTGCTAAGGAGTCAAAATTTAAAAATTTTTACGGGGGGGGGGCTCATTGGATTCTTATCTGTTTGTTAACTGTTTCACATGTATGAATCATTCACATTACAGATTATTCATATTAAGAATAAGTAGGTTTGAAAACACTTTTTAAATATCATGTCAAACTGGCCTAATGGTTATCTTACTTGACTCACTGTCTTTAAGTTTTGGTTTTGATTTCAGTTCGAGTATTTTTTTTTTTTATTGACAAGAAGTGAACTGTTTAGAAAAAAACATAATACTCGCATGCAAATGTCTCAGTTTCTGTATTAATTAAAATATAATATTTATGCATATTTTACGACCGGGCAACACCTCGCGGCCTGTTAGTAATATATATAATTGATTAAGTTCGAGTATACTTTAAATATGAATGAAAAACCATGAACAGGAATTTTTCTGATACCAATTCAAATATTTCAAAATTTCTTCAATTTCCAATTCTGATTAATTGCTCCATCACTAATACACACACACACACACACACACACACACACACACACACACACACACACACAGATTTGGACCAGTGAAACAAATTCAATTTGGTTTTAACCGGTAAAAATAGCTTGTAAGGGTTCAAAATTGAAAGAAAATTGGAACTTGGCAGGCATAAGCTGACTTAAAGTGATCTTCTACGTATGCGCAAATATACATTTATACATTAAAATCAGTTAAATTTTAATGTTTTCTCATCCATCTGACGATAGCTCAAATGGTAACAACTAAGGCTGAAGCACTAAATGTTTTTGGTTTCAATTCTAGCTAATGGTACTCAAATCATTTTTTGTTTAACTTTTGAAATCATCACTATATATTGGATATAATATAATAATCACTAGAGTATTGGTTTTATAATGATGATAAATACGAAATCTGCATAAATTTTAATATCAGCATGTTTTACGATCCAGCAATGTTGGGCAACCTGCTAGTATATATATATATATATATAGAGAGAGAGAGAGAGAGAAAGAAAGAGAGAGAAAAATCTGTTATTTTTTTTTATTAGCAATATAGTTTGTATTTAATCTTGCTTCTTAAGTGATAAAGGAGTTATATCCTTTTTTTGTTTTGCATCTTGTCGCTCCCTCCCATATATATATATGGCAGGTGCTCGTCTGAGCTCCATTCTCTGGTCCCCCCTCGCCAATCTTTCTCAAAAAACACCCGACTAGCTGAAACCACCGTCAATAATTTTCCCCACTCCCTATCTGTGCGTAAATCAAAACGTAGATACCATGAACAAAGCTTCTTTCTTAGAACTGCACGCCTGTGGAACTCTGTTCCACTTGCCTGTTTCCCTCCCGACTTCAACCTGGACGTCTTCAAGTCCAACACAAACAAATTCCTGATGAACCGCCCACCCCTAAGTAATGACACCTTACCAATTCTCCAATACTATTGCTACACTATCCCTTTGATTACTGTACACACAATAACCCTTATCCTTGAGTGGCCATTGGGCCTTAATAAGTGGTGAATTCCATGTAAAAATATATATATATATATATATATATATATATATATATATATATATATATATATATATATTACAGGACATATTTTTAAAATCTATTTTCATTTTTTTATTCATTTTTTTAAATATTTTGGGCATGCATAAAAGTTATCCATGGACAGGTGTTTCTTGTTACGAGCCATCGTCAGCATGGCTAGACATGATTTGACAAGGATTAAACCCACAATCCGCAGTCTGGCATTTTACCGCTGAGCCACAACGTCTTGTCAGATTTTATGCAAGATTTTTACTGCTTTTAAATATAAAATCTTTTATTTTTTTATTAGCGATATATATATATATATATATATATATATATATATATATATATATATATATATATATATATATATATATATATATATATATAAAGCAATGCATTTAAATGTTTTTCCTTTAGGAAATAATTGCCTGTCAGGAAATGCAGTAAAATTTTATATATTATATTTTTCAGGGAAGACGCATAGCAAAATAGATCTAATTAAAACCGAGCGCCCAGGAAGCGCCTCTAGTTCAAGGACCGATGCCACGCAAGTAAGTACTTTGTTTTTAATTTTTTAATTTGTTTGTTTTTTTTTGGGGGGGGGGTTACTGCAAAATAAAGTATAGCTTAAAAAGCTTAAGCAAACATTAAATTATTACCGCCACATAAAAGTCAAAATGTTATATTATGAATTAGTTGTTTTTTTTTTTTTTTTTTTTTAAGGTCATCTAACAAAACGAAAACAGATGACCTTAAAAAAGCTATTAGCCACAAAATAGACTCCTAGATGATTTTTAGTAACCTCACCAAATTATGAGGTAGGGAAAGCTGCCAATAACCATAGTGACACAAATGATACCGATTAACTTTAGTCATAAGTTTTAAGAGCACCAAAGTAACTATGTAGAAACTAGTTGAGGTTGCTTTATAAACTGTGATAAATAATAAATTAGCCCTTTTAGATTGTGCACTACTAAATACATTAAGCATACACATTTTTGTTTTCTGTTCTTGCAGAGACGTGGGAACTATAGTAACGGTGTTCTTTTTTGTTTTATTTTACTTCAGTCGCAGTTCTCAGAAATCAAGGGGCCTACAACCTGGGGCTAACACTTGAACTCTATATGAGATACATAAATATTCGAATGTTCCATTTAACTTCTTTATCTCTCAAACACGGAGTTAGTAAAGAAATTGAAAACATAATTTTCATATGTTGTAGTATATCTTTCATTTTGGTCTCTTGGTCTTACTGGATTCTAGGACAAGAATTTATCTAGTCTGGTGGAGTATCCAGCTTTGTGCTATTACTTGAGGTAACATCACTTGGAGAAGGTGCACCATTCCTCGGAAAAGCTAATGTGGGTTAGCCATAGTGAGGAGATCTTATTTGGGCTGCGAATACTATGTGATTTTGAATATTTGGTCAGGGTTTACTTCTATGGAAAAAGTATCCTCATGCCAGGTTGTTCTGACAAACCCCTGTACAGAGAGACCTTAGGCACTCGAGGACAGTGTCTAGTAGGCATTCAAGTTCTCTCCAGTAGACATTCAAGTTCTCTCCAGTAGGCATTCAAGGTGAATGTTTAATGCACATATTTATTCATGCACGAGACATGAAACAGAGACAGCAGCAGCAGCCCTAGTGTCACAGTGTCAGCAACAACTATTTATGTATCTACTAGCAGTTCAGCCCAGCTTTTCTCGGGTCCTATGTACTGTTCATAACTTTATGTTCATATGTATATGCATATATTAAAAAGTTTGACTCATGTCTAGGTAACTGTTATGGCTCACAAGTAGCCACAAAGAAGAACAGAACAACGGAGAACAGTTTAAACATGTATTACATGAAAAACGGAAAAGGTTAAAAAGGACAGATTACAAACGAACAGTGTAGGTAATTCACTGAGCATGCGAGAGTCGTTCTGGAATTAGATCCCCGCTGGGACCGTCATGCATAAAGTTTATATGGACCATGAATTAGTTTATTTGGAGGGTGGTTCCCCACAACAGTAACCTACATCTCAAATTTCAAGTGTTTACACCCAAAATTGGCAGAGGAGTTTGATAGAGTCTGCAAAGATCAACTCTTTCAACTTTGACCTTTTGGCAGCCAAACTCATTAAAAAGCTTACGGCATGTCTGAATACCTTTTATGTAAAATTTCAAATGTTTAGACCCAAAATTGGCTGAATAGTTTGCTAGAGACCGCAAAGGTCAAATCTTTCGAACTTTGACCCCTTAAAAGCCAAATTTTCAGCCAAAAACCGATTAAAAAACTTGCTTTATGTCTGAATACACTTTATGTAAAATTTCAAAAGTAAGGCCAAAAATTGGCTGAGAGGTCAAATATTTTTTAACTTTGACCCCAATTTTGACCCCTTAACATTTATTGTTTTGGGCTCAAATCAAATTAAAATATCCAAGTAACCTACATCTAAAATTTCAAGTTTTTAGACCCAAAATTGGCTGAGGAGTTTGGTAGAGTTTTCAAAGGTCAAATAGTTGAACTGAAAATTTCTGGCTGAAAACTGATTAAAAAGATTTTCCCAACTTATGTTATTATGTCAAATCCCGAGTCTGTAGACTGAAAATTGACAAAGTAATTTGGTAAGGAAATGTGCTGTGCACACACAGACAGACACAGATAATTTCAGTTTTATAGATATATAGATTAGCAGGGAGACCTAACGTTAACTGGGAATGAATGGTGATCAACGAATGTTTCGCCATCCCATATTTTATTGTCATCAAAATCTGTTAAATCTTCCATTTTTCAATCCTCCCACAGTGACGTACATAGTGACAATACATAGAAGTCTACACTGCACTGTTTAGAACCTACTGGTGATTTTATAAAATTATTTTTATATATAATGACTTGAATTGAATTTTAAAATGTAAAAGTCAAGTATCATGGTGCGATCGTGCTCTAAACAGAAACATTCATTTTGAACCAAAGAACCTGTTGTTGATTTTATATGTTGAACCTTTCTGCTTGTGGTGATAATAACTTGAATTAAAGTTTAAAATACAGAAGTCAAGTATCATGGTTCAGTTGTGCTCTAAACAGAAACATTCATTTTGAATGCATCCCTGTCATATCAAAGAACCTACTGTGGATTTTATACGCTGGGCCTTTCTGCTTGGGCGGTGATAAAATTTCTGAAATGCACTTATGATGTTAGGATGTATTAGGCATTAACTTTAGTCAAAATTGCCTGTTCGTTTCTTCATCAGATTTTGTTTCAGTTATCGATTATCAATACTTATCAGAGTCATTCCGATTGCCAGGTACATAAAACATATTTGTGTGTAATTAAAAATAAATCAACCCAACTGTTTAGGAGTTCATATGGAATGAACTTACACAGAGACACACAGACAAAGTTCCTTTTATATAATGACTATATAATAACTAGCAAGGGTGCCCAGCGTTGTCTGAGTGTTTGGAGAAAAAAAAAAGTGATAGTAGGCAGGTAGGCTTGAACCCCTGATGCAAAGGCGGAAAAGAAAGTGAAAGAAAACTTGACATCTTACCGCTATGCCTTGACGTGACAGGAAGTGAAAAGCATTCAAATTTAGCGATCAAAAACTTGACTTGCAGAAAGGCATAGTTAATTGAATGACTTCACGCAGATGCAGAAATGAAAAGCATTCAAATTAAGTGATGTCAATCAAAATGTTAATTTGCACAAATAAATTAAGAATCACGCAGGTACAGAAATGAACATTGGCTGAAGGCCAGTTAAGCTTTCCGCTTTCTGCCGTTTTATTTTTTTGTTTCCTCACAATGTTGGGGAAAACCAGCTCCCCCCAAGAAGGGGGAGCTCTCCAAATGGATAGCAATTGTCTGATATGAAGGTTTTCTCCACATTGATCAAAACAAATTGCGTTCTAGACGTCCCGTCCATGAGGGCCGAGAAACAATTGCTTTTGCTTCAATTTAGTTTTGCTTTATTTATACAAAAAAGACAAACAAACACGCAAAAGGATGGAATAGCGTAAATTTTTTAAAAGTCGATCATGTAGAGACAACATGCGTTCGCAAATCGTACATATTATAATCTAGGGAGTATATAAAAAGCTTTCAAAAATAGTTACCCTCTCGAGACCCACCCCCTCCTGAAAAAAGCCTTTCTTGGATATACAAAAATGCGCTCGGCTGTTTTGCCTTATAGATATGTAGATAGGGATAGATTTCTATATATACCAAGAACGTTCCAAAAGTAATGCCTGTTGCAGATATTGACAATGTGGGACTCTAAGAAGACAACCCCTGTCATGAACATTGCTGCACTTCTATTTCTTGTTCTCTTTCGGTGGAGGAGAAATCCTTCACGACTGAGACAATTTTTAATTTTTGTTCCTTTTCTCCACGTTAAAAAACGACCCTGGTGTCTAACTCTGTCCCGTGGGGAGGCATTGTAAATAGGAACATTCACCAGCGCCTGTGAAACATTTAAAAAGCTGATGTAGTTGATGTCAGCACAGTTAAAACATGGGTCCACTCCAAACTTTTTGGACCAAGTTATCAAAAGAGACTGGCAAAAGTGCATTGAGAATGGTGGTGACCATGTAGAAAAATATATTCTGGAGCACAAATGGTTGCTCGTTTTAATGACACCATTCTTGTCTTCATAGCTCATTTTAGTTTTTGAGTTAAATAATAGGACTTACTTTACATTACATATTTTGCATTATATATGAATATATATATACTAGCATGGGTGCCCGGCGTTGCCCGGGTATTTGGAGGTGTATGTTGAGCAAAAAAAAAGAAAAAAAAAAAAAGAAAGCAGTCAATTTCTTTTTAACTTTGACCCCTATTATGACCCCTTAAACTTTATTGTTTTGGGCTCAACTCAAGTTATTAAGTTAGATCCATGTCCAACGAACCTATATCTAAAGTTTCAAGTGTGTAGACCCAAAATTGTCAGTAGAGTTCTCAAAGGTCAAATCGTTGAACTTTGACTCCTTAATCGCCAAATTTCTGGCCGAAAACCGATCACAACGATTTTCCCAAATCTCAGTACCCTGTATATCAAATTTCGAGTCTGTAGACTAAAAATTGACAGAGTTATTGCGTAGGGAAATGTACACAGGCACACACAGACAGACAGACAGACACTTTCACTTTTATAGATATATAGATATATGGGGTGTAAGATTTTGTCGTATTGTCTATATTAACAATAGCATCACAAAATGTGAATTATATTTTTTTATTTATATCATTTTTGAGTAATAAATTTACTTTTTTTTTTTTTTTCACTCAAAACTAAGCATATTGACACTTGGACAAGTATTAGGAATCATACCTAGCAGGGGATTGTGGGGAGTTGAGTAGCAAAATATCTGCATGTTAGGCCCCTCAGGCAAGCAAACTACTATTTGGGATCACATCTAACAGGGGATTGAAGGGAGCTGAGTAGGGGGGTGTCTGCATGTTAGTACAGTCAGGAAACGGGGGGGGGGCTTCCAAATCTAGCAGTTCCAGGGAAGAAACTGTTAAAGCAAAAGACTTTCCAGAATCTAGGGATCACAACAGTGAAAGGATGGGATTTTGCTGTTTGTCTGGTTAGTCGAGAATATATACATATGTATGTAATTCTGAGGCAGCGTGTTCAAGAACACAATGCCAAAGGAGATCGCCGGTACATCTCTGAGCAAACACTGGTGTGATTATGCAGAGGGTCTAATTGTGAATGTAAATCGTTGCAGGTTTAGTCTGTTCAGCATCAGTACAGGACGATATTTAAGCATTGTGGTGGAGCAAGAACCATAAAATAATCTGGAGTCTACAGAAGCACATGTTACATTCTGACGAGTAGACAGCAGATCTAATCCAAGCAGATCATATACTCCAGAGGGAACAGGGTCGCAGCAGGGAATATATAGTATATATCTGATGGCACAATGTTGTCGATGCTCAAGAGAATCAGAGAACACCTTGCGAACTCTGGTGAACACTAGGAACATTTCCAATGGGGTCAAATCATTGTCTTGTAAAGCCTAGTCAACAAACGCCATTTATGAGGAATTTGGTAGCTCAGGATACGCAATATTAACTTGTGATGGGATGATTCCAAAATTTTTCCCAAATCTGGCACAATTACCGATTACATACTAAATTACCAATTCCGATGCAATTACCGATTCTGATTCTTTATAACGCTCTAAATATTTAACTATGAAATTGTTATGTTTTTTTGGGGGTTTTTTTTTTTCATGATTACCGTAAAAAACACATTATATGTGCAGATATTTTTTTCTCGAACATAAAAAAAAAACACTTGGTGGGGGTGATCCATAGATATCAGGTTTACTGGTTGTTTAAAATCAATAAATATTTATTCTTTTATAATTACTACCAGCAGTGGAAGACGTAGTTTTAAACAAAATCAAATAAAACCAAGATAATTAAGGAAATCGTTTTAGGCATCGGAAAATAGGCACAATTTTTTTTTTTTTTATATATTGATTCCAATACCCCCAAAGTTCTGATTTTTCTGATTTTGATTCTGATAAATCGTCCCAATACTACTATTAACCGTTTGGCCACGATCAAAGTGTAGTATCTGTTCTTCAGATGCAGTACTTCCATTTCCGGTGGAGGAGCAGTCCTTCACGACCGAGACAACTTTTTATTTTTGTACCTTTTCTCCACGTTAAAAAACGACCCTGGTGTCTAACTCCAATCTGTAGTAGAATGGAGACAAAAATGGATGGTCACATTCAATGCTGCCAAGACTAAACTTGTTTCCTTCAATAATTACAAGAAACCTTCTCTACCACCAATAGCAATGGCCAAGAATACATTACCTGAAAGTACTTCTTTTAAACTCCTCGGCCTAACGTTCACAGGGAACATGAGTTGGAACAATTACATTGAGAGCATTGCCAGGACCGCTGCAAAGAAGGTAGGCTCTCTCTACTGTGCTAGAAAGCTATTAACGACCGAAAGTATCCTGTACTTCTATAAGGCCACCATTCGCCCATGTATGGACTATTGTTGTCATATTTGGGCTGGTGCATCTGCTACTAGTCTCTCGATTCTAGACAAGGTCCAAAAGAGAGTCACCAATCTGATAGGTCCTGAACTGTCATCTAAGCTGCAGCCTCTGACCCACTGACGAAATGTTGCGTCCATTTGCTTGTTCTATAAGTATTTTAATGGTGGATGCTCTGACGAACTGCAAGCACTTGTGCCCTCACGACGTAACTACCCTCGACAAACCCGACAAGCAGCTAAATCCCACCCCTACACAGTGGAGATCCCTAGATGTAGGAGAGCTTTCTACTCCAGTAGTTTCTTCTCCAGAACCGCTAGATTTTGGAATTCCATTCTGGCTTCCTGCTTCCCCAACTGTACTGACATGCAGAAGTTCAAGTGTAATGTGAACCGACATCTTACTGCCCAATTCCCTACATAGTACCCCAGTAGCTTATGTCCCTGATAGTAGCCCCCTACACCAAAGTGGCAATGTGCCTTGTTTAGGGTGAAAATGTAATAAATAAAAAAACTCTGCCCCATGGGGAGGCATTGTAAATAGGTACTATTAACCGTGAAGGATATGGTTGTCAAGTCTGCGATTGCAAGATATTACTCTCAAATAGTTATGACGTTTTGAGAATGGCAACAATACTCCATATTATTAACTTGATATAAAGACTGTATTTGCTTCTGCAAAAATCTATATATCTATATAAAAGTTTTGTGTGTATGTTTATATATTTCTATGTATTGAATTTGCTCCTTTAACTAAACTAATTAACTGATCATTATGAATTTTGAAATACAGCCAATAGGAATAAAGGTGAATAATGTGGGCTATATTTATTTTATGCAAAGGGAACAAAACTGGTATGAATGATGCTTACTGAAAATTCACATACCTCTGATTTTTATGAAATTCTAACAATTGGTATTAGGTATTAATTCCACAAATTTCAGTTTCTCTTAAGAATTTGAATTGGGGTTTTACGGGACGTAATAAATGCGCAACCTCCCATTTAAAAATTTAAATTTTTATGCTTGCATTGAATTTGATCCACCAGTTAAACAAGATTCCCTGAATTTTAATTTCTTAAAATTCCATTAAGCTTAAACCTTAAATTTTAGACATTTTCTAGAATCAAAATCATGTAATGGATTTTGATCCAGATTGAAATAAGGATTCTAGACATAAGGCTTAGTAGCATTATATCTTGATTTTAATGAGTCAGCATAAAAAATGATGCAAGAAATTAATGCTACCTGTCTTGGAATGACCACTTGCTCTCTCTCTCTCTCTCTCTCTCTCTCTCTCTCTCTCTCTCTCTCTCTCTCTCTCTCTCTCTCTCTCTCTCATATTTAGTAATGTAATTGATAATTTAAAATTCAAATTAGAATTAAAAATTAAAAATCTGTTTCATAAGAAGGAACAACAACAAAGTCAATAATTTGTACGATCGTTTCAGAAAATGTTTTTATTGCGATAGATATTAAGCCATGGACAATAATTTTGACATATAGTTTTTTTTAAACAAAGTCTCCTCATCAGCAAAAGTATTGGGTGGGTTTTTTTTTTTTTATATATATATATAAAAGACACCATAAATAAACCTAGCATTTTTTAAGTAAGGCAGATGTATCTTTTAATGGTTCGCCTTCTAAAGCTCGTAAGTATTATCGTCAATGCATTCATTGGGATGTTAAAATACTATCACATTAAAATACAATCTGCTCTTTAGACAACTGTTCTAACCCCCTTTAAATTATATATATATATATATATATATATATATATATATATATATATATATATATATATATAGCAAAACTGGTAATTTAAAAAAAAAACGAAGAAGGTGCTCAATACCATTGCAGAGCAAATATATATTTTTTATTACCTTTTTATCTGTTTTAGTTACACATGTTTCGGTTACCGGATCGTATTCACGATCCAGCAACTTCGTCAGACTTGAACAGAAGTGAACCACTTCTGTTCAAGTCTGATGAAGTTGCTGGATCGTGAATACTATCCGGTAACAGAAACATGTAACTAAAACAGATAAAACGGTAATAATATATATATATATATATTATTACCGTTTTATACCACAAATAAAAAGCACGGATTTCCGAAACGATCGTACAGATAATTGACTTTGTTGTTGTTCCTTCTTATGAAACTGATTTTTAATTTAATTAAAATTTGATTTTTAAAATTTAAAAAAATTTTTTTTAATTTTTAAATTGTAAATCACATTACTTAATATTGAATTAGCTCTAGGACATTTAACTATCGAGCTTATTATATATCTAAATTACAACGAGCATTTCCTGTATTTTAATTAAACTAGTAATTTCACTGTTACATTAAAATACACTTAGCTCTTTAGACTATTATTCTAATCTCCTTTAAATTATATATATATATATATATATATATATATATATATAGAGAGAGAGAGAGAGAGAGATAGGCGAGGGTGAAGAAATGAAAAGGAAGAGTAAAGAAAGGAAAATAGGATAAAGATAGAGAGAGGGGAAAAATATGGAATTAAGAGTGGAAACATGGATAAAGAGAAAGAGGAAAATTGGATAAAAACAGAAATATGAGATATATATATAGAGAGAAAAGATGAGATATATAAACAGAGACAAGAATATATATATATATATATATATATATATATATATATATATATATATATATATATATATATATATATATATGGGAGCTGGGGCAAAACAAGATACTTAAGGGAAACAGAACTGTCGAGTTAAAGGTAGATTGACATATAAACCATATTCTGTGTACTGAACATTCAAAGTATTGGAAAACAATGCCACAACAACAAAAAAAGATGAGAAATTATTTTCAAAAGAAATACGGATGATTTATTCAGCTAACTGTATTGTCCCGTTTTGCCCCATGCTTGAGGCAAAACGAGACGGATCTTGGTCCGAATAAGTCAGTCTTCACACGGCTTACAAATGAAGATTGGGGTCTTGTTGCATTCGTCTAGACCTGCACAGTCGTAGTGTGCCCATTTCCAACAGTCCCCTTGACAGGCTACCCAGCTTTCTGCACTCTCAGAGTACAGTTCGTCACAGATCAACATAGATAAATTTTGAATACTTACCCCCTTTTTGATGTACGGGGCTGAATAAAACAATGGTAGACGTTGCCGGCAAGGCGTTATCACTTGATCTCTTGACCAGACCCCTCACGAAAGAGCTCTCTCTCTCTCTCTCTCTCTCTCTCTCTCTCTCTCTCTCTCTCTCTCTCTCTCTCTCTCTCTCTCTCTCAGTTATCTGTGGTGTCTCGTTTTACCCCGCTATCTCATTTTGCTCCAGGTTCCCCTATATATATAGAAAGAGAGAGAGAGAATATAATTAAAAAATGATACTATAAAAATACAGATTAATTCGTTTATTCAATAAGGATGATACATCAATTAGTTTTTTGTTTTGTTTTTTTCACATATAAATATTCTTAGGAATATTTTTATCTTTTCCTCTTTTTTTCTACAAAAAAAACAAACTTCGCAAAAGCAGTCATTCAGACAACTTTAAAACCAAATAAAGTTGTAAATATAAAAGACTTATGATCTGTTTGGATACAGTTCTCTCTCTCTCTCTCTCTCTCTCTCTCTCTCTCTATATATATATATATATATATATATATATATATATATATATATATATATATATCACTTTTCCTCTCTCACTTTATATATCTCATCTTTCCTCTCTCTATATATATCCCATATTTCTCTCTTTATTCAATTTTCCTATCTCTCTCTTTATCCATGTTTCCCCTCTCTCTCTCTCTCTCTCTCTCTCTCTCTCAATTCCATATTTTCCCCCTCTCTCTATCTTTAGCCCATTTTTCCTTTCTTTACTCTCCTCTTTTCATTTCCCCATCTTTCTCATTTCTTCTTTCATCTGTCTTTATTCTCTCTCTCTCTCTCTCTCTCTCCCTGTTATCTCCCCTCTCTCTTTCCCTTTCATCCTCGCTCTCTCTCACTGATGAAGGGTGGGATAATAAAAAGACACCCACAAAAGCAAGAAAATAAAGCAAGCAAATAAAATGATATAAACAGTAGGTTAATAAGCAAATTTTTCACTGTTTATCGGTTTGTCATCGCTAAAAACAAGCAGGTCAGTCTCTAAGTGGGAGTGGAGGTTTAAATGGAAAGAAATTTCTAATTTGTCATTCAATAAAAAAAAATTATTTTTAACACATCGATTATGTAACATTAAGGATTCTTGTAGAAGACATTATTCTTTAAAACTTTCAAATTTCAGAATTCTGTGAAGAGTATGAATGCAAGAAATGCGGGGAGACTACAATCAGACAAACATGTAAAAAGCACCACCACGATCTGTGAGTATGAAATATTAAATTTATTAATGCTTTTTATTTTTTATTTTTTTCTATTTTTATTTTTAATTTTTTCAATTTTTGTTTGTTTCCTTTGTTCTTTTCCTTTTCTTTTTATTATTTTTTTCATTTTTTTGATGAGGAGAGATTACTCTCTTCTTTCCCTCTCTCATACCTCTTGGTTTGTTCCCAGTTTAAAAAAAAAAAAAACGTTTTTTTTTATATTTTTTGTTTTCAACCAATATTAAAACAAACATTTTGTTTTCAACCAAAATGCGAAAAAAAAAAAATTTGTTCCTAACATTTCAGATATTTTAACTAACTGGCATGTAATTAATTAGTATTCTCATTATGAGAAATGAAAATGTAGACGTCAATTCACTGATGTAATCAGTTGCTTGCGAGAAGCCATCTAGAGTTTTTCAGGGAAAACTGACACAAAAGTAAAAGCATTCTGAATTGACAAATTCCTAAAATAAGTCATAATCTTATTTCTTATTACTCATTTTTATCTGTATATTTATGTAAACATACAAAATCAAAGTGTAAAATATATATAAATTACAGATTAATGATGAAAAGTTAAAAAATGAGTATATGATTGGAAACTATATATTTATGACTGGAAACCATATATTTATGACTGGAAACTATATATTAATGATTGGAAACTATATATTTATGATTGGAAACTATATATTTATGATTGGAAACTATATATTTATGATTGGAAACTATATATTTATGATTGGAAATTATATATTTATGAGTGGAAACTATATATTTATGAGTGGAAACTATATATTTATGACTGGAAACCATATATTTATGACTGGAAACTATATATTTATGATTGGAAACTATATATTTATGAGTGGAAACTATATATTTATGATTGGAAACTATATATTTATGATTGGAAACCATATATTTATGAGTGGAAACTATATATTTATGACTGGAAACTATATATTAATGATTGGAAACTATATATTTATGATTGGAAACTATATATTTATGATTGGAAACTATATATTTATGATTGGAAACTATATATTTATGATTGGAAACTATATATTTATGATTGGAAACTATATATTTATGATTGGAAACTATATATTTATGACTGGAAACCATATATTTATGACGGGAAACTATATATTTATGACTGGAAACTATATATTTATGACTGGAAACCATATATTTATGATTGGAAACTATATATTTATGACTGGAAACCACATATTTATGACTGGAAGCTATATATTTATGACTGGAAACTATATATTTATGACTGGAAACCATATATTTATGATTGGAAACTATATATTTATGACTGGAAACCACATATTTATGACTGGAAGCTATATATTTATGACTGGAAACTATATATTTATGACTGGAAACCACATATTTATGACTGGAAGCTATATATTTATGACTGGAAACTATATATTTATGATTGGAAACTATATATTTATGATTAGAAACTATATATTTATGACTGGAAACTATATATTTATGACTGGAAACTATATATTTATGATTGGAAACTATATATTTATGACTGGAAACTATATATTTATGACTGGAAACCATATATTTATGACTGGAAACCATATATTTATGAGTGGAAACCATATATTTATGAGTGGAAACCATATATTTATGAGTGGAAACTATATTTATGATTGGAAACCATATATTTATGACTGGAAACTATATATTTATGACTGGAAACCATATATTTATGACTGGAAACTATATATTTATGACTGGAAACTATATATTTATGACTGGAAACTATATATTTATGATTGGAAACCATATATTTATGACTGGAAACTATATATTTATGACTGGAAACCATATATTTATGACTGGAAACTATATATTTATGACTGGAAACTATATATTTATGATTGGAAACTATATATTTATGATTGGAAACTATATATTTATGACTGGAAACTATATATTTATGATTGGAAACTATATATTTATGACTGGAAACCACATATTTATGACTGGAAGCTATATATTTATGACTGGAAGCTATATATTTATGACTGGAAACTATATATTTATGACTGGAAACTATATATTTATGACTGGAAACTATATATTTATGACTGGAAACTATATATTTATGACTGGAAACTATATATTTATGATTGGAAACTATATATTTATGACTGGAAACTATATATTTATGAGTGGAAACCATATATTTATGAGTGGAAACTATATTTATGATTGGAAACCATATATTTATGACTGGAAACCATATATTTATGATTGGAAACCATATATTTATGACTGGAAACTATATATTTATGACTGGAAACTATATATTTATGATTGGAAACTATATATTTATGATTGGAAACTATATATTTATCATTGAAAGCTACATATTTATAATTGCAAACTATATATTTATAAGTAAAAATTATACATTTATGAGTTGAAACTATATATTTATTATAAAAAATATATATTTTATAATTGTAACATATTTATGATTGAAACGTATATACTTATGAGATTTATTAGATATGAAAACAAACATTTTAAATGTAAAAAATATTAATAAAAAGAAGTTAATGTTAATATGTATTCCTTAAAACTGACACTTAGAAATTGTTTAATGTCTGCTTCAGAATGCATTTTAGAAGAAATCTTAGTTTTTGTCAAGAATTCCTTCTCTATTAAAAAAACAAAAATAAAGAAAAATCTCTATGATGTATGTGCCTATGACAAAACAAAAATATTTAAAAAAATATGTAAATTGATCAAGTAGTTTTATTTTTATAAAGGAAACCATATTTAAGTGATTAATGAAAATTCGTAGGTATTACAACATAAAATTTCCTAAGTTTAAAATTATTGGGTTATCCCCTTTTGTTTTTTCTTTTGTTTTGTTTTTTGTTTGTTTTTTTGGGGGGGGGGGGTAGACTGTTTTCACAATTGCAGACAAAACAATCGCTCTTCTGTAACGCCAAAAAATTATTTTCTTATTTAAAAATAAAACTACTTCATCAACTTATATGATTTTTGGAATATGACATTTTCGTTCCATGACGTGTACATACATCATAAAGATTTTTCTGTATTTTTGTTGGGTTTTTTTCTATCTAATTAGGTTGAACTCTGGACTTGCACTGAAATCTTTTAAAGCATTTGCAGCTTTCTTTTTTAAAAGCTTCACTCTTTTACATTCTGAACCCTTCTCTCAATTATTCTCTATTTCTGACTGCAGATTCTCTAATTTTAAGAATTAAAGAAAATGTTCATAAAAGACAAAAACGATGAATTGCTTTCATAGAGCCCAAAGATTTGGAAGGAAATATTAACACCCTGATCCACATCTACAGAGATGCGACTCAGAGCACTAGTTGTTGCCTAGACAGGGTTCTTAATTGACTTTGAAATCTAGCGAGGGAGTTATCTCTTCTTTTTTTTTACAACCCTCCTTTTTTCACAGAAGAGATATCACTATCGTTATTTTCATGGAAGTTGCTCTGCTGAGCATCAAAACATTCACAGCAAGAACTCGCTTTACTACCACAATAGAAATAAAACAAAAAACTTTTCTTTCTTCGTCTGTTTGCCTAGCATCAGGCAAAATTTCCATGAACAGAGCGTCTTTGCAAAAGCTTCCTCTACGCAGAACACATTTCTGCAGGATTGCTAACCTGCAGATTACAACACAGTCATCTTTAAATCAAATGTCAATAGATTCCTGTGAAAAAAAACAAAACAAAAAAAACGCCCCGCCTCCACAAATAATTAAACTTTGTTAATTTCATTAACCTTTCCTAGTCCTTTTTTTTTTTTTTTTTTACATCGGCATTACCGCTTATCAAGGCCCAGAGGCCACTCGAGGATAAGGGTTAAAGAGTGTACAGTAGTCAATTGGACAATATAGTAATCACAAGGTTTCTTATTTTATAACTGACAATCACTCCATCTTAACCCTTATTCTCAAGTGGCGTTTTGGCCTTGATAAGTGGTGATCCATTAGGACAAATATAAAAAAACAAAAACATGGGACATTCGAAAACCATTTATTCACACTTATAAAAAAAAAACTTTATGTAAAGAAAAAAAACAAAGGCATTATATAATGATAAAAAGGTAAAAAAAAATTGAATGAATTTTAAGTAAGAAGAAATTTATTTTAGATGCACGACTTTTCTTTTTATTGACGGAAGTATTAAAAATATTTCCCCAGCATTTATTGGGCTTCTTTTTTTTTTTTTTTTTTGTCAAAAAGTATATATATATTAAACTTTAAATTCTTTGAATAAAGACCATATTGAGAAGCAATGGGAGTATTAGCCAACTACAAAATAAGAAAAAAAAAATATTACACTTGGTTTGAAATATAAAGAAAATAAATTTCCAATCTGAGTTATTTATTGAGTATTACAATTTTGTATTACAAATCTGAGTTATTGATTGAGTATTACAATTTTGTATTACAAATCTGAGTTATTGATTGAGTATTACAATTTTGTATTACAAATCTGAGTTATTGATTGAGTATTACAATTTTGTATTACAAATCTGAGTTATTGATTGAGTATTACAATTTTGTATTACAAATCTGAGTTATTGAGTATTACAATTTTTGTATTAGAAGCACAATTTATTTACATTATCGATTTTGATGATTTTCTGACGCAAGAAGTTTGCCTGCATGACAAAAGTCTGAAAGCTTCAACGTTTTGTCGAACTCTGGAATCTTTCTGCCAAACTCAGGAATCTGCACGGAATTTCAAACAATCCTTTATTTACTCCACAGGGGGTAGCATGCTCTTATTCCGCCACCCATGACTGGATAGAGGTCCTGAGTAATTTGTATTTTTGGTTGCCCACACCTTCAGAAGAATGTCACTTTTGCAACTGAATTTTTCCAACCATTTTTCTAACCATTCTGCCATGCGCCCTTGTGGACAATTCCACCGAAATGTTGCCAAAATGACACTCAAGATAAGAACTGTAATTCAAAAAATCTAAATAATATGAATAACGAATCCTCAACTCGAAATTTCAGAAACGTAGCTTCAATATTTATCTGAGGTTTGAGCATGAGGAATTATCATCATCACCATCACTATCAACATTGACATCATCATCATCATCATCATCATCATTGTCATTGACATCATTACTATCATCTTTTTACCACCATCATCATCATTCTCTTCATTACCATCATCATCATTTTCTTCATCATCTTTACCATCATCACCATCATCTTTACCCTCAGCATCATCTTTACCATCACCCTCATCATTATCTTTACCATCACCATCATCTTTACCATCACCATCATCATCTTTACCATCACCATCATCATCATCATCATCTTTACCATCACCATCATCTTTACCATCATAAGCATTATCATCGCCATCACCATCATCATATTTACCACTGTCATCATCTTTTTTACCATCGCCATCAGCATCATCATCACCACCCCTCTTCTGCATATTTTTGTAAATGGTATAAGAACCATTCCAAACTATTTGGATACCATATAACGATTCTAATATGGCTAATAGCATAGCCGGGTTCTATCACCTATAATGTCGCCTGCATATAAAAACCTGGCTTCTGTTCAACATGCCTGCTTAGTGAACCACATATTTTTTGGACATCCTAAAAATAAAGAATTATAGAAAAAAAAAATTGCATATTCAGGAAATCAGAATCAATCCATAAGGATGCGTCCATTCAATCTGTCTGCTTAGTGTTGAAGATATCAGTTCAAACATAAACGTGATGGACAAACTGACAGACAAACTCAGCATTTTTACATGGAGTTGCCTGAAAATGCTGTTTCAAACTCAAGTTTGACAGACTGGCAGTTTCAGAGGAAAACATGATAGACCAACAACACGCTGACAGGCAAAAGAAAATTTTATTTAAAAATATTTAATGGAATTTGTTCTGTGAAGGGATTTTTTTTTTTCCCCCGTTTTTTTTTTTTTTAATATTGATTTGGAAAGATGGTTGAAAAGATATATAACAAGGAAAAAAAAAATTTTTTTTTTCCTTGATATGCCTAGCGTTAGGTGAAATTTCCATAAACAAAGCTTCTTTTCAAGAGCTTCCCTTTTGTAGAACGCATTACCACGTGACTGCTTCCCTGCAGGTTACAACATCGTCATCGACAAGTTCAATCTTAACAGATATTTATTATAAACTATTCCTCCATAAGTAATCAAACTTTCTTCATTTTATTCATTATTTTCAATCCTCTCATAATATTCTTCACCATTGAACTAAAAATCATTTTGTTTCATTATTCTCGAGTGGCTTTTGGCTCTGGTAAGTGGTGGCTCATTATTAAATAAATAAATGAGTACATACCAACGAAAATGCAACTTGAAACCTCAGCATGAAAAACTGATGAACCAAGCCTCTTTTGGAGATGTGTGGACGCATGTAAAGATAAATTTTATCATTATTATTATTAGTGTTGGGACGATTAACCGGAATCAGGAATCGAAAAATTCAGAACTTTTTAGGGTATTGGATTTGGAAAAATTTCCGCCTATTTTCTGATGCCAAAAAGATATTTTTGTTAATTCTATTTATTTGTTCCTTTTTTGTGCAAAACTTAATTTTCCATAACTCGTATTAATGGTTAGATGATAAATATTTATTGATTTTTAAACTAACAGTACAACTAAAATCTATAAACTATCCCCCACAAATGTATTTCTATGTTTGGAAAAATATATACATGTTGATTTTGTGGTAAATCCGACATTTTCTGCTAAAAATTTAAAAAAAAAAAATTTTTTAATAAAAAACAAAAACTATATATTTAGTTATCTTTAAAAGAATCAGATTCGGCAATTGTATCAGAATCGGGAATTTAGATCAGAATAAAAAAAAAATTTTTAAATGTTGTAATCGTCCCCTCACTATTATTATTATTATTATTATTATTATTATTATTATTATTATTAATATTAATGATGATTTAATTAATTGAATGCTTTTGTTTTCATCCTCTTTAAATTCTGTGTTCTTTCATTCCCTACACTGGCTTCTTTTTTATTTTCCTGCATGGTTTTATTCAGCTCCCAGGAAAAGCGTAATTCCAAAGGAGCCCGTTTCTGGGAGAGTTACGAATATACCAAACAAGGATAAAATAAAACCCACTATCACAAAACAAACGTTGAGTAAGTTTATGCTATTAACTGCCTGCATTCGCCTCTGTTTTGCAAATTAAACTCGCATGACCTTCCCTGCCTGTATTGTTTTCAGAACTAACCGTAGCCTTTAGATTTTAGTAGTTTTTATTATCATGTATACCTTATTCTTTGCTCCTATTATCTTACATTGAAACCAATGTTTTCTTTGTTCTATGTTAAAATTATAAGAATTTTCTTACACATAAGCAAAAGTGATTAAGAAAATAAAACTAAACAAAAACAAAAAAAAATCTCCTTATGAAAATACTAGCGTTAAAAAACTTGAAATTGTAGAGCTTTGTAAAAAAGTAACCCATTAAAATCAAAAACACGTTGATAATACAAAAAGGTTTGTTAGTGTTATTGAAGTCAGACTTTTAAAAAAAATTTTAAGATTCTGAGGTGGCGGTTGTAAAATTTTAGAAATCAGAATAAAGCATTTAAACTATTAGCTCCAGTGCTGGTATTAGTTTTTAAAAAGCAAAAATTCCATGAGCAAAGTTTCTTTCCTAGAACTGTCTGTCTGTGGAACACAGTATCGCAGGGCTGCTCCCAGCTGACTATAACATGGTCATTTTCAAGTTAAATGTAAACAAGTTCTTGTTGGGCTATCCTCTTAAATAATCAATTTCTATCCAATTTCCACCATTACTGAAATGTCTATCTCATATCCTTGAGTGACTTCTAAGCCTTTATAAGTGGTAATCTATCTATATAAAGGCCAAAATGTGTGTGTCTGTGTATGTCTGCCAAAAACTTTCTACATGCATGTCAGACTGTGACAAAATTGGTATTGTTTTAAAGCTCTGTCTCTCGGACAACAAATATCTAAAAACTGGCCAAAAATATTCATTCTTTCACCATCAACTGGGCCGTTTTTTACAAGGATGGGGTCGTTTTTTTTTTTTTTTTCATCTACATTTTTGCAAAGTCATCATACACCTTGCAATAACTAACCTTAATTTGAATGGCAGCGGCATTGTGTGTCGCGCTGGCTGTGCGGTCCTAGCAGTTACCCTTTTTTTTTTTTTTTACCTTTTTCTCCTTTACCTTACAGGTTCAAGCCTGCCTATTACGTTTTTTTTATAACACTTCTCTCCACCCGGGTTGCCTACAACCTCTAATTATATATTTTTTTTAACTATTTTTTTTAACCACCTCTCCACACCCAGGCAACTTTGGGTAACCCCTCCCCCCCTCCGCTAGCCTCTTAGTAAAAAAAAAAAAAAAATTATAAGCCAATACTTATTTACAGCACGTTTAAAAGTAATAAACTTGACATATTCTTTGATTCGTGAAGACCACCAAGAGTAGTTAAGCATCTGTGTCGGCGGGGGGGGGGTGAAACCACTTAAAAACCTGCTGAGAAGTGTGTCATACAAAAATATGAGCAGGGCAACCTGGCATTACCCAGAACCATAAAATGCTAAATAAAAGAATTTAAATAGTGTGGGTAACATCTAAATCCAGCTATACCATGCTTTTTTACCTCTTCAACCCCCGCCACAAATCAAATAGAAATTATATAATTTGCGCAAGATTGAAATCTTGCGCAAATAATGACTATGTAGTTTTTTTTTTTGTTGTTTTTTTTTTTTCAAATTATTACATAGATACGTTGTTTCCTTTGAAAAATTATTACATAATTACATAAAAAAAAATCCAGAAAAGGCAGCAGCCCTCCCCTCCTTCTCCAATAAAAAAAAACTTACCCAGTTGACCCTCAAAGAATTTTTTTTTTTTTTTTTCATAAATTTTAGATATTATATATCTGGGGCAATGTCAGTCAAGACAATATCAACTTTTTGGTGGTTTGTTTTGTACTTTTTTTTTTTAACTTTTAGCTGAACATACAACCATATGTACAAACAACTACACTTTATATTATAGATGACAGGATTTATCTATGCCTGCAAGTAATATCTCGAAAATATGCACACAATCTTTCTAATATATATCTGAGCATATATGAAACCGCATATTTAACAAGAGATGTAGAGGCATGTTGGCAGAACTGATCTGTTGGGATAAGCAAACTGACCACATCACAACACTACGCTGGACAAAATAAAAGCAGTGGACAACAATGTACCATCCCTATTTACTTGCCCCACCCTACTCATCCCCACAAAGGCATTAGGAGTTAGTCACAAGGTTGGTTTTTAATGTAGAGAAAATCCAGCCCAACAAGAAGGGAGCACTCTGTATTGGGACAAATCTAAAAAGGATTTCTCATTCTTCCAGCAAGAACAGAACCGGTAAGGTGTAGTATCAAAACAGATACTACACTCTGATCCTGGTCAAAAGTCCAGAAAATAGGTTGTTTCAGGGATTAAATAGAAACAAGGATAAGACTTCTGAGTCATACTATTTATATATGTAACCATATGAGTAAATGAAATAAGTCGACTGCCTCATAATCATGTTATCTGTTACTCCACGCATGAGAAAAAGTAATTTCAACAAAATTGTAGAAATGTCAAGAGGAGTAACTAATTTTTGTAATTGCTATTTTTTTTTTTTTTTTTCCTAGGCTATCACTAAGAAATCTTTTCAATAGATAATGAGTTTGTTCCATCTGAGTAATAGACTTCGAAACTTTCTACAGAGTTATTCCGGAAATCGCGTGGACTAGTTGCTCTACTAAGACTTGATAGTCTAATCTACCCTACTATCTAATCCATAGTGTGTTTATACTTTTCCAGAGATATTGGTTAAAGTGACTTTTACAGCCATCATGGAACATGTAGACACTTTGTGTTAGTAACCATTAATTATAATAGACTAGTTGTATTTACCTAGCATTGCCCGGATTAAAGGCCCAGAAAAAAAATAATTCAGAATCTAATCATGCCTACATTTTTTTCTAAAAAATTTTCTTGTAATAGGCTTTTAAAAATTCATTAAAGTTTTTCCTTGTTTTATTTTTCATTTCAATAAAAATTCAATTAATAGTGAATAAGAAAGTTTGGTACTCTTGCAGGATTTTCTGGGCAGTTTACATAAAATGCTGGAAGATGTTGAACAAAAGTTTTGTCATGGGGTGGGGGGGGGTTGCAAACGCTAGTCAACTTTTTTTCAATGAAAAATATTATTTTTGTTATAATGAAAATAATTTAATGAAAAATTAATTGAAACCTGAGAAAATATTCTTTTTTGTTACAAAGAAAATAAATAACTGCTTAAGAAAATTCAAATAAAATAAACACTAATTTTTAGGTAAGTTTGATGAATAAATATTTATTTTTTGAATGACAACTGAAAGCAAACAAGAATTATTTTATGATTTAAAAAAATATTTTTAACGATTTTTTTGTTCAAATCAAGATAAATATTTATTATTATTATTATTATTATTATTATTATTATTATTATTATTATTATTATTATTATTATTATTGTTGTTGTTGTTGTTGTTGTAATAATAATAATAATAATAAAAAAACAACCAATGATACAAAAAAAATTTCTTAAATGACATACGCTACGATTTCATTGGCTCAGCATTTTGGAATTTACATAAACTCAAAAGATTCTGGCAATCACATAGTCTTTATTCTAAATAAGTACCCAAAATGTAAAAATTCAGTGTATATCTATAGGCAATAAAAACACACCACACACACACACACTATCTTGTTTGATAGTTTTATTAATAGTTTTTAATAAAACATCTTGTCTAAAAATACTTTATGATTAATGTATATGTTTAGCTTAGAATTTCTTACGGTAGATTTGAATTTTACAATACTTTTCGTTAAAAGCCAAAATGTTCCAATAGGTGGCTGATGCAATTAAGAGAACATTGGTTACATTTTTTTTTTTTGTTTTGTTTTTTTTTCTGGTAAAATCTATTATCACGGACCAAAAACAATAACTTGATTTGGTAAGGTGTGTGTATGCATGCACTTGTTCTTTTATTTTAGCTGGGGGTTACTGAAAGGTACGTTTTTATTTTATTTAGTTAAAAAAAAATAAAATGACATATTTTTTCATATGTCCTTTATTAACCCTAAGTTCGAGGATGCAATCGAAAAATAAAAACCCTAAAATATACTGTTCCTATATATACTGGAATAAAAGAAGATGCTTAGGCATTATAATTAGATGTCAAAGAAGGCATTTTAAGTAAAAACACTATTACATACTTACATGTCACGTCGAAATTAGTGAAATTTTTTTTTAAATTATGTAAAATAATCAAGTAAAAATATAATGACAAGAAAAAATAAAATTTATTGAATAATGCAGTTATTCTTAATCTATTGTGGCCAATTCTATATGACAAACTGACTTATTTCCCTTTTTCATTACAATTTTGTTGTCTAAAATTAGAAAATGGCAGATTGATGATGATGATGGTGATGATGATGATTTCGATTTCAATTTCAATTTCTTTATAAGAAAATAGTTCAAGCAAATATTCTACACAATTATTTTTAAAAAAATAATTTTTGGAATTTTTAATAATTTAAACATGACACATAATTATGTAATAGTGTTTTTACGTATAATGCATTTTTATTTTTTTTTTTTTTTTAGATATCCAATTATAATGCACAAAGCACTTACAAGAAAATAATTTTTCTTTTAACTCGTGTTTCAACTAAAATTCTTTAGTTGATTGAATCACCTCACAAAATTGAGTTATCGACTTTGGCTTGTGATAAAAAAATATTTTTACCTTTTTTTTTTTATATGCCTTTATTTCTAGTTCTTCCTCCAAACACTTTTTATTAGAATAATTGATTCTAATTTTTTGTGTGATTATATATTTTTTTTTTACAATTTTAAATGTAATAAAAAAATGTAATTTTTCTTTCTTTTTTTTTTTTACAATTTTAAATGTAATAAAAAAATGTAATTTTTATTTCTTTTTTTTTATATTAATAAATATATTTTTATTTCAATAAACAATCAATCAATAGTAAAAAGAAAACATAAGCATACAATCAAGCGGTAATATGTACATTTATTTCTAGTTCTTCCTCCAAACACTTTTTATTAGAATAATTGATTCTAATTTTTTGTGTGATTATATATATTTTTTTACAATTTTAAATGTAATAAAAAAAATGTAATTTTTATTTCTTTTTTTTTTTTTTACAATTTTAAATGTAATAAAAAAATGTAATTTTTATTTCTTTTTTTTTATATTAATAAATATATTTTTATTTCAATAAACAATCAATCAATAGTAAAAAGAAAACATAAGCATACAATCAAGCGGTAATATGTACATAATGTAGAAATGAGGAATAGAAACAAGAAGTCTTAGACGTTGCAGGATAACATCATAATAGACATGGCATTGTCTTGAATTTTGATATCAAACAACTGTAAAAAATAAGATATTACTTAACCTTATAATAAATTTATTTTTGAAACTAAGACCATTTTTAATTACAAGAGTTCTTTTAAAGTTTCTTCACGCATCAGGCCCTTTTTTTGCAGAAATCAATGATCATGGTTCACACCACCGCCCCTTTACATTCAAACCATTTCACCATAGTGTTCTTTACAATACAGTGTAGGTTAATTAATTAGTTAATTAATAACCCTTGATAGTTAATTATGAATTTAAAAAAAAACATACCTTGTTAGTTTCAAATAATATTCATATTGGAAGTCATATCAACAGCTGACAAAAAGATAAATTAATTAACATGTAACATGTTTTTAGTTTTACGCACACAGGCGCAGAAAAGAAAGATATGTCTGCTTTTATTTACATCTTGAGAACAAAGAGACCAATTACACGTAAACACTCGTTTATATAAACAAATGAGAGATACCTCTGAAAGGACTAAATGTTTTATACAGAAAAATTAAATGGCTGCAAACAATTATTGATCTTTTTTACCGGAAAGAGATATGATGCATAATTAGTAAAGAGTTTCAGGATCGTTCATGAAAAAGAAAAAAAAAATAACTAAATTAACAAATAATGCAACAATTTTTGATTAATCAAAATCAAAAAAAAAGTCAACGAACCCAAAATCATTAGTTAATGTTAAAATATGAAATTAATCTTTTCATATTTATTTTAAAAATTATCTTGTTAGTGCTCCATGAAAAACCTTTGCCCTGCTCGAGGGCTTCATGGTGTCCTGAAGTTTGGGAAACCCTGTATTACACTACAGCCTTACATTCATTAACCCTTATCCTCGAGTGGCCTTTGGGCTTTGATAAGTGATGACTACTTTGTAAAACAAAAAAAAATCAATATGTGATAGTGGACGAAACGTGGATCCACCACTTCACTCCGGTGTCAAATCGATAGCCAGCTGAGTGGACAGCAGCAGTTAAAAGCTGTCCAAAGAGATGAGATGTGTAAACCTTAGCAGGCCTCTTTATTTAGGACATGCAAGGTATTTTATTTATCTTTTACTTTGAGAAATGAAGAACTATCAATGACAAATATTGTATTGCATTATTTGTATGTTGAAAGGAAGAAATCGACAAAAGGCAGACAGAGATGAAGAACAAAAGTGCTTGTTCACCAAGGCAATGCACCATGTCACACTTTGATTACAATAATGGCAAAAGTACATGAATTGTATTTTGCATTGCTTGCATGCCCACCCTATTCTCCAGAGGTGATCCCAAATGACTACTGGCAGTTTGTAAACCTCAAATGAATTCTCAAAAAAAAAATGAATAAATAAATAAAATAGATTTGACTACAATAAAAAGAAAAATGTGATAACAGAAACCGAGGTTTGTTTTAAGGCCGAAATAAAGCATTCTACAATAAAAGCATCGAGTTAATGAATCAAGTCAAATTTTGTTCTAAGGGTTGTTCTTATTTAGTCCATAAATCTTTTAGGCCAAATTTAAGGCAAGGAAATGATTGAGCAATATGTTAAATAGATAATTTGAATAATTATTTGATTCATCAGATATATGCCCTAATATCTAAGTATGGTTATTATTATTATATAATCTATTAATTATTGTCTTATATATTATAATTATTGAATTTTTTCTCTCGTGTCTAAGTAGTTTCAGAAAACAAGTCTTTTTCAAGGGATTTTTATCAATTGATTTATTTAAATTTCAAATCTACTTGAATTTTCAGGGTGTCCAAGAAAAAGATGACTCAACAGTAATTTAAGCTTGCGAGATTTTTGCCAATGAAAGTTTTCATTATAACTTTTTTTTTTTTTTTTACATGTAAAAATACCTTGTTTTCCTTTTAGAGATTAACTTTAGGCTTTTACCTTTCAAACACAATCAAAATGTAATCGGAAACTTATAAAGAAATTATAATAAGCCAGCTTTTATAATCATGGGTCCTATAATCTAACCCCATTTTTGCTTTTTATTTTTTTAATTTTTTTTGCATAACTAGTAAATATCATATTCCAAAAAATCACTTAAATTGATTAAGTAGTTTTATTTTGATGAAGAAAATCATTATTTTTAAACGATTGATTGAAATTCATAAGCATTACAACATCGATCTCATAAGTTTGAAGTATTGTTGAGTTATCTCCCTTTATTTTCTTCTTAGCTTGTTGTCAAAATGGTCTTAATGTTTACCTATGTCATTATTACCTAAATCTATTGTTTGGATACCATATTTTATGGCAAAAGTATAAGTTTTATAAAATTTACTTTTTCTTTTATTATACTTGTTTTTCATGCAACTAATCTTCATTTCTCCATTTTATTCATCGTATTAAATTCTTTAATAGCATTTAAGTCACTAACTTTAGCATGAGCTTAATTTTTTTGAGAATTTCCTAATTTATGGTAATTTAATTTTACAGTGTTATGGGTTTATTTTCGCCTTTACTCACAAACAGCTTATTTTTATCCCCCCCCCCAAAAAAAAAACAACGTTTTAGTAAATACTTCTTTTTTGTTTTTTTTTAAAAAAAAAAAAAGGTAAATAAAGAGAAGGTGGAGGAGTTATTTCCTTTTGTTAAAATTATGATTGCATGCTTATCTCCCTTGCAATTTTCTCTCAAACTGGAGAACTCCATATTGGATTTTCCAAATATAACAGGTTTTTATTCACCATTTGCTTATATAAATAACTAATTTTATTTATTTATTTTCCGAAAGATGATTTTAAGTAAAAATAAGATTTTGGAGTATTGTGAAAACTTGTTTCACCAAAAATAATGAACGACCATACATTAGGAGATTACCCAATTTCTTCACAGCCTATTTTTCTCCTGCTAAAGCTTTTATCTTAAAAAATTATATATACTTGTTTCTTTCTCCAACAGCTTCTTTTTATCCATTCACTTTATCTTTAAAAGTCATCAGTTTAAGATAACAAAAATACTTGTATTTCTTTTGACACGCAAACAATCCTCGATAAAAATCCAAAGTAGTTAAGTTGAGAACTCTTAAACAAAATAAAAATAGATTAAATAGATAAAATAAACGCCAAAAAATGACAAACATAGGAGAATTAAATTATCTGCTGATTCATATACCTTTAACATGTTGAAACTAAATTATTTTTTTTATTTCCAATAGTTCTTTTTATGAAACACAAAAAAAAAAACCTACAAAATTTTGCTAAACTTAAGTGATTAGGTAATATAGAGTTGTTGGGGGAGAAGGGTCTTGTCATTCAGACTTAGGGTTAGTGTTAGGGTTTTTTGGGTTTTTTTACTACGTTTTCAACATGAAGTTAACAAATTGTCTCTAAATTTTCAGCAGCCATTTTATTTTCCTAGTATCAGACAGAATTCATTAGAAATAAAAAAAAAAAAATCATTTAGCAATAAAATAAAATCTTGTGAACATTTTCCACACATTAAAAGTATCTAGGTTGGTAGAGAATTTACTTTTCTACTGCATTTGTTATTAATTATTAATTGATTTTTATTTGATTTTGATTTTTTACGAGTTCTCAATTGTTAACTATTCTGGACTTTTACCTGATCCTCAGTTAATCACAGCAAATACGTTTCTAATTTTTTTTATTAGGCAGATTTGTAGTTATTGAGAAATGTTATCTCAAGAAGAACCAAAATATAACAAAACAACAACAAAAAAATGACTGATAAATTTTGAGTTTACAGCTTCTAAAATATTTCATTCAAATAAAAGCCAAAAAAAAAAAACAATGTTGTTTATATTTTCTTTTTCAGATTTGTATATGTTTGTATAGCTATAAATCAATGGTGCATTCAAAAAATTCTTTCATATTTATGTCAGGAATTCATTACATACTTTTTCATTCCTCTTGAAAATTGTTTATCTTGTTTTTTATTTGTTTGTTTTTGCTTTTTAGTTTTTTTTTGTTTTTTTTATAATTTTAGTAAATTATGACAATTTGGAAAATAAAAATTTTTTTGCAGAGAATAATGGCGCCCTAAAATTATTATTTTTTTTATAAAACAATGTGAATTATTCAAACGTTAGACCACAAAGAATTATAAACATTTATTTTCAACAAAAACAGTTTTAGATTTATTTTTTCAGCTATTTATTAAACTTTTTTTTATTCTCAAAATTCTGATTTAAAACGCATATCACAACCAACACGTTATCACATGATTGCTTCCCTGCAAATTACAACATAATCGTCTTCAAGTCTGATGTCAACAGATACTTGTCATAAAGCGTCCTCATAAGTAATCAAATTTATACCTATATCATTTATCGTTTTTGATCATCTAATAATATTCTTCATCTATTTCATTAACCTTTATCCTTGAGTGGCTATTGTCCTTAATGAGTGATAATTCATTTAAAGAAAAAAGATTTTAAAAATTGGTATAAAAAGAAACAATGATAGGTAAGTATATGAGTTTTATGCTTTAAAGATGTTCAAATTTGTTATAATTGGAATTTAGAAATTTGAGACCTTTATTTAATGGCAAACTAGCAAGGATACCTTATGCAACCGCTGACACTTTTTTAGTTTTTCATCTGGTTAAACTCGGAAATCTTTATGATACATTTGAGAATCTATACGGAATTTCGAACTGAACCCTTTATTTAATACATATTGATTTAGTTACTAGCAGGGATTGAACGATGATCAACGAATGTCCACACTTTTGATATTTTTATTGCCATGGAAATTGGTTAAATCGCCAGTTTTTCAATCAAATCTATTAATCGTCTGCTCTAATCAAGGACTCACCACAGTGCACTGGGGGAGGGGGGGGCTTCACATGCCTCCCCACAGCGATGCAATCCACAATATGTAGTAGTCTACATTGCACTGTAGAGAACCTACTGTTGATTTTTATAAAATTATTTTTATACAACAGCTTGAATTACAGTTTAAAATGAAAAAGTTAAGTATCATGGTTCAGTTGTGCCCTAAGCAGAAACATTCATTTCGAACGTGCCCTTGTCATATCAAAGAACATACTGTTGATTTTATATGCCGGGCCCTTCTGCTTTTGTAGTGATAAAACTTCTCAAATGCACCTGTAATGTTAGACTATAAGGGTGTTACATTTCATCCTTTTTAATTGGATTTTTTCAATTATCGAATTTTGATGCTTATTGAAGGCATTCCAATACAAAATATATCTATGAACATTCCCAGACACATAAAGTACATGTGTGTGAAATAAGGAAAAAATAAAAATTAAAAAAGTGCCTTATATATATAGTCTTGGATGTTTTTTAACCTTTAAAACTATATAAGAAAAATTTTATTTTTATATTTTTTTATCATTCGTTGGAAAACTATTTAGTCAGTAAATCATTTAATCACCTGCAATCACTGCATCAACTTGCTCTCTCTCGAATTCACTTTAGTACTAGTGCTAATTTAAGGGATCACCAGTTGTTTACAATTAAACGCTATTTTGGGGATTTAAAAACAAATCAGTATATTACATCATGATTACCCAGCAGTGTTGATCAAACACTACCTCCCTTAATCACAAGAACAAAAATGTTCCAGATATTGGATCTAATTACCTACTCATAATTAATTTGACTAACCTATTCATGTTACAAAAAAATATCTTCCTTACCTGTGAGAATCGTCCCTGTCTCCAAATTCAAAATGGACATATTTTTTTAATTTACCAGTGTTATATTATTAGGGTTAATCATACTTATCTCCCCCTACTATTATTAGTACTTTATATACTTACATTCTTATTAAAAATATATAATAGTTATACACACACACACACACACACACACACACACACACACACACACACACAAATTTATCATTTTTTTTAAATAATACATTTTATACATTACTAATATAATTTTGGATTTCCTTTATTAATATATTCTGGTTAATTTTATACGATTCAAAAGCATCAGGATAACGAACAAATGCTTTATTTAACTGTTTAAATATTTTAGTTTTATCCCCAACTTGTTTTATCATCCTTGTTACTAAGCTAGAAACTGAAAATATAAAGTCTATTAATTTTAAGGTAACGCGATCTATTCTCAAAAACTTTGACATAATAATTTCATAAAACATAAATACAGGGCAGGTACTATCTTTGTACAGCATACAAACTATTTGAAAAGGGAAAGAGTTTCTTAGCCGAATAATGCAACAGTTAAAAGCTCTGACTGTTGTTTGGGCAGTCAATCATTGATTTTTATTAAATTTAGAAAAAGGATTCCGAACATAAAGTTTAGTATGCTTGATTTTAATCTTTGTAATAGAAAATAAAAGTGGTGCAAAAGTGTTCTATATAAGGTATTCATTTTACTGTTTTACTGTACTAGGTAAGGGAGGTGATCTTGTAGCTTTTTAAATAAAAAAAAATCAACGTTTTTACCTTTTTATTTATTTATTATAACAATTTTAATATTTTATAAATAATTTTTTTTCTTTTAGTGTAAAAATGATTTTCAATTATTCTTTAAAGAAATAAAAACGGATGTAATTTAAAAAAGATAAAAAATATTTAGTACTTATCCAGAATATGACCCAACTTCATGTCGGCATCTTTCAGCATGGTTATGTAAGAAACCAGGAAAAAAAAGCCGATATAAAGTACTGCTAGAGATGATAAAATCAAAACACTAAAGACAAAACTGTAAAATAAGAAAATAAGTGTAATTATATGAAAAACAATTTTCTTCAAGAACATATCGAAAAAAAAAATTTTTTTTCAAGAAAAGTATACAAAAAATATATGATAAAAACATGGCTACAACTCTTTTTCAAAAAAAGTTTTCCAACAACTTTTTTTTCACTAAACCTTTAAGGAAGGTTTGTTTTTTTTACTCCACACCATGGACTACAGCACTTTTTAAAAGTTTGGACCAGATTATCATATGTGTTAAAACCATTATTTCTTATTTCTACAGTAATATATGCCAACACAATTAGCCAATCAGAAATCAGTTGTTAGCAGACAACAAATTTCAATGCTGACAACTGATTACTGATTGGCTAATTGTGTCGGCATGTATAAAAGTATTAGTGTAGAAATAAGAAATAATAGTTCTAACACATCATAATCTGGTCCAAACTTAAATCCTATCAAGCTTCTTTTACTTCTTTCAAAATTGCTATGACGCTAAATTTGAACAGTTGTCTTTATGTGAGTTATTGAATAAATGCTAAAGATTTAATTCATTGAGTTAATTCAACTGTCTCAGCTGGGGTGCTGTAGGTAAGTGTTATTGTGCCAATATTACTTTTTGCTCTTCATCAACGACCTGCTGACATTAATGGGCAATGCAACATCTCATTTTAACTGTGATGACCTGGCTGTGTTTCGAAGCTCTTATGTCAATGACACATACATTTCTGTGTCATACATAGACCTCTACATAGCGCCGACATACTTGCAGTCGCTGCTCGTTTTTGCGTCTGCATAGATAGGGGACTGGGGCATAGTGTTCAACCCAGCAAAAACAGTCGTGCTATTGTCTTCTAAAGATATCTCTCCTGTTCCTATCCATGGCGGAGTTGATTTCAAAACACATTTGTGCCATTCTCAAAATACTATAACTATCAGAAAGTAATAATATCTAGCAATCTCAGTTTGATGACCACTTGTTTTATATAGCCAATCGGGTTAATAAGAAGTGTTACTTGTTGTGTATCCTGAGCTACCAAATTCCTCATGAATGGCATTTGCCGACTAGGTTTTACAAGGCAGTGATTCACCTCCACTTATAATATGGATCCCTAGTGTTTGCTGAAGTTAGTAAGGTGTTTTCTGATTCTCTTAGGCATCTACGGCGTCGTACCATCAGATATATACCACATATTCCCAGTTCCCAACCAGAACTAGCGCCCATCCTTACAATACTGTTTAAACGTTGTCTTAAGGAGAATTGCTTCCCATCTCCCTGGAAAATCTCATCAGTATGGCCTGTATTAAAGAATTCAGGTGATCGTTTATCTCCCTCTCAATACAGGCCAATAAATCTCTTGTGCGTCATGAGTAAGTTGCTGGAATCTGTGTTAAATAGAGAAGTAATCAACCATCTCAGCAAAAATAACCTTCTTAGTGACACACAATATGGTTTCTCTTCTGCTAGATTTACAGCAGATGTGCTTAGAGTTATATCTCATAGGATTAGTGAATCTCTCGATGGAGGCTACCTTTCTAGGGCAATTGCTCTTGACATATCAAAGGCCTTTGATAGAGTATGGCGTAAAGGTTTACTTCACAAAATCTCCAGCTACGGTATAGCTGGAAATGTCTTTTCAATTATTAAATCATTTCTCTCTGATAGGTTCATAAGAGTAGTGGTTGATAGGCAGAAATCAGAAGCTCACAGTATTAATGCTGGAATCCCTCACGGGTCCATCCTAGGCCCAACTCTTTTCCTGATCTACATTAATGATCTTCCAAATCACATCCTTACATCATTTGTAGACATTTATGCTGATGACACTACTATCTATGGTAGTACATCTAAGACCGTAAACAACCAAGTTCTCTCCGATTCTCTCTCCTCTAATCTTGAGCACATGGTACAATGGGGAAAGAGGTGGCTGGTTATTTTTAATGCATCTAAAACCAAGCTTTTATCTTTACATCATCAACGCTCTGATCCCCATCTGGCATCAATTGAAATGAATGGCTCTCATCTTGGGGAGGTCCCATGTTTTGACAAGCTTCTGGGCTTGACGTTTACTCCTGATTTTAAATGGAACACATACATTAAATCCGTTGCCAAGGCCGCTGGAAAAATGGTGGGATCCTTCTATCGATCCAGTAGATATCT
Organism: Euprymna scolopes; assembly: GCF_053919585.1. Lineage (NCBI taxonomy): Eukaryota > Metazoa > Mollusca > Cephalopoda > Sepiida > Sepiolidae > Euprymna > Euprymna scolopes. The sequence continues at coordinate 37,120,834 of NC_136524.1, read as the reverse complement.
CACTGCTGATGCAATTCTCTATCTATATAAGAGCCAGGTACGTCCAAGGATGGAGTACTGTTGCCACATCTGGGCAAGAGCTGCCAGAAAGGACATCCTGCCTTGATAGAGTTCAAAATAGACTTTGTAGCCTCACAGGGGATGCCCTTTTCTCTTCCGTGCAACCTCTTTCTCACAGAAGAGATGTTGTGAGTTTTGCTTTATTGTTATTTTCATGGCAGGTGCTTGACTGAGTTCCAATCTATGGTTCCCCCCCCCTCACCAAATTTTCACAAGAAACACCCGTCCAGCAGAAAACACTATCAATAATTACCCCCACTCTTTATCTGTGCCTAAACCTAAACGTAGATTCCATGAACAAAGCTTCTTTCTTAGAACTGCACGCCTGTGGAATTGTCTTCCGTTTTCCTGCTGAGTACAGTCTAACGTAAATAAGTTCTTGATGAGGCGTTCCATATAAGTTAACAAATTTACCGAATCTCCATTACTAACGATTACTATATTGTCCAATTTCTACTGTACACTCTTTAACCCTTATCCTCGAGTGGCCTCTTGGCCTTGATAAGTGGTGATGGCTATGTAAAAAAAAAAAAAAAAAAAAAAGTATAGGTACTTGTACAGTTTAGTCAAGACATTAAAAAAATGAAAATATCGAAAATGTTTAAATTGTATGTATCTGTTATGGAATGAAGTTCTCCGAAAAAAATTTCACTAATTTCATCAAGCATTTTTTTTTTTTTTTTTTTTTTTTTTACAGTGAAAAAACAATTTGTTATGATACCGAGCAAAAGGTTTGATTTTTAGGAAGAAAAGCTAGTATTAAAGATGGGGAGGGAGTGTCGGTGCTTTACATGGAGTTATCTCCCGTTTCGTTTCTAAAATTCAAATAAAAATTTAAAACAAATCAAAGATGTCTGCCTTCAACGCGCTCTCATGAAAACGTGTTTTTCTGCTGTAAAAAAAACAAAAAAACTACTCGATCAAATTAAGTGGAAATTTTTTTTCAGAGATCTTCATGTCAAAATGGATACATACAATATAACTGTTTTTTTTCTTTCGATATTTTCATTTTTTAATGTCTTGATTAAACTGTACAAGTACCAAAGTATATGATCTGCTTGGATTAGACCTGCTGTCTACTCGCCAGAATATAACAGTTGCTTCTGTGGCTTACAGATTTTTTCATGGTTCTTGCCCCACCACAATGCTTAAATACCGCCCGATGCTGTGGCTGAACAGACCAAACCTGCAACGATATACATTCACATTAGACCCTCTGCATAATCACACTGGTGTTTGCTCAGAGATGTACCAGCAATCTCCTTTGGCATTGTGTTCTGCGTGAATGAACCTGTATCACTGTCACATTTTCAAAGTTCTGTATTAGCTAACTATGGTCATCTTCCTAAGTTTTATGCATCCCTTAATTAGCTTAGTAGCCTCTATCTATTGCTTACAGTTTTATGACCATAGCTTAATAAAAGAAAAAAAAAATGAAATTGGATAATTCTCTGAGTTTTAGTAATTACAAAAAAACATTAATTTATTTTACAGAGTGGACCCACCCACCCGTCTCTCATATATTGAAAGGAGGTGGGAGGAGATGGACTCCTAGAGCCAGTATTATGTGTTTTTAATCTCAGTAATTCTTATGCCCTTCCATTCCACTTTGGTATTCAGCTGGACTTAAGAACTTATTTTCTAGACTACTTCTGATCTCACCCCCCCCTCACTTCACCGCCTCCAAATTAGTCAGTTTTGACCTTTGAGACTTTTCCTTAGTAAAATCTGCTTTCGGCAGGTCCCACACTTTTGTTTGTTTTGTTAACTGCTAAAATCAAAGAAAAAAGATTTTCTACTGACTTTTTTAGTTTTCCTCTCTTTTCTATGCACTTCTTCTTCTTCTTCTTCTTCTTCTTCTTCTTCTTCTTCTTCTTCTTCTTCTTCTTCTTCTTCTTCTCTCCCATCTTTCCTCTCTCTCTATCCCATCTTCCTCTCTCTCTTTTCTTTTCTCTCTCTCTCTCTCTATCCCATCTTTTCTTTTTCTCTTTATCCCATCTTTCTTTCCGCTCTCTCTCTCTCTCTCTCTATCCAATTTCCCTTCCCCTCTCTGTCTCTTTACCATCTTTCCTCTACTTCTTTCTTCATCCAATATTCGCCTCCCTCCTTCCCTCCCTCCCCCTCTCTCTCTATCTATCTTTATCCCATCTTTCTTGATTTCTTTATTTTTCTCTTTTCCTCTACCACCTTTTCCATCTTTTCTCGTTATTCTGTCTTCCTTCTTTCTTTTTCTCTTTCTTCCTTCTTTCTTTTTTTCTCTCCCTCTCTCTTTCCTTTTTTATATTCGTCTCTCTTTCCCTTTCTCTTCCTCTCTCTCGTTATTTTTTGCTTCTATATCCCTCTCTTCTTTCTCGTTAAGAAATTTCTCTGTAAATTTTGGCATTTGTTTATGTCCAATCCATAAGATATTCTTCTCTTCATACTTCTTCACTGATCAAAAGTTCGTTACTCTCTTTTCCTTTCTACTCACAGATTTTTAACCCCCAACACCAACCCTACAGTTAACCCGATCCTATGTGCATTCAACTTTTGCACCTTCACTTCTATGTCCAAATCTTAACTAGACAGCACCACGGTATTGATTCTACTGTATCATACAACATAAGATTTCAATTCAAACTTTTAATAATGACTGAAAAAAAAAGTATTAAGATTTTTCTGGAAAAAATATCTGATATATTCCACAGATATTGAATTTATTTATTTTTTTTTTTTAATTCTGTTGGATATGTATCCAATCTACTTACCAGATATATACAGAATGTCTCAAGAAAATATTTTTTATAAAAATGTACTCACACTTCAAATAACAATAAATCCTTTATTTATGAACATAGAGTGTATTGGAATAGCTCCGAATGCAGAAGACAAATATAATTGAAGAATCATATTCGCGAATGTTCAAATTAATGACCACTATTGTCCAGACAACGCTGATAGCAGTTGAAGTGTGAGTACATTTTTTTAAGACACCCTGTATACTATTGACTACGTACTTAAATTGATTATACTGTTTTAAAAGAATTTCAAGCCAATCTCGATGGCGTTCTTTCCTTGGATTATTCCATTTGCAACTCTTTTACAAACGGCTTTGATCCATTTCTCCCTCGGTTATATTTTACTTTCCCTCCTGATCATTGTTTATTACTTGGTCATTGGATTTGATACTTTTAAGGATGACAGGCGGACTTCACCATCGTACTCTGTCACTGGTAGGATTTTCTAAGTATTTGAAATGTTCATGCGAATATATATATATATATATATATATATATATATATATATATATATATATATATATATAATATATATATATTTGTTTTTACATAAGTAGTAATATATTGTTACACGTTCATGAGCATGTTTTGGTCGGCTAGTTTTTAGAAACTAGCGACCTCTTCAGGCAGTCTTGCCTATATGAAAGCAAAATTTGCTTTCATATAAGCAAGACTTCCTGAAAAGGTCTCTGGTTTCTAAAAACTAGCTAACCAAATCATGCTCATGACCGTGTAGCAATAGGTTACTGCTTATGTAAAAACATATATATATATATATATATATACCTTGCTCTACTTCGGTATTGAGCACTCTTGTATTATGGTTACCTTATCTCTAAATAATAACAACCTAAAAAAAAAATTATATATATATATATATATAGAGAGAGAGAGAGATGGAGAGATGAAAAAGGAACAAAACAAGTTATATGTTCATCAACATTTCGTCTTTATTTCAAGACTTCCTCGGGATGATTAAATTGAAGAAAATAAAATACCAGTACAATATTTGAAAATATACTTGTTGTGAAAAGGATGGCTTTGTTATATTTCAGAACAGAAAAAAATCTTTGGCATTTCTGAAATAAAACAAAGGCATCTTTTTCACAAGTATATTTTCAAATACTGTACCGGTATTTTATTTTCTTCAATTTAATCACCCCAAAGAAGTCTTGAAATAAAGAGGAAACGTTGATGAATAGATAGTTTGGTCTGTTCCTTTTTCATCTCTCCATCTCATTGGAATATTATTTCCTTTATTCTCAGCATGTGGGTGTGTGTGTTTTCTTTATTTTGGCAATCTCTATCTATATAAAAACAATTATGTTTACTTATTTGTACATTTGCATGATAATTAACCAATCACTATACATTTTTTAACACAGCTGCTAAGCATACGGGATACAAATGTGGGCTATATTAAGTTTAATTTATGTTGAAAGAAAGTAAGTAAAAAGAGTGTGGAAGTCCTTTTGTGAAAATTCAGATATCTCCAATATTTGTGAAATTTTAACAACAAATATTGAAGACATTAATTAATAAATATTCCTCAGATTTCATGATCTGTAGTCATTAAGAACTTATCAAGCATGATTTCCTGAACTTTAATTTCTTAAGACTTTCTTAAGCTTAAGCCTTTAATTTTAGAATCGGATTTATTTTGCGTTTCACGCATGAGTGCACAAACCTCCTAAAAAATATTAATTTGCAGCACAAAAAGCACAGAGTAATTGATGAACATCTTCTTTTTTTTTAAACAAAACAACGAAATGGTTTATTTTGAAAGAAGAAAGACTGTTTCTGAAGTGAAAGAAAAGAACTTGAAGTGTCCTCAGGTTGTCCAGTGGAAGTCTTCAGTGAAGCAGTTGCAGCTTGGGGGTAATCAGTAAACAGAGAGTGAGAGGAGAAAGGTCTGTCTTCATTGGTGGTCTAAGCTTCTCTGTTGGCTAGTTCCTGGCAGGAGTAATTAGTTCCTTAAGAGACATATAGGATCAATGATCCCTATTAGCTGCTCACATCAGTCAACAAGGGGGGGCATTAATCCACCAGAGAAAATAGTATGTCATGGTGACTGCTACAAAGTAAAGGGTTTTGATCAAGATTGGAATAAGGATTCCAGAGATAGATATAGTAGAATTATATTGTGATTTTTAATCATTGTAAGAGGACATAAACTCTTGTATTTTAATGGCAGGTTCATTTTGAATTCTCCCATATTAAAAACTAACTCATGTCATATTCTGCTTTTTATAGGGAGAAAAGTAAATAGGGATTGAAATTAAAATTAAGTAAGCATGAAAAATGTCTTCATTCTATTTATGTTGCTCTGCATTTCCGGGTATAGTAAGTAAGTACTTCCTAACTTCCGGTGTAGCACTACCGGAAGCAGTGACAAGTCAGATCAGCTCCTTCACTTTTATTGTTCTTCAGTATTTCTATTGGTGAAGCGATTTATTGAAATAAAATATAAGAAAAGGACATTATTGAAAATAATACAATAAAAAATAGCAAAAGTCTACGGATAAAAATTCTTTATTTGCACTTTTAAATACAAAATTAAAAAATAGGAATTTTTATTTTATTTGAAATTTTTTATAAGAAACTAGACTAACCGTGATCCGTTGGGTCAGTATATGCTATATCTAGCTATGGAATAGTGAGTATACAGAATTAATGAATATTGCATGTGCGGAAACAAACATGGCAATATAGAATACGTTGGATAATAAAGGTATTTACATGATTTCCCTTAGATTAAATAAAAAATTCTTTATTTATATACGAGGGGTGTAATCCATTGAAAAATTTCTTTGAAAAGAACAAAAAATACAAGGAGGGGATGTGCATTGTACAGGTCCCTGTACCCTGTGTGTGTGTGTGTGTGTGTGTGTGTGTGTGTGTGTGTGTGTGTGTTAACAGCCTTTAAAATATCAGGAAATAATGATTAATTGATTAAGTAATATTTAACAGTGAGTACTTTTCAAAGGAAATCTTAAAAAAAAAAAAAAAAATTTAATGAAAAATAGCCCCCCACCCCACACACACACGTTTTGAAGTGTTTCTACATATTTTTAAAATGTTTGGAACTTATGATCCCCTCCTATTCCGTTCCCTCTTTCTGTACCCCCCCCCGCTACCAAACTTGAAAAAATGCTAACGATTAGCCGTCTAGATTACCACTACGTGGCCAAGTGGTACACATTTTATGATAGATTTATATATATATATCTCCGATTCTAAATTGTTAATTTTTTATTATTTTTTTAATCCTTCTATTATATTATTTTTACAGACCGTTGAAACGTATTAGCCAAAAAAAGATTTTGATTTCTTTTTAGGAGGTAAACTACGTTGGTTTAGATCATAAAAAATACTAAATATATTTTTTTTAATATGTAAATTGATCAAGTAGTTTTTTTTTTTTTTTTTTTTTTTTCATTAGAAAAACATTTTTTTTTTTTCATTAGAAAAACGTTTTGAAGTGTTTCTACATATTTTTAAAATGTTTGGAACTTATGATCCCCTCCTATTCCGTTCCCTCTTTCTGTACCCCCCCCGCTACCAAATTTGAAAAAATGCTAACGATTAGCCGTCTAGATTTAAAAAAAAAAAAAAAATTAAAAAATATGTAGAAACACTTCAAATCGTTTTCAATAAAACGATTCCAACTTACAATGAAAATACAATTAAAATAATCGTTTTGAAAATTTGGGATGCCAAAAATGTACACGGTTTTTATTATCTTCGATTTCATATGGTTTTGCTTATGTTAGAATTCTTAAAAAAGTAATATACAATAATGTAAGCAAAAAAAAAAAAAAAAAATACAGAAAGGAATCATTCGTAAAATTCGGATGTGAAAAAAGCAAGCAAAAAAAAAAAAATGAAATACAGAAAGGAATCATTCGTAAACTGCCGATGTGAAAAAAGCAACAAAAAAAAAAGCAAAATATAAAGCAAAAAAAAAAGCAAAAGGCATTTACGATTTTGTTTTTATTTGCATATTTTAAATGCAAAAAAATAAAACTTAACGCATCTTTAATCACACAATCCGACCTCTGCCCTCGTGGGGAAGCAAGTGAATGATTTTTTTTTTTTTTTATCTATTCTATTTTTGTAATACATAAATATAAAATTTAATTAGTATTTTAGATTCAACATCCACTACCAAATTATGAAAAAGAAAATGTATGTGTATTTTATTATTTAAAATGAAAAAAATAAAAAATAACAAGTAAAACACTTAAGCGGAACGATTTTATTTATTTCTAATGCAACCAAATTTTAAAAATTATTTTCAGTTTTATTTATTTAGTTCAACTCAGCTTTGCTCGGGCCCTATTTACCGTTAATAACTTTATATGCTTATGTATATATTAAAAAGTGTACATATGTAAGGTAATGCCTTTGAAAAGTTGCTAAGACTGCAGAGATAAAATTTTCTTTTACTTTGACCCTAATTTTGACCTCTTAGCATTTATTGTTTTGGGCTCAAATCAAATTAAGATGTCTTACCCATATCCAAGTAATCTACATCTAAAATTTCAAGTGTTTAGACCCAAAACTGTCGGAGGAGTTGGTAGGGTCTGCAAAGGTCAACTCTTTCAACTTTGACCTCGTGGCAGCCAAATTTTCGCCCAAAAACTGATTAAAAAGTTTGCTGAAAGTCCGTATACCCTTTATGTAGAATTTCAAATGTTTAGACCCAAAATTGGCTTAATAGTTTGCTAGAAACCGCAAAGGTCAAATCTTTTGAACTTTGACCCCTTGGAAGTCAAATTTTCAGCAAAAGAAAAAAAACAAAAAAACAAAAAACGATTAAAAAGCTTGCCCTATGCCTGAATACACTTTATATAAAATTTCAAAAGTTTAGACCAAAAATTGGCTGACTTATTTGTTAGAGACCACAGAGATCAAAATTTTTTTTTTAATTTAACCTCAATTTTGACCTCTTAACATTTATTGTTTTGGGCTCAAATCAAATTATAAAGTTAGATCCATGTCCAAGTAACCTATATCTAAAATTTCTAGTGTTTAGACCCAAAATTGGCGGAAGAGTTTGGTAGAGTTTTTAAAGGTATAATCGTTGAACTGACTCCTTAACAGCCAAATTTCTGGCCGAAACCCGCTTAAAAAGATTTTTCCAAATCTCAATACCCTGTATGTCAAATTTCGAATCTGTAGACCGAAAATTCAGAGTTATTTGGTAGGGAAATGTACACAGGCTGACAACACAGACATTTTCACTTTTATAGATATACTAGCATTTCAGCCCGGCGTTTCCCGGGTGTTTGGATGTGTATATTGAGCAATAAAAACAAAAAAAGTGGTGGTAGGAAGGCAGGCTTGAACTCGTACCGCGAAGGAGGAAAAGTACGGTGAAAAAACCTGACATCTTTGCTGTTACGACCACCACCAAACCTGAAGTGAGTTATGTTTAAATTAAGGCTAGACAATCTAAAGGAGAAGATAACTTTCAAAAATATCGGCAGAAAAAGTGACCTCCCCCTGTAGAAAAGTGCCTAGTTGAGGGTGAAGATATTAATGTTTTAGCCAATTTTTTGATATTTGTTGTATGAAAGGTCGAAGTTTAAAACAACACTGATCTTGGTAAAATCCGTCGCCTCTGTCGAAAGTTTTAGGCAGACATGCAAACATACATACATACATAAATTTATATATTGGTAACTAAAAATTTTCGATCCAAACTGATGAAAAAGCTTGCCCTATCTCTGAATACCCTTTATGTAAAATTTCAAATGTTTAGACCAGAAATTATCTGAGTAATTTGATAGAGACTGCAGAGGTCAATTTTTTTTAACTTTGACCCCTATTATGACCCCTTAAAATTTATTCTTTTGGGTTCAAATCAAGTTATTAAGTTAGATCCCTGTCCAAGGAACCTATATCTAAAATTTCAAGTGTTTAGACCAAAAATTGTCGGAGGAGTTTGGTAGAGTTCTCAAAGGTCAAATCGTTAAACTTTGACCCCTTAATCGCCAAATTTCTGGCCGAAAACCGATCACATCGATTTTCTCAAATCTCAGTACCCTGTATATCAAATTTCGAGTCTGTAGACTAAAAATTGACAGAGCTATTGCATAGGGAAATGTACACACACACACACACACACACACGTTCACTTTTATAGATATTTAGAAGATAGATTTGTATTCGTTCTGTTTATGTTAGAAGTGCAGAAAAATAAAATGTATAAAGTTATTTAAGAAAAAAGACGATTGTCCATAAAAAAAAGGTTTTTATGGCTTTGTTTTTATTTATTTATGCATCCACATTCGCAGAATTTTTTCAAACTGGAACTCGTAAACTGAATGGACGGTTTCAACACGCAAGCAAGACGATTTGAGTTTTATTTTATAATAGAAGATAAATATATGTTTATGGAATTACGAAAGTAAAAATGTTTTTTTTCTTCTTTAATTTTAAAAATTATAGTTTTTTATTTAAATTTCTATAATAAATATATGTTTATGACAGCATAAAAATAAAATTATTGAAATCAAAACAACAAATAATTTATATGTGTGAGAGAGAACCTCTTTCCCACAGAAGAGACGTTTCGAGTCTGTTTCTGCTTTATTGTTATTTTCATGGTAAGTGCTCATCTGAACTTCAATCTATGGTCCCCCCCCCTCGCCAAACTTTCACGAAAAACACTTGTTTAATCAAAAGCACTATCAACAATTTCCCACACTCTTTATCTGTGCCTAAATCTAAATGTAGATTCCATGAACAAAGTTTCTTTCTTAGAACTGCATGCCTGTGGAACTCTCTTCCGATTGTCTGCTTTCCAGCTGACTACAATCTGATTGTCTTCAAGTCCAACGTAAACAAGTTCTTGATGAACCGTCCCCCTAAGTAATCCAGTTTACAAAAATTCCCACTACTTATGTTTACTATGCTATAATCACATTTACTAATGTATACCCATTAACCCTTATCCTCGAGTGACCTCCGGGCCTTGATAAGTGGTGACTTCTGCGTAAAACAAAACAAAAAAATGATTTGCCTTGGTACGGTTTTCAATAGCGCTACACCGGAAATTAGGAAGTACGTTAGCTGACTTTAACAGCATTTCCTTGTAAATAATACCTACATAATTTTCATGATGAAATGGATATAGACTTTTAGTGTATTGGTAAAAGAAAAGTTTGTTTTTTTTAAATATTCAAAGCAATTTGAAATTTATAACGCTGCTCTATTAAAAAAAAAGTTATGAATAGAAATAAATTCATCAAATCTACATATCTGTGTGTGTGTGTGTGTGTGTGTGTGTGTGTGTGTGTGTGTGTGTGTTTCCCTCCCCAAGATTTGATATAAGGCGCATTGAGATTTGGGAAAATCTTTTTAATCGGTTTTCGACTAGAAATTTGGCTGTCAAGGGATCAAAGTTCAATTATTTGATCTTTGAAAACTCTACCGAATTCCTCTGCCAATTTTGGGTCTAAACACTTGAAATTTTAAATGTAGATTACTTGGACATGGATCAAACTTTTTAATTTGATTTGATCCCAAAACAATAAATGTTAAGGGGTCAAAATTAGGGTCAAAGTTTAAAAAAAATTTATCTCTGCAGTCTCTACCAAATTACTCAGCCAATTTTTGGTCTAAACGTTTGGAATTTTACATAAAGTGTATTCAGACATAGGGCAAGCTTTTTCATTGGTTTTTTGGCCGAAGATTTGGCTGCTAATGGGTCAAAATTAAAAAGATTTGACCTTTGCCGTCTCTAGCAAACTATTCATACATTTAAAATTTTACATAAAGGGTATTCAGACATGCAGCAAGCTTTTTAATTAGTTTTTGGGCGAAAATTTGTCTGTCAAGAGGTCAAAGTTGAAAGAGTTGATCTTTGCAAACTCTACGAAACTCCTCCGCCAATTTTGGATCCAAACACTTGAAATTTTAGATGTAGGTTACCTTGACATGAGTCAAACTTTTTAATATATATATATATATATATATATATATATATATATATGCACATAAAGTTATGAACAGTGCATAGGGCCCGAGCAAAGCCGGGATGAACTGTTACTAATAAAGAAAAAACGAATTGGTTGTTTTGAATTAATATTTCAGTGCTTGTTAAGCTATGGTGGACAAATCGATTTTTTAAATATATCGTTAAGCAAAAACAATATTACGTACTTAATTGTTATGTCGAAAATAGTAATATATCCAAAAATTACAAAAGTTCATCGAGTAGAACAACTGCTATTGTGTTTTTAGTAAAAAAAAAAAAAAAAATGTCTATCGTTATAGACAACAAATATTGCAGCCATGTCACAAGTCATCTAAAATATTCTTTTCATAATTCCTATTTACAATGCCTGTACGGCACAATCACGTTGACACACCGGTTCTCGCCAGATCACCGAAGTTAAGCAACATTGAGCCTGGCCAGTATCAGATGGGTGTCCATTTGGGAAGGCTTGGCGCTGTATATACCTTCTGGGAAGGTTGGGCGTGGGGCCAGCACCCTCACCCTGTAAAAAGAACTCCTCGCTACAAAAACATCTACAAAAAGTTGTAGATGGCCTATGCCCCTCCAGGAGCTCAATGGATGGATTTACAATGCCTCCCCACGGGACAGAGTTAGACGTTTTTTAACGTGGAGAAAAAAGAACAAAAATAAAAATCGTCTTATCTTATCGATTTCTCCTACACTGACAGAACAAGAAATTGAAGTGTAGTATCTGAAGAACAGATACTACACTTTGATCTTGGCCCGAGTTATGTCCCCTGTGATTAGCCTCCTACTGCCTACTTTATATTTCGATTTTACCCAATTTTCCATAAAAATGACTTTTAACTAGAAATGAATTTGTACTCGGTGATTTTTCCTAATTTTTGGATATATTACTATTTTCGGCATGGCAATTAAGTATGTAACATTGTTTGTGCTCTAAACGATATATTTTTTAAAAATCAATCTGTCGACTCTATCTTACGAAGCCCCCCCCCCCATATTTTCCGTTATTTTAACAAGTTCAATCAAAACACTACTGACGTTTCCTTAAATTTTTTTTTTTTTTTTAACAGGATGACTTTGCCAGCTTGCTATCTGTTTGCAAAGTTCTCAACTTAAAGTACTTGAACAAAACTTTTTAAATAATAAGCATTTCATTGTTGAAAACGGTAAACAAACACTTTCACATTTATTTATAGAGATAAACATTAACACTTGGTATTTTTTTATACAGATTTATTTATCTTTTAAAGCTAACATATAAAACTTACTATGCCTGTGTGTGTGTCTGTCTCCATTTTTTTCAAAGTGCATCTCCACCGAGACACAAGATCGCAGAGTGGTGCAAGGTGGGTCAAATGATTGACTTTGTTGTGGACCATTGTTTTATATATATATATATATATATATATATATATATATATATATATATATATATATATATATATATATATATCCTCAAAATCCCTGGCTTGGATGGAGGAGAGACTAAAATTTGCTGCTATGGTTTCAAATGATCTGGATTAACAGCAAGGGGAGACTTGATTCCAAATATTTCTCATATGTTATATCTTCCCTCTTGGGTTCAATACATAAAGTAAATTTTACAGTGTATAAAGATTATTTGATACTAAAGATATTCATAATCGTGCACTATTTCCAAAAGAGGGTAAATATAACATATGAGAAATATTTGGAATCAAGTCTCCTCTTGTTGTCATTTCAGATCATTTGAAACCATAGAAGCAAGTTTTAGTCTTTCTTCCATCAAGGCCAGAGGTTTGGGGGGAAATATATATGATGGCAACAAATTCGTTTTCGAACATTGCCATTACTCAATATAGTACAAAAAAAAATGATATATAGAAACACGAAAACAAATCAGTGGTGGGTCGCACGAAGGTGGCTTTTAAGCCCTGCCAAACTCTGGCATTCTTTGGTACACATTGTGCAGACATGTGCGCCACTAGCAGCATGTTTTTGATAGTCACTTCTATATATAATCAAACGCCACGTCAAACAATCTGCTGTTTTGTACATCTGCCCGCAGTTGACACAGGTTAGATCTGGCAACACAAAACTGATTTGTGGCTCACTGCGCTGATGAGTAGTCTCGTGGCTTATCAGCCCAGCTCTGCTCAGAAATAATCTTCCGCACACCTCACACTCCAGATCAATTTGGCACCCTAGCCCATTCACTGCTCCTTTAAACTTCTCTTTCCGGATATCAAGTTTCAGCCGCTCATACTGGGTTCGATCTGCCTCAAACTTGTCCACACCTCCCCGTAAGGTCCTTCTCCACTCTCCACGATCCAAAGCAAGACTCTCTCAGGTTCTTTCATCTATCTCATATTTTTTTAAGATGGACCTCAAACAATCTTTGAATCTCATTTCAGGCTTTTGAGCCATATATATATATATATATATATATATATATATATATATATATATATATATATAAAATAAAAGGGAGCCTTTATAGAGATGATGCCCTTTTTACTACAACAGCCAGGCCAAAAGAGTACAACAAAACAATTAAAAAATTACATAACTTCTTTAATAACTTTGGCCTTTCTATACTTATCGGACCAAACAAATTTTCTAGATATTACACTTAAAGTTATACACTGAAACTCATAGCCCCTATCATAAACCCAACCTTATGCTTTTATACGTCCATAAATCGTCTAACCACCTCAACTCAATTATAAAATCTATAGTACCATCCGTCTCTAGAAGAATTTCTGCTCTTTCTGCTGATAAAAAAACTTTTAATCAAAATGCTACTTTCTTCAATAATGCCTTAAGGAACTCAGGACACAAGGAAAATATTAAATACAACCATTATGCTCCTCCTGCTGGACGCCTTAAATCTGTAATCACACACAATATGACTCGCAAGAAACCAGTTCAAATAACAAGATCTGCCACTATCAATTACAATGAACCAGTCTACATATAATCCAAACCAAAATACTAATCATAATACCTCTAACCCACCCAGTCGTATCAGGAGAAAGAACAATATTTGGTTTATTCCTCCATTTAGCATAAATGTCAAAACTAATATACCTAAGGAATTCTTCAACATTTTACACAACTTTTTCAAATACCCACACAGATATAGTTCTATTTTCAATAAAAACTGAATAAGAATTTCTTATTCAACAATGCCTAATTTAGCACAAAGAATTTTAACATCTAATGACAAAAAAATTAAATCAGCCCAAAAAATCCCTTTCCCAATTAAACCCAAAACTAACTGTAATTGTAATAACAAATATCTTTGCCCACTCAATAATGATTGCATTCATAAAGATGTTATATATTCATGCACAATTACTGAGCATCCACGCAATCCTCCCATAACAGACACTAATATTTCGTCTTCAAGTTATCCTTCTTCCCATCCTCCATCTGATATAGTTACTAATCCAATATACTACTCGAGCAGCCCCTTCATCTACAATCATACAACTAGCAATAATAATAATGATAATAATAATAATAATGATGATGAGAATGATAATATTGCTCCTAACAGCCATCCTAACAATAACAACACTCATTATCCCTTTCAAAACAGTTGTCGTACTATCATTGTCCCACCCTTTGTTGAACGCAATGAAAAAATTCAAACTATTCAGCAAATTAATATTAATATCAGACCTCAAGCTTTTAATAAAGTACATACATATATCGGCGCTACTTCAACATTAATTAAGAAAAGAATATCAAACTACATTTCTTCTTTTAACAACCATAATTCTAATAATAACCAAGGAACTTCTCTAACCACTTTAATTAAAAAACTTAACTCTAATAATACCCCCTTTTCAATCAAATGGACTATCATAAAAAAAAAGTTAAGTCTTGTACTCCAGGCTCTGTCATGTCGCCTCTGCACAACCGAAGCTATAGCTATAATTTCTTCCCCTCAAAGTAACAATATAATAAATTCTAAAAACGATCTGATCTCTTTCTGTAAACATAAGTTCAAATTTAATTATGGTAATTTTGAAATTACATAGTTATTACTTTAACCTTTCAGATATACATAATTTTTCTTTAGCATTATCGTTTTTTCTATATACTTTCTTAATACTTTATAATTTAATAATCCTTTATTTTAATTCTTTATTTCTTCTTTACATGGCCGGCTTTTTTTATCTGCAATTTCCGTTTTAGTCTTTAAATATTCCTATCTATCAATTATATCAATATACCTACACATTCATATCCTGTATGTATATTTACTTATATTTTACTATATGCATTTACTTACATACTTACTTGCTTTATCCGGAATTTGCATATACCGGCCATCCACTCCCCTTCAAAATATTTTTATTTTATATTTGTTTTCATTATTTATTTATTTATTTATTTTTTCCATTTAGTGTCTTTTAATAACTCTTGCTGACATTTTCTTAAGTAATAACCTGTACATTTCAGTTGACCTCCTTTTTTGTCCTATATTATTTGCGCCTTTTAACGTTATCCTGTCTGGGTCATTTTGACATTTGGGTTTCTAATTTATATTTAATTCTATTACCATTTAATCTTCTCTCTCTCTCTCTCTCTCTCTCTCTCTCTCTCTCTCTCTCTCTCTCTCTCTCTCTTCTTTACTGATTTTTTAAAATTACACTTTGTTCTCAGCAGCCGTGTAAAAAGCATATCTTATTTTTCTTTTATTATTATTGGAATTTTTCCCCCTTTTCCTTGTACGTATTTGTGAATTATTCCACGGATTTTGGCCTTTTGGATTATTTTGGACCATCTTCCAATCACGCAATTTCCTTGGATTTTACTTGTGCGAATGGAAAATTAAATTAACTTTCTTGGACTTACATTTTTGGATTTTACCGTCATTGGCTACCTTACCTTTCACCTGACTATCCATTCATGTGAAATCACCTTTTTGTTCACCATATTCCCTCTACTTCACTTTTTGTTATCAAGTAAGATCTTTGACTTACTTGCAGTTTCATCAAATACTTTTGTATGCAAAATCCGATCCCACATTTTGCTAATTCCTACCCTCTGATGAGAAGGAAAGTATTTATATATATATATATAGAGAGAGAGATAGATGGATAGATAGTGAGAGAGTAAGATGATTGATAATTTATAATTAAAATTCAGTTTCATAAGGAAGAACAAACAAAAATGTTCTTCCTTATGAAACAGATTTTTAATTTTTAATTTTAATTATAAATTATCAATCATCTTACTAAATATTAAAATAGCTCTAGGACATATATGCCTATCGAGCTTATTATATATCTACATTACAACAAGCACTGTTTTCTTTTATTTTACTTTAATTGTATTAATGAATTTACTAATACATTAAAATAAACTCTGCTCTTTAGACGGTATACACACATACAATTATGCATGATGTAGAAATTATGCATAAAAAAATTAAGCGTAATAGTCAAATGAAATTAATGATCTAATAAGAAACCATGAAAAAATGAATAATTGATTAATGAGCGCTCGTTTTTCAAAGGAATATGCAAACTAGTTAACCTTCATGAAGTTGCTCGCATATCTATGACTGAGTATATTAAAATGATCATTCTAATGTTTAAAAGAACTGACTCATTGATTGCTTCTCTCTCTCAAACTGGATAATGTTTTAGTATTTTTATTTAATGTAAAATGTTTATTCGGCTCGAAAAACACAGCGTTTACCGCTATATTTGTAAATTACAAATGGGGGCAGACTCTGTGTTAAACACGTTAAGTTTGGGAAAATGAGTCAAAACTAAAAAAAATACAAAATACTGTTAAAATCCACCGATTATATGTCTGCCTATGTCACGGTAACATATATTGAGTGAGTTCCTAACAGTATTTTGTATATTTTTTTAGTTTTAACTCCTTTTCCCAAACTTAACGTGTTCAACACAGTCTGCCACCATTTATATTTTTCAAATATACCGATAAACACTGCATGTTTTCGAACCGATTAAACATTTTACATTAAATAAAAACACTAAAATCTTATCCAGTTAGGTAGAAAATTAACTTATCTTGCCTTTGATAACATTTATTTGTTATATATTTATTTTTCGACAACTTTTTCGTATCTGTGTTTAGTAATACAAACCCTTTTTATTTAATGTAACGTTTAGTCAGCTCGAAAAACAGTGTTTATCGATGTATTTGAAAAATGTAAATGGTGGCAAACACTGTTAAAACTAAAAAACTATACAAAATACTGTCAGAAACCCACCGAATATGTCTATGTCACAGTAACATATATTCAGTGGGTTTCTGATACGCCTATGTCACAGTAACATATATTCAGTGGGTTTCTGGTACTGTTTTGTATAGTTTTTTAGTTTTTAACTTATTTTCCCAAACTTAACGTATTCAACAGAGTCCGCGACTATTTGTCTTTTTCAAATACATCAATAAACACTTTGTTTTTCGAGCCGATTAAACATTTTACATTAAATAAAACACTAAAAAAATTATCCAGTTAGCTAGAAACTTACCTTACCTTTGCTTTCATTTATTTGTTTTTGGACAACTTTTTCAAATCTGTGTATAGTAAACCCCCACCACCCACCCAAATATTAATTAAAAACTCACATTTTTTAATACAAAAAACAAACAAAAAAAAAAAACTCGATTTAGCGTTTCAACATTTTAGCAACGTTCGGCTTAATCCACTAATTGTTGGTCGAGCCCAAGCCATGATTGATGGAAATTTCCAAGGATCCGGATCAAATTCTGCAAGAGTACTATTTTTTTTTTTTTCGCCTTCCCCCCCCCATTTTGGAGTGGATTGCTGTACTAAAAATATAAGAAACATGCATTTTCTCTTTTTATTAGATTTTTCCATTACACCAAATTGAGCCACAGCAATGCATGGCAGGGTACAGCTAGTATGTGTATATATATATATATATATATATATATATATATATATGCATATATATAGCTGAACTGTTTAGAAAAAAAAATCATAATACTCACATGCACATGTCTCAGTTTCTGTATGAATTAATATATAATATTTATGCGTATTTAACAACCTGGTAATTCCGGGCAGCTTGCAATTATGATATAGTTTTAAGACTACTTTTTTTTTTTTTTTACCACACGCAATGGTCTGCTTATACAAGAGCCAAGTAAATACAAAAAAATTCCCCCCCCCCAAAAAAAAACAGTTCCCGAGTTCGAGATACACCTGAAGAAGGCCGAAGGATGATACGGCCGAAACATAGTGAAAAAAACACTGAAAGATGAGGAAGTGAGTCCGAAAAACGAAATCTATAATGAAATCACCTCATCCCAGAACTATAGACATTTAATATATTTTCTAAGGTTTAGCTTAGCTGTATAATAAATGTATCAACGTTTCATTTAGTGTAGACTTTTTCTTTTGTAATGGAAATCGCTCAAGACAATGTATGAAGCCACTTGATGTAAGGAATCAAAAAAAAAAAAGATACTGCTTCAAAGTCAAAAACTTGCCACCATTAGTGCTAGATAGAAAACAGCAATTCTTCCCTCTTTGTCAGAAACATTGCTTCTTCTGGAATGTGAGAAGTAAAGGACAAAATAAGGGAAGCGAGAGTTACGAGGATGTTGAAAGTAAACCCAAGGCTCACTTTCTCTCTCCTTAAGGGGAGTAGGTAGTGGATCTTGGGTTTAGTTTTGGGTTATTTTTACAACCTCTGTAAACTCGTTTCTCTTATTTTGTCTTTTAGTCCTCAAATTCTATGAGTAATGTTTTGGACAAATGAGGGAGGGGAGAGTTGCTGTTTTCTGAGTCAGAATCGTACCGTTGGTTTGACTTTGAAATATCATTTTTTTTAATTTTAGCTCCTTACATCGAGTGGCTTCATGCTTTGTCTGGAGCTATTTTCATTTAAAAATAAATAAATAAATAAAAATACCTAGTTGTAAAACGAATGCTAAGTTCACTATGACATACAGCTTCCTTCTTATCTGATGCCAACAACTAGTATTCTCGCCTTTTCGTCTATTTTTTATCTTCTTTATTTCGTTATTCCTGGCAGAGCGTTCTAAAATTAAAAGGTCTTTCTTCTCAGCTTCGGTTCTAGCACTGTTCTTGGAGATAAGAATTCTATATTAGCAATATCATATGTACCGCTTGGATTATTAACACTACGATTCTCACCATTTCTTTTACAATGCTTCAGCCAGTGTAACTTCTGACCTCCTTCCGATTCTGCTTTTATTTATTTATCTTTTTTTTTTTAATTTATTTTTTTCAAACTTGAGAATCTTTCATATTTTATTATTTATATATTCATTTTTTTTTTTTACACAATCACTTGAAGAAGGCCAGAGGATGAGTTAGTCGAAACGCGATGAAACAACAACAATTATGAAGATGAGGATAACAGTCCTGGTGGGTGGAGGTGGGGGTGGGGTAAATACACAAATTACATCATCTCAAAAGATTCCAATAAAAATAATATATAATTGTGGATTTTTATTGAATACATGAATGTACGTTGGACATCGGATTAAACTTTTTATCTTATCCATAGTAAAGTAATTTTTATTTCATTTTTAGTGCGTTATGACCGGATATTAAATATCATTTTTAGTGCGTTATGACCGGATATTAAATATCTTCTTTAAATTTGATTCTTAGGTATTATTGGTCAATGTGTGGATTAAACCTTTAACCTCCTGAAGCCTGTGCAAGACATAACAATATCATAATTTTACATATGCACACACATACGTACATATGTGTGTAAGTGTAGACAGATGTTTGTTTATAATAGCCATTTGGCAAGGTTATTTGCGGGCACCGCTTCTGTGGGTTGGTCGGTAGAACTGTTGACTATCAACGCGATGGTTCTAGGTTCAATCCTCGGCTTGGGAGAGGTACTAGTCTAGCAGCACTGATGAGTTATGATACAACGAAACAGGACTGTATGTCAATGACTATATATATATAATAGCATGGACGCCCAGTGTAACCCGGCCGTAAAATACGTTTAAATATGACATTTTAATTTATACAAATTTCCTATATATTATTATAAAGTCAATTTTCTATCGATTCTTTTATATTATAAAGTTGTGATTTCAAAAATAAAATAAATATATTCATATGACTTGGGTGCATTAGCTTGAATCGAAACCAAAACCAAAACTTATGAAGAAAAAAATATATAAACTTCTTTCCACGTAACAAAAAAAATATTAAGAAATTTACGTGTGGGGTTTGAACCTACAGACACTGTCATGCAACAAAAAAAAATGAATAAAAATAACAAAACAAAAAAACGTAGATTTTCAAGTCTTATAAAATTCTTTGCAGTTAATAAAAAAAAAAAATTATGTGCGGAGTTTGAACCTACAGACCACGTCATGCAAAAAAAAAACATGCTATCAACTTACCCACTGTAGAATTTTCACGGACCATTGTTGTATCATTGTTGCTAAGTGACGACATGGAAAAATGGCTTTACTGATGATAGATAAATTAAAATAACGGTTTCAATTATCAATAATTACCGAGGGTATTCTGAGACAAAATTTAACTATGATCACTCCCAGACTTATACACTAAAGTTCTGTAAATTTGAAAGAAAATCTGTTCAGCCGTTTCTGAGTCTATAAGGAACGAACTCACACACAGACACACACACAGACACACACACACACACACACACACACACAAAGTTGCATTTATATGATTGTAGAGATATATACATAATATAATCTGGCATTATTGTTTTCCAAAAGTTAAGTAACCAATGAAGCTTAACAAGGTTAATACAAGAGTGCTCAATACCGAAGTAGAGCGGAATATACACTTCATTTGTTTTAACATAAGCAGTAATATGTTGCTACACAGTCATGAGCATAAGCAAGTCATACATTTTCCAACCACGTCAAAATTCTAGTAAAATTAAAAGCATTTTTATAACTAAACAATCCCGACTAAATCTGAAATCCCTTTTAGCATAGGTATGTCAAGTTAACATTCCCCTACTGATTGAACCTATATGCACTAGTATATTTAAGATTTAGGGTGGCCATTCTTTCTAGTCTTCCATTACCTCTATCTCGATCTCCAAGCCCCCCCCCCCCCCGCACCATTCGTTCTTTCCTATATCTCAACACAGACTCAAATCCACACCCTTATTTCGTCTTATTTACATACAACTAAATCTTATTTTTCACAACATTTGACGGAACCTTCTGATATTAACTCCTTGTAACAAGGAAGACCTGATATTTTCATTACAAACTTTGCTTTCACATCGCCTGAAGAGGTTTCTAGCTACTGGTAACAAGCTGACCGAAACACGCTCATGACTGTGTAGCAACATATTACAGCTTATGTAAAAACAAATAAAGTGTGTGTGTGTGTGTGTGTGTGTGTGTGTGTGTGTGTGTGTGTGTGTGTGTGTGTGTGTGTGTGAGACCTTGTCTGCCTGTGTGAGGAGTGGTCTGTACCAATCTCTTGCCAATTTTTGGTCTACAGACTAGAAAATTGATAGATAGGGAATTCAGATCTGTGGAATGAATTCAATTTGCTTCTTAGCTGGTAAAAATAGTTGCTAAGGCGTCAAAATTTAAAAATAATTGGCACTTGGTAAGGCGTAAGTTGACTTAAAGTACTCTTCTACGCATGTGCAAATATACATTTATGGGTTATACAATACTGTTTTTAAACTTTTCATATGCATATGGACATGACTCAAAGGGTAATGAATAAGGCTAGATTCTAAACGATTCTAGCTGATGGCACTCAAGTCATATTTAAAACTATATATTGGGTACAATATGCATATGGCCAGGCAACACCGGGCGTCCAGCTAGTATATATATAGACAGAGACAGAAAAATTTAACTTTGAAAAATAAATGTTTCAGAGAAAAGCCAATCTATGAAATCAGTGTTATCTATTTGGCTCATACTTTTTTATTAGGGTGATTTTTTTTTCATTTTTTGATGAGAAGCATTCATCTTTGAAATACCATGGCCTCATTTCTTTTTCACTTATTGTGATCGCCCTTAACCTTAGTGGCATGATTAAATAGTAAAGTTCTCAGGTAATTTTAATTCTTATCTCCTTCTCTTTATATATATATATATATATACTAGCAATTCAACCCAGCTTTGTTCGGGTCCTATGTACTGTTCATAACTTTATGTGCATATATACATATATATTAAAATGTTTGACTCATGTCTAAGTAACCGACATCTAAAATTTCAAGTGTTTAGATCCAAAATTGTCGGAAGAGTTTGGTAGAGTCTGCAAAGGTCAACTCTTTCAATTTTGACCTCTTGGCAGATAAATTTTCGCCCCAAAAAACTGATTAAAAAGTTTGCTGCATGCCTGAATACGCTTTGCATAAAATTTAAAATATTTAAACCCAAAATTAACTGAATAGTTTGCTAAAGACCACAAAGGTCAAGTCTTTTGAACTTTGACCCCCTTGGCAGTCAAATTTTCGGCCAAAAACTGATGAAAAAGCTTGCCCAATATCTGAATACACTTTATGTAAAATTTCAAATGTTTAGCCCAAAAATTGGCTGAGTAATTTGGTAGACTGCAAAGATCAATTTTTTTTTACTTTGACCCCAATTTTGAACCCCCTTAATATTTATTGTTTTATGCTCAAATCAAATTAAAAAGTTTAATCTATATCCAAGTAACCTACATCTAAAATTTCAAGTGTTTAGATACAAAATTGACAGAAGAGTTTAGTAGAGTTTTCAAAGGTCAAATAGTTGAATTTTGACTCCTTGGCAGTCAAATTTCTAGCCGAAAACTGATTAAAAAGATTTTCCAAAATCTCAATACCCCTTGTGTCAAATCTCGAGTCTGTAGACTGAAAATTGACTGTAGTTTGGTAGGGAAATGCACACACACAGGCACACAATTTCACTTATATACTAGCATGGGTGTCCAGCGTTACCCGGGTATTTGGAGATGTATGTTGAGCAAAAAAAAAAAAAAAAAGTGGTTAATTTTTTTAACTTTGACCCTTATTATGACCTCTTAAAATTTATTATTTTAGGCTCAAATCAAGTTATTAAGTTAGATCCATGTCCAATGAACTTATATCTAAAATTTCAAGTGTTTAGACCGAAAATTGTTGGAGGAATTTGGTAGAGTTCTCAAAGGTCAAATCGTTGAACTTTGACTCCTTAATCACCACATTTCTGGCCGAAAACCGATCACATCGATTTTCCCAAATCTCAGTACCCTGTATATCAAATTTCGAGTCTGTAGACTTAAAATTGACAGAGTTATTGCGTAGGAGAATGTACACACACACACACACACAGACACTTTCACTTTTATAGATATATAGATATATATACACATATATATATACACACACTTTTAAACAGTTTACATAGTCACGACAAAGACAGTGCCAATGTTTGGATTAATTAATGACCTCATTGGGTGATGTAACGTTCTATTTCATGAAAAATGCAATTCTTTCTCATGAAATAGGAACATAGATCATCCGATGAGGTCATAAATTGACCGAAACATTGGCAACTGTTTTTGTCGTGACTATGTCAATTGTTTAATTGAAATTAGATAAACGTATATCTTGTTCTTTTGAGCACTAATAATAACTTCGTTAAATTCATTGGTTTTTATCTTTTAATATCTTTAACCTCTCTCTCTCTCTCTCTCTCTCTCTATATATATATATATATATATATATATATATATATATATATATATATATATATATATATATATATATATATATTTTTTTAATTACATTTTTCACCCCAAACAAGGCACATTGCCACTTTGGTGTAGGGGGCTACTATCAGGGGAAACATCTACTGGGGCACTATGTAGGGATTAGGGCAGCGAGATGTTGGTTCACGTTGCACTTGAACTTATGCATGTCAGTACAGTTGGGGAAGCAGTGACCTGGAATGGAATTCTAAAGTCTAGCAGTTCTGGGGAAGAAACTACTGGAGTAGAAAGATCTTTTACATCTAGGGATCTCTACAGTGTTGGGGTGGGATTTTGCAGCTTGTCGGGTCTGTCGAGGGTGTTCACGTCGTGGGGGCACAAGTGCTTACAGTTCATCAGAGCATTCACCATTATAAAATTTGTAGAACAGGCAGAGGGATGCAACGTTTCGACGATGGGACAGCTTCTATCTATCTATCTTCTTCTATCTATCTATACTCTTATAAATTTGAGTATTTTGTGTATTGATATTCATATTAAAAACCCTTTTTTTCCTATTTTAAAAGAAAATACAACTCGGTTATATATGGGTTGTAAAATTTCATTCACCTGCAAAAGATCTAGCTAATTTGCATATTATTTTAAACATTCATTTTAATTAATTCCCTATTAGTTATTTCGGTTTTCTTATGGGATGATCACTTTTAGTTAACTATTACGTGTAATTAATATTAATGCAGATATTCTACATGATTTTTACTTGCGTAATAAAAGGTTACAGTATATACAAACCTCTTTCTATATATATATATTTACGTATGTGTATATATATTTGTTTTAAAAATTTTGTCTCCTCTGTTAGTTTTGGTTTACAGACATGAAACTTAATATATAGGGTATTCAAACCCAGGCGAAACTTAATATTTGGATTTTCTCTTGGGAAAATCGGTACAAAAGTGTGAACAAAATAAAATGTAATTTGCCAGATGATGGTCGAACAACGGCATTACGAATATGTATGCGTAACATAATAGCTATTTTAATGTTTTAATTTTTAGCTTTGCGGCAACCATGTTTTTATAGCTTAGGTATAAACGTCAAAGGAAAAAGTAAATCGTAAGCTAAACGTTTTGGTTTTGATTCTCGGTGGGGGCGCACGAGTCATTTTTTTTTTTTTTTCTTTTTAACTTTTTAAATCATAAAATGGGTCCGATATAATAAATATGAAATCTGCATTAATTAAAATATCATATTTAAGCATATTTTATGACCAAGCAATGCCGGATGGCCTGCTAGTAATATATATATATATATATATATATATATATATATATATATATATATATATATATATATATATGTTATTTGTTTTTGTTTTGCGATACGTTTTGAATAAATGCAAGTTGGGAATAATTTTCCCTTTAACCAATTTGGTACCCCCCACATGGGGAGCGGTATATATATATATATATATATATATATTATTTTGAAAATATAATTATCCACTGACACGTGTTTCGTCATCTACGACTCCACTCTGATGAGTCGTAGATGACGAAACACATGTCAGTGGATAATTATATATATATATATATATCTACAGGGTGTCCACAAAGTCTGGCTGCATAATCTACATGGTGTCCACAAAGTCTGGCTGCATAATCTACATGGTGTCCACAAAGTCTGGCTGCATAATCTACATGGTGTCCACAAAGTCTGGCTGCATAATCTAAAGGGTGCCCATAAAGTCTGGCTGCATAATCTAAAGGGTGCCCATAAAGTCTGGCTGCATAATCTAAAGGGTGCCCATAAAGTCTGGCTACATAATCTAAAGGGTGTCCACAAAGTCTGGATACATAATCTACATGGTGCCCACAAAGTCTGGCTGCATAATCTACAGGGTGTCCACATTAAGTAGCCAGACTTTGTTTACATCCTGTATTTATATATATATATATATATATATATATATATATATATATATATATATATATATATATATATATATATATAAACAAATTTACAAGGTCATAATTCTGGACATGCTAATGTTTTGTACAGATGGTCGGTTAAAACCATAAGTGTTCGCTAGGTGACTAAAAAAATGGTTGCTTTCCACAGAAGAAGCCAGTCCTCAAACCTAATATATCTTGCTCTTCTTTTATTAAGTAGTCTTAATAACCTCGGAAAATTCATTAATTATCAATCTTGGACACCTATAATCTGGTATATATATAAATATGTGTGTGTGCGTGATAGAGAAAGAGAGGGTGATTATATTTCTTGTAGTCTACCTGTCTATTCCATTTTTTCTCAGAAACTACTGCATGCACCTTTATGATAAGGTGCAGCAAACTAAGTATTATGGTATACAGTTGATGCAAAGTTAGTTATTAATGAAAAAAATGAGCACATATTTAACCATATTCAACCATCCATTTTTCATAAAGCACCCATTCTAAGTCAATGCGCTATAACTTTTGTCAGTGAATAAACCGAGGTAATTTTTTCTTCTTTTTCAGTCCAAGGTGCCCCTTTTTGGGAGGTGGGTTCCCCCTCCCTCACTTCAAAAAACAGGCCTTGTGACTAACTCTTTCCTCGTAGGGAGGCAAGTAAATATGGACAGCTGAAGATTAGATTAAAAAAAAAAAAAGTTCTGCTCATTTGTTTAAAATATCTTACCTATGATATCATGATTTATGTAAACATCTTTTTTTTTTTCAAGACCATCTGCCGCTTGAATGAAATTCTACATCTGTTTGCAAGGTTTTAACGAACAACTGTGCAAAAAAAAAAAAAAATTGAATCAGTTCCTGCTTCCGAGTTTTTATACCTTTTTGAATTCTTCCTTGTAAGGCATTCTTGAACGGAGCCTCGAAAATAAATGTGGGCGTTCGTTTATATTATAACAACTAGGATCAAATTAACCAATAAAGCCAGATAACCACATGCTTTGTGCCAGTCTTGGCCGCTAGGGTATCATGACATCACACCCCATCTATGATATGAGAGAGAGAGAGAGAGGGCCTGAGAAACTATTCTTTGTAAAAGCAGCAAATGTGGTTTATTTGCCTCTACCCTGCCTCCTAATTCAAAATCATCTATAGCACTCGCGGCATTTATTCAGTAAAGGGCATTTTCTAGTACAGACAACAAAACGAAAAAGTGGCAAAAATAAAACAAATAAATGTTCTCACAGGAATGAGAAGTTACTCTGCTACCTCCCGGATAAGTTCTTTTTTTTTTTTTCTTTTTTTTTTTTTTTTAAACTTATCTTAAAGCGTTTATGTAGTTTATTTTTTTTAAAGCGTTTATGTAGTATCGGGTGTTAAGTTTGAAGGGAAAAAAAATGATCGATATGAGACGGTCACCTGGGGAGTCTCGATAATCGTTCAGAGATTGAAAATTAAATAAAATAATGGTAGAAACCCACCCATTAAACATCCCCCATCATTACTTTTTTGTTTTCCCTATTTTTCGTGTGCCCTACAAGTAGCATAAGTTTCAAATTTAACAACGCGGCATTTTTTTTTTTTTTTTGCAATCCAAAGGGCTCTCTAAATAAAGAACAAAAATGCTTCTTTTTTTTTTAATTGCTCTAGTGCAAGAAAGATTTCTGCATTTTGTGATTGAGAGCAGAAAGGATACTACATTTTCAACTAGTTATTCGCATATATTTTCCATTTACAAGTTAGGCACAAGGCCATCAAAAATGTGAGGAGTGATGGGGGTAGGGGGTCGTTGATTATCCTTTGTCTATCCTGCACTTAGACCCATTTCATACAAGCACTGTTCCTTTCATTGTTTCATTATTTATTCATCACTTTCACTTCAGAAGTCACCACAATACCACATTTACTCTGTGGCCTACCTTACTAAAAATAATTTAAAAAAACAAAAAAACAAAAAAAACACTGCTACTAACTTTCAATTCAGAGTGAAAAAGAAAAAAAAAATCATAACCAATAACTCTAAGCCTGAATTGAACACCCATAATAATCAAGATTTACTTAAAAACTTGGTTTATGTCCTTACGCTATTTGGTCAAAAAATGAGTTGGCATTTTATGTTATATTTATATACTATACTGAACTCTACTGTAAAGTCTAATGTATAATATACTAGCAGGCCGCCCGGCGTTGCCCAGTCACAAAATACACATAAATATTATATTTTAATTCTTACAGAAACTGAGACATGTGCATGCGAGTATTGTTTTTCTTTTTTTCTAAACAGTTCACATTTTGTAAGTAAAAGAAAAATATACTTGAGCTGAGATCGAAACCAAAACCTAAACTCTGTGAGTTATGTATGATAACCATTAGGCCAGCTTGATACGATCTTTACAAAGTGTTTTCAAACCTAGTTATTCTTAACATAAAGAAGCTGTCATGTTTAACAGCCGTGTGTGTGCATTCATAAAACAGCTGACAAACATAAAAATCTGATGACTCCCAAGTACCAATTTTTCAATTTTGACTCCCTAGCAATTCTTTTCTCTGGATGGAAGCCAGTTAAAAAGTTTTTCACATGTCTGAATATCCTATATACCAAATCTAAAGTCTGTAGGTAAAAAAATTGTTGAGTATATACATTGAGAAGTGTCCTTGCACACACACACACACACACACACACACACACACATACACACACACACACACACACACACACACACACACATTCTCACTTTTATAGATATATAGATTTGCTCTCTGCTTATTTCGGCTTGCTTCCAGTTGTACTGGACATCTCCATACCACTGGAATCAGACAAGTTTGGATTGCACTTTATTTACCTATTTTATTTAAGTTTTTCAAACTGTTTATATGAAATACATTACTCAATAAGTTCCGGGCCCAACTTGTAAACCAGCAATTTATAGGAAAAAAATTTCACTTTATTCATCAACATAGTATTCTTCCGCATGGGAAAAAACAAAAAAACTAACCCAAAATAGATTTTCCCGGCATACCGCAACTCACAAAGAGGCTACAATTGCTGAATCCGCATGCAATGAAGAGCACAAGAGGAAACATGACATTAAAAAACGACAGCACAGTCAGTACCTCTGATACAGAATCATCGCACAGGTGTCCAACATGCGGGAAATACTTCGGAGCTTGAATCGGTCTAACAAGCCTTCTCCAAACCCACAAGACAATTGCATGCTCGCGGTCATCTTTGCAAGTGATGCATGCACATCATTCTTTTCATTTATACCGATTCCAATGTTTCTCTAAGAATTCGATGCCATTTTTTTTTTTTTTATTTATTTTATTTTATTTTTTTTTTTTTACAACTTTGTGTCTTTAACCTCAAAATACATATCAGTTTCTGATATCATTTCTTCGTTATAGCCAAATCTCTTTCCCTCGTGCATTCTTTTGAGGCATGCAAACAAACAATAGTTGTTAGGACCAGTTATTGGAGAGTAGAGTGGATACAGTAGTGCTTCAAAGTAGTTTTGCCATTATTGCAATCGATTGCACAGTAGATTGTTTTGATGAAAGAGTACTTTTTCTCTTTCATTTGTGTTTTTCTTTTTTGTTTTTGTTTTTTTGTTTTTTTTTTCTGATTTCTTCCTTTAAACGCCCCAATAATCTATATAAATAAAACATGTATGCATGTCTGTCTGTTTGAAAATATTTAACTGATAAACTCTTAAACTTCTGGCCACATAACACTGAAATTAACAGGAAAAAGTAATTATACACCAAGGATGGTTTATAACGAGTAAAATCTTTGTTTGGATGAATAACACATACAGAAATTTGTCGGCAACTTGAAATACATAATCGTCATTTCAACTTGCCAACATATTTCTATTACTTTTGCACATGTGCAAACTCATTCATAGCTTGAAGTAGTTTAATTTTTTATCTTTCTTATCAATTTACTGATACCTCAAACAATAGGAAACGCAGCTGGAGTGCTAAATGTTTTGGTCTCAATTCTAGCTGATGGCACCAAGTCTTTTTTTTTTTTAACTTTG
Source organism: Euprymna scolopes (assembly GCF_053919585.1). Taxonomy (NCBI): domain Eukaryota; kingdom Metazoa; phylum Mollusca; class Cephalopoda; order Sepiida; family Sepiolidae; genus Euprymna; species Euprymna scolopes. The sequence goes on along the minus strand of NC_136524.1, from coordinate 37,091,318 downwards.
GAATTCAGTACTAATATATATAATATTCCATAGAGAATTCAATATCTTTGTTCAGTCTCAAGAGACAATGGATAACCCCTGTAAGGATAGCTGTGCGTGTAATTGTGAGGCAAGAGTTGCACAATGTCCCAACCACACCTCTCCTGAATAGACACTCCTTGAGTCCAGTGGCAAAGAGAAGTGCTAGACAACTGGAAACAATGCTGAGATAAGCGGAGAGCACACCTAGAATTCTCAAATAGTCACTCATTTTAATACTGGTCAGGCGCAACCTTGCTTAACTTCGGTGATCTAACGGGAACTGGTGTGTCAACGTGATTATTTTGTACATAATAGAGAATTGGTTGTGTAATAATACATACTAAATCTGCGTGAATTAAAATATATTTAAGCGTATTTTACGTCTGGGTAAGGCCTGCCCCCACTCTCACTCCAGTGCTATATAATATTTGAAATTGTTGGTTCTTCCTTTCTCAAGGTAATCTAATCCTCTGTAATCATCCTCATTATTATTATTATAATATAATATTAGCAGGACCTGTGGAAATTTCACAGTATCATCTTTTATATGTAATATGTTGCTGCTGGGCATTGAATGGAGACTCTGTGATATTATTGTAGCCCTTTTGTTAAAACTGTAAAAGTATTTATCTAAATAATCTGGTTAATGTAGTGTCAGAATATATTTGGTTATTACATTTTATGCCCAATAACCTTATATTAGTCTGTGACGTATTTCCATTGTATGGACGCCCGGCATGAACGGAAATCTCACGATGTCATTATACTATCTTCAGACACAACAAATACTACTCTTGGATCCTAGTCAGAAGACCAAGAAGGTATATTTTAATTTCACGTACGGCTCAAAAGCGACATTTAAATAAATTGAATTTTTTTTTTTTTTACATTGCGTCCTCGGTGATCAGGAGATCCTATTTATTAAAATGGAGGATAAAAGATGATAACATACTACGGGCATTAAATAGCGTATTTATATATACTAATTTAATGTCCGTGGTGTGTTATCAGCTTCTATCCCCCTTTTTAATAAATAGCACCTCCTGATTGGATAATTTATAATCTGGAAACTATGCCATACGTTAAAGGTACTACGATATTAATATATAGATATCGACATATATTATTATAATATAATACATACTATTGGTAAATTAGTAAAAACAAAAAGACAAAGAAGTTGTTTAGCTTTACCTACTCTTTTATGACCTAAAAAAATTGTAATCTAATTTATAAAACTTACTGTGTGTGTGTGTGTCTGTCTGTCTGTCGGTCTCTCTCTCTCTCTCTCTCTCTCTATTTGTTGCTATTTTTGAAAAGTGCATCTCCTCTGAGACGCAAGGCCGCAGAGCAGCATGAGGCAGGTCAAATGATTGCATATTTTGTGGGCCGTTGTTTTTAATATATATAAAACTCACTTTGTCTGTCTGTTTGTGTCAGGAACGGTCTGTGCAAATATACATTTATACTTTGAAGTCGGTTTTATTTTTAACTATTTCTTATCCGTCTGATGATAGCTTAAATGGTAATGATTAAAGCTGGAGCGATAAATGTTTTGGTTTTCATTCTAGCTGATGGCACCCAAGTCATAATTTTTTCTTAATTACTTTGGAAATCATTTCTATATATTTGGTACAATATAATAACCAATAGAGAATTGGCTTTATAATAATAAATGTGAAATCTGCTAAAATTAAAATATTATATTTAAGCATATTTTACGATCAGGCAATGCCCAGCACTTGGCTACTAATTAATATTTATAAGAAATATTAAGCCAATTTACTCTACCATAAATAGTGATGATGTCTGTAATCTGAGTTTAGTCATTTTAAATCTGAAGAGGGGAAATCAGTACATAACCGATGTGTCTGCATTTTCCAACTATAAAATTAGATATGGTTTAATTCAGAGATTTTAAACCAGGGGTAAATTTAATTCTAACATAGAGCAATCCCAAAACTGAGGAATATTTGAGCATATATTTTTGTATGATTAAGATTAAAATATATAGTAAAAAAAAACAAAAAAACTCAGCTTAGTATTTTATTTAGAAAAAAAAAAGATGGTACAATTATAATGATGTTTATCTACAAATTTCAAATAGTTAAACAATTTATACTGTTTGTGTCAATACAGATTAAGAGTCTACTTATTGTATTTATTTGCTTCCCCACCAAAGCAAATCAGGCACAAGGCCGTTTTTAATGTGGGGTAAAAACCAGCTCCCCTAAAAGTAGGCAAAAAGGGGGCACTCTGGTTACCAAAAATAATAATTGTCCCAAGGTTTCCCCTCCATTGACTGGTACAAATTATCTTAAATGCAGCATCTGCAGAACAGGTACTACACTTTGATCCTGGCCCGAAGGCCAAGAACAAGATGGTATTTATTTGCTCCCCCACCGAGCAAATTAGGCACAAGACCGATTTTTAATGTGAGGAGTGAAGGGGAAATGGGGACCAACTCCCCGAGGAGTAGGGGAGTTGGATAGTGACAATTGGTATGAAGGGTTGCCCCTACATTGACCAAGGTCTTATATGTGAGGTTGCCCACACATATGGTCTTTGCTTGCAGTATCGGCCGGAACAGATACTACACTTTGAGATATTAAATCTTTTATTCATGTTAAAAAATACAGTAAAATTAACGGTGAACAAAAAACTTAGGCACATGGCCAACTCAAAAGGGGGGATTTTGGGGGTCGTTGGTCATCCTTGTCACTCCAGAACTAAACAAAGTCAAAAGTTTCTCCCAGCTAGTATCTTCTTTCACCATAATACCGCATTCACCCTTTCGTATTGGGGGACGTCCTAGTAACTCCCAATTTTTAAAACATTTTTTATTGATGTGTAAAAACAAAAAAGATAACAATAAAATGGTAACAATAATTCATTTGTGTCGAGGGCGGGGGAAGAAAAAACAAAAGGTGATTAGTAGGACCCTCCCAACCCCGTCTAATTGATAGACTGCCCGTTCCACTAGGTTTGTAAAAGGAACCTCGCTTCTGCGGGTCAGTCTCTAGGTGGGGATGCCCTCTAGATGGGGGTGGACGGAGAAAAGAAAATTTTTGTGGGTAAGGGATGGAGGTTAGTTTGTATTTCTTTTTCTCCAAGATGGGTAAAATTTAGAGGAAGGGGTGAGAACAAAAATTGCAGGTAAGAGGGGATGGGGATCTTGGAGGCTTCCTAATCGGGGAGGGATGGAACACACACTCAGCTAGCTGAGAGACTACTTGTTTAATTTTACTTTACAGAACTGCGCGTTCCACACCTAGGCGGGGAACACGTATTCAAATTTGGCTCCTCTTCGTACACACAGACTTGCCACATGTATCCATCTTCTGTCAAATGCCGCGCGATGCAGCCTTCTTCTATCACATCTGATCTTCACCCGTAGTTGGTGTTTAAAGAAAGCGATCAGATCTTGATCAGAAAAAGACAACACTCCCCGGCAACCTTGCAGACGCGACGTCCAAATCACCATTCTCGCCACGGCCAGGATCGTAACGTAGACCATTTGTCTTTCCCGGTCCCACGGCGGCCTCACATTGTCCACAACATTGGATACAGTAATTGGGCGAGGATGCTCAGGATCGATGCGAGCCGTCACCCCACTGACATACGACCAGTACTGGCGGAGTTCGCGGCAATCGAAGAAAGCGTGATCCGTAGTTTCCACGGCCGTTGTCCCACAACGGGGACAATCAGGCGACTCCAAAAACCCAGAACTGCATTGTATGTTGTTGAGTGGAAGTGCATTTCGGGCCAATCGCCAGGTCAGAGAGAACTCCGAATTGTTCAGATGACTCGAACCTGGCGCCCAGCTCCACGCGGAGCGGATCTCACTCTGCTGCCACCCCAAACGCGCGCATAGCGGGTCGTCAGCGGCCCCCTTCACTAGATCCCTGTGGAGTTCCCTACGGGTAGCAGTCACAAGGTCACTGGACCTTGGTAGTCGTTTTAGCGCGGCTCGACACTCTTTCATGTAGGCAGATTCTCCCCGCGGCCTGCGACGGCTCTCGATGGAAGGGTCGAGAACGAGGTCGGGGAAGGCGGCAGTAACCACGGGGTGCCACGGTTGGTCCTCCTGCATATAGTGGCTCAGGAAGGCCAGCCTCTCAGCATCTCGATGACACTTCAAGTCCGGCATTCCCAAGCCTCCCTCACACGGACGTTGAATACAGACCTGTCTGCTCACCCAGTGTCTTCCTCTGTCCCAAAGGAGCGAGGACAAGAGTTCGACAAGAGCTTTTAGGTGTTGTGCAGGCAGGGGAAGTACGGCCAGTCGGTAAAGGATGAGAGGAAAGACGTAAGTGGCGCACGCCTCAGCTCTACCCTTTAAGGAAAGTTTCCTAGGAAGCCACGAATTGACTGCAGCCTCCACCTTTGACCGTACCTCCAACCAATTCTTGCCAAGCTGGAGACCCGGTCCGAACCACACGCCGAGGATCCGGACCGGGCCATCTGTCCAGCTGAAGGGCGCAGGGAGGTTTGCGTTGCCACTCCATGCGCCCAACCGCAGTCCTACCGACTTGTTGCGGTTTATCTTGGCCCCTGTGATTCTTTCGTACTGTGTGAGTGCCTCCGACACGACCTCAATGTCTCTGAAGCCCGACACGAAGATCGTGACATCATCGGCGAACGCGGATACCTTGGCAGCTGAGCCGCCAGGCAGAGCCATTCCGCGCAGGGCCGAATTTGCCTCCCCATGTCTCAGCTTGCGGAGAAGAGGCTCCAAAGCCAGGACATAAAGCAGGGGCGACAACGGACAACCCTGACGAACCGACCGAGAGATAACAAAGGGTTTTGAGCGCTTTCCGTTGACTTGCACGACAGCCATGGGCTGTCGATACATTATGGAGATCCACTTGCAAAAGTCCGGTTTAAAACCGGCGGCCTCTAAGACAGATGCCAGGAAACGATGGTCGACCCTATCGAAAGCTTTGGACTGATCTAAGTTTATCAGCGCGGCTTCCGTGTCGTCATCTATTCCCCCCTCTAGGATCATGCGGATCAGGTGCAAGTTGTTCTGAATCGATCTCCCCTTCACAGCGTAGTTCTGTTCCGGTTCAACCAACTCGTCGATAACAACCTGCAGCCGATTCGACAGGACCTTGGCCAAAATCTTCAACTCTGTGTTTAGCAGAGTTATGGGCCTGTAGTCGTCTAACTCTTCCCCTCCATGCCCGTCACCTTTCTTCAGCAATGTGATCACTCCCTTGGTCACCTGCCCTGGGATGGATCCCTGAGCAAACCAATGGTTTTTGATCCCTGCTCGAAGGCCAAGAACAAGATTAAAAGTTTACTTATTGCCTTAGGGATGAAGCCCTAATGCAGAGATTCTCAACGAGGGGTAAATTTACCCCTACGGTGTAAAGAAATTATATAGTTGAGGGTAAATAATTGAAGTACCTTATAATTTAAAAACAATTATTTCTTTTCAGACTGTATCATGTCTAAGAAATGTAATACAAATTAATTTCATAATTTTCTATTTAGAAAACGTTTGATTTTCTTCTTTTTTTTGTGATACAAATGTATCGTACTATTATAGGTGTTTATGCACTTTTGTTACCGTGCTATTATTTAAAATAGTATTTTTAAGTTGAATTCAAGTTTTACGATATCATTTTTTTCTTTAATTGTCAAGTGAAAGTACAGAATAATTATAAAACATTCTCCCCCAATCCCCATGTTAGTAATGGCTTTCTAAATAAGAACGTGATTATTTCAGCTCGATAACAAAAGTGCATAAGTACCATATTATGATACAAAACTAAAGTCCTAAACAATAAAAAGGTTCTTTTTGACTTTGTTTTATGATGGCTGTGAATTTTTTTTTTTTTTTTTTATCAGAGTAAGGGTAAATGGAGAAATATACAAAACCGATAGGTCAATGATGAAGGAAAAGTTGGGAAATGGTGGTGTGATCGCTTCTGCTCTAGTTCCTGCTTACTTGCCTCCCCACGAGGGCAGAGTTAGACACAAGGTCGCTTTTTAATGTGGGGAAAATCCACCTTCCCAAAAAGAGGCACTCTGGATAGAAACAAAAATAAAAAAAATTGTCTCAATCATGAAGGATTTCTCCCCCACTGACCGAGGACAAACAAGCTGAAGTGCAGCATCAGAACAGATACTACACTGTGATCTGCTCTAGTTATGTACTTAGTCTTTCTCCCTCATCAGACCATTGGTGTTCAGGTCTCTTCTCCATATCTTATACGTGATATCCAGAATCTGGGGAGACTTCAAAGACTGGCTACTCGAACGATGGGATCTGCCTTGCAAAAGTCGACTCAAAGAGCTTAACTTTTTTCTCCCTCAAGCACAAACGATTACATGGTGATCTCATTTTGACTTGCAATCTCCTCCATGGGCATTATAATCTCTCCCAGGACCTATTATTGACTCCTGGACATGCATCACTGGAAATTATATCATGGCCGATTTCCATTGAATGGGAGGAGGGTGGCTTTCTCCATCGGGATCTCTGGAGGATGGAATGGACTTCTAAGAGATATCTCCATACATATAATATTTTGATTGCAGAAATTCCCCTCCGGACCAAAGTACCATAAGTTTGCAACAACAAATGCCACATACAAATTTATTATGTCTAGACTATTAGCCACTATCTTATGTTACTTTATAACAACATTTTAGACACATTTAGTTATGATAAGATCCTACATTTTATCCTAGAAACAACATCATCACAATAGCAGCACTTTTAGAGGAAGTAGTATCTATTTTTCCCCTAACTATTAACTCCTCCTACTACCCCCAATCAAGATCAGGAGGAAAAATACATATTCTACAGATATTGTATTTGCACCCTTCATAACTGAATCATAAACTCAGGTGTAACATAATCTTTTCATTTCCTGATTCAAAAATAATAAATTCTCCCTTCTCAAATTCCACCCTTTCTCATTAACTGATTGCTGACAATTTAAATATTCTGGAGCCTACCTCTTAATACATAAACAAATGCTCCAGAACTTTTCAAATATGGTGGCACTCTCTACAAGAGGCAGTCATTTAAAATAAAAAGTAAATACATACTAACCGCTCATAAACAGAAAATTAAATACTGATAACCTTACACTTACCTATGCACACATTAATAACACGCCACTATCCCCCCTCAAACAAAAACAAACCCTGAAAAAAAAAATGTATGGGTACCATTCTTTATTTTTCAATTTTGGGGCGGCTTAGCAAACCTTATACAATGCTAATCTATTTGTTTTATTTTACACTGCCACCTCCCAATTTTTTTGTTGGTTTATAGTATTTCGTGGCTTAGTGGGGGAATGCCCTTTTCTCTACCCTGCAACCTCTCTCCCACAGAAGAGACGTTGCGAGCCTGTCCTTGTTTTATCGTTATTTCCATGGCAGATGCTCGTCTGAACTCCAATCTCTGGTCCCCCCTCGCCAATCTTTCACGAAAAACACTCGTCTAGCTGAATCCACTGTGAAAAATTTCCCCCACTCTATATCTGTGCCTAAATCAAAACGCAGATTCCATGAACAAAGCTTCTTTCTTAGAACTGCACGCCTGTGGAACTCTGTTCCGTCTGCCTGCTTCCCTCCGGACTACAACGTGGTTGTCTTCAAGTCCAATGTTAACAAATTCCTAATGAACCGCCCCCTTAAGTAAACATATCAGCAAATCTCCTCACTAACGTAATGTACTTGCAATAACCCTTATCCCTGAGTGGCTTCCGGGCCTTGATAAGTGGTGATCACTGTGTAAAAAAAAAAAAAAAATTTGCAGATGGGTATCCTGACAATGATTATCAAGCTTAAATTTTGGGGGCAAATACTTTGACAACCCTCCCGCCACCCGCCTCACAATTTAGGGTGCCTCTTCCGATAGCCGTTAAGTTTGATTTTAGACGAATTATACTTTCTGTAGAGTATTTTGTTCATTTCTCTTTTCCGGACCCTTTATTGACACTGCACATACATTACCTTTGTTTACATTTTTTTCTAGGTAAATTTTTACCTTATTCTCACCTCCACACTTTTCTTTAAAATGACGACTTTAGTAGGTTTTCGACTATGCTGATCAAGAAAATGTCATTTATATTTGGCAGATACAAGTAATTTTCAAGATATAAAAATCTGTATTATGCACTTTAAATCAGTGGCTGCCAGATTTGTACACACACATGAGAAACAAAATGTAATTCTATCTGACTGACACTGCAACCCCTCCCCCAATTTTTTTCTTGGTTTATAAATAGTATTTGCAGGTGGGTATCACACACACATAAAATGGGGTGTATATTCTGATAGCCGTTCTTAACATGGGGAGGTTTCGGGTGTCTTGCGGAAGCCACTCTTAACATCTGGGGTTGGACAACAACAACCGTACTTTCTTTTTTTATATAAGGGGGGGGGGCATGCTTCCACCGGGGAATGCCGGTTAACAAGTTCTGCTAGTAAAAAATATGCCAACGATGTAGCAATTCAAGACGAAATTGGACAGGTGCTGGGTTATTGTATCCTCTTCTGTCTAGATTTTCATCACACCTTTCCCTACAAGGTAACTTTTATCTTTTGTCAATTTTATTGAATTGAATTTGGGTAATCGTTAAAGGTGCTGTTGAGAACAAAAAGTGCAAAAAAAAAAAAAAAAAAAAAATCTGTATAGACGTTATAGTCTTAATGTTATTTGTTTTTTTTTTTTAAATATTTATGAGGAATAATTTTGGAGTTAAAATTCAGTTAGCATTACGTACGTAAACTTAAGAAAAACACTGGGAATGTGTTAACATACCTGAATAAGCGAACTCAAAACAAGATGGCCGGTCGAATTCGATCTGACGTCATGTTTATCTATGCTTATCACTGCGACAATATACATTCACATTAGATCCTCTGCATAAGTGCATAATCATATTGGTGTTTTTCTTTCGCATTACTGTTCTGCTGTCCTGAACATGCTGCCTCAGTGTGAATGAACCTTTATCATTGTCACATTTTCGGAGTTCTATATTGTCTAACTATGGTGATGTGATGTTCCTAAGTTTTATGCATTCCCTAATGAGCTTAGTAACCTCTGTCTATTGCTAACGATTTTATGACCATGGCTTACTTAATAAAGGGGAAAAGAAATAAAAATAGAAACGAAACATAATGTTAAGATATTTCAAGCGTTTTTTTTTCTCTACTTTACATGCATAATACTAAATGGATTTTAACTCTAAATGATTCCTCATCTATTAATAGATAAGTAAAACAATATAAAACCATTTTTAATGCATATACAATTTTTATTTTTATTTTTTTCTCTTTAATGATTACGGCAAAATAAATTGTGTTGGACTAATTTCCAAACGGCCTTTTAAAATAATTGATGTCGATAATAGTAATTATTTTAAGTGCCTTTAATAAAATTTTAGGTATTCTGTGTTTATCAACCGCGGTTTCCATGAAGTTACCCTGGTGTGCCCGGTAAATGACGGGAATAATCGGAAACGGTCGACAAGTAGTTTCCTGTATATTAAGATATTATTTTCCAATGTATTACTTAATAAATTGAAGTGATTGTCGCCATTCTTAACATGGGGAGGGGGGTTATAACAAGTGTGTGTGTGTGTGTGTGTGTGTGTGTGTGTGTGTGTGTGTGTGTGTGTGAGAGAGAGAGGCTCACCCGGCTGTTTCCGGTTCGGGCACGCTTTGGGCAAATCGCGGGTCGATAAATACAGAAGTACCAAATTTTAAATATAAAAAAAAATAAATTTTCCCCTTAAAAAGTTACATTTCATTTTTTAATTTTTCTTTTTAATTAATCAGAATAAGAACAAAACGCATCCAATACAAACATATTGGATGCGTTTTCTTATTTTGGAAGAAAACTTTCTCGGTGAATTGCACCATGTTTTGTGCGTTTGAAGTGAGAAATCGCCCCCCCCCCCCCCCAACTGTGGAAGAAAAAGTTATTAATCCAATTAAAAAAGGAGGGAGTGCTAATGTGTTAGAGCAGTACCAGTAGTACCAATTGGAAATGAATTTTGGACACTAAAACCTACGTAACGTAACCGTCTCCAATCCAACGTCTGCCTTTTTTCTTCTTCTTTATAATAATCAGTTATTTTTTTTTTAAGAATACAATTTCTTTCCCACTCTCGTTGAAAATTAAAATTGCATACTGTCTTCTTAAAAAATAATTGATGTACCTATTTACTATGCCTCCCCACGGGACAGAGACACCAGGGTCGTTTTTTAACGTGGAGAAAAGGTACAAAAATAAAAAATTGTCTCAGTCGTGAAGGAAGGACTGTTCCTCCACCGAAAGAGAACAAGAAATGGAAGTGCAGCATCTGAAGAACAGATACTACACTTTGAGATATTAAATCTTTTATTCATGTTAAAAAAAAAATACAGTCAAAATCAACGATGAACAAAAAACTTAGGCACATGGCCAACTCAAAAGGGGGTTGATCTTGACCAAAAGGCCAAAATAAGTACATAAGAAAGCAAAGGCAAACGGTGAATTAGTGACCGTTTTGTCAGTTGTGGGAGTTTTAGCGTCCCAAATTCGTCTTTAAAATTGGTATTGTTTTAATACATTACCCATGGAACCTGAAAACATGAAAATCGAAAAGCCGTTTCGTCTTTATTGCCCGAAAACTTTCTTTCTCTCTCTCTCTCTCTCTCTCTCTCTCTCTCGAGAGAGAGAGAGAGAGAGAGAGAGAGAGAGAGAGAGAACGAGAACGAACAGTGGTCATCTTGAGAAAGTCTTTGAATAATAAAAACGAAAGAAACGTTAGTGAACAATGAACATACAAAGCAAATAATTTTCGGTTTCCCTTCGGTTTTTTGGGGGTTTTTTTTTTTTTTTTTTTGCAGTTTTTAGTAATGCAATTTTCCTTAACCGGACAGACGTTCTTTGTTAATTTTTTCTTTCTTTCTAGTTTGTTTTCTAGTCCATGACGTAGATATTAGACCCCCTTCGTTTATCTTTTCTTTCTTTTTTTTATGATTGGCGGATTATAAAAGAAGGAAAGAAACAGGAAAGAGAAAGAAGGGGATATTATACGTGCGTTAATTAGAGAGAAAGGAAGATAAGTTTGTAAAAGTTGCCTGGAACCGACGAAAAAGGAAGAATCATTTAGGTGAAAGTGGAAAAGCATCCCAGTGTAATTATTATAACAGAAATCGACTTGATTGTTGGGAAATTATTTTTTTTCCGAATTTGAATACGGAACGACTTTTTCTTCTTCGTTTATTAGTGTTATGCTGTTGCTTCGGGCTTCTCTGCAAGAACAACTTTTTAGTTAGTTCACTGTTTTTGGAAAACAAACCTACAATGGATGTACATTTTCTTCGGGGCAATTTAATGTCGTATTCGTCACCTTATTTAGTTTAAAGCTACTCCTTCAAAAACAACAAAATAAGTATTTTGGTTTGGACGACTACCACCATCATCAATAGGAACTCTAGCTTACCATTTTCTCTCTCTTTAAAAACAAAGTTGGAAACTTAAATTTCTTTTTTTTTTTTTATTAAAACAAACAAAAAGTATTCCTTGTTATATAGAAAACGGTAAATAAAAAGTGAAGGAATACAAAGATTTTCTACTCTATGGAAACAGAAAATGTGTGGCACAAAGATAAAGACTATTTCATTCTAACCAATACAACTTCGAAAACGAACTTTAATAAATTTAAGTTTAGAAGAGAAATCCCCTCTCCTTTTAAAGCTTATTATTTAATTATTTTTACTTCTTTTTCACCAAGATTTTAAGTAACAATTTAACAACTTGTATTGTGAAAAAAAAACAGAACTTTTTTTACGTAACGTAAATTAAAAAAAAAATGTAGACAGTTTTTAACTTTCTTTTTTTCTTTTTTTTTTCTTTATGTAAACAAGTTCTAAGTAAAATATATACGCATACAATAGTAAGTAATTTCGTTAGGTCATCGTTCAAAAAATAAGAATAAAAGTAACCTCCCCCCGCCCCCATCCCCAAAAGAATAACCGTTTTTATTTATTTGTTTATGTTCATTTATGCTTTTTAGTGGCCTTATGATTCTTCGTACACGAATTTATAGAATTGTGTATCCGGAATGGAAACACTTCTTTGAAACTTCCAAAACAAACCAAATAGCGTGTCTGTTAGTGAAACTATGAAATTACCCCAAATAAACGCTTTGTAAACAAATGCATTTTCCTAAACGCAAAACTTAGTGTTAAGGAAGAAGAAGAAGAAGAAGAAAATAACCGTTACAAACGAAGGCGAGTTTTTTTTTTATTTGAAATTAAAAAAAAAAAAAAGTAATTAGACCAGGATTTAAAGAACACAAAGAATTCCAAATAAAGAAACAAGCTGGAAGGTGAACAACAAATACCCGGAGAGAAGATGGAACAAAAGAGGAGGCACACACGACCAGCATCATGGTATCTAATTAGATGCATTAACGATATGTTCGGCAGTAAGGGTATGTAGATAAAATATACCTAAACACTTTTTTTTCTATGTAGTTTTAAGGATTTTTTTTTATAATATTTAAGATAGTAACAAAATTCCATTTGGGTGCGGCCATTATTTGTTGCCATTTTGAGACAACGGAGTCTCGGATCCTGGATTCATGAAATTAGACTTGTTTTACGATTTTAACAGTAGTTTGGGTGCTTATTTAGATCAGCATCGGAACTTAGGACAGCATTTATGAGTAAAGAAAATACAGAAAAGTCTGTACGATGTGCATACTCGTTACAGAACGGAGATATCATATTCCAAAAATTACGTAAATCAATCAAGTAGTTTGTTTTTTTTAACTAAGAAAATCAAAATTTACGATATTTAGCGCTTTTGTAACTAAACTGTATTGAACATAAGGTTGATTTTTTTTTACCTCGACACTTCGATTTCAGTTGTCTCCCCCTTGTTTGTTTAATCGGATTTGAACATGCCCGACCAAACACTTCGACTCGCTTAGTCGCAGAATTTGATTTTCTTGAATTAAAAAAAAAAAGTGGGAGGGGGGGGGGACATGTTGACTTTACTAGTTTGCTAGATGGTGGCCCCGAACGGAAAGAAAAATTGGAAGGGAACGCAAATTGGTACTTTACGGAGAACGTGAACCCTGCATAAGCGGTGTTTTTATTTAATGATTGCTCCCTCGGAGCGTTTTCTTTCACTTTCTTCTCATAGACTTTATTTTTAATCGCGCATGTATTTATTTTATATTTTTGAAATTTTTTTTTTTCCTTTGGGTGAATTTGATTCATACTTTTATTTCGTGCTTTTTTTTATTTAATTTTATTTTAATTTTTTTCTTCACCAAATATTATTTTTTTGCTAAATTATTTTTTCATACATATTCAAATAATGCTTTGCCCCCCCCCCCCTCTTTTTGGCCTCAAAATGTTTTCGTGATTAAATAAACAAAAGAAAACCTTTTGCGCATGCGCTTTGAGGGAGCAATCATTAAATAAAAACACAGTTTATGCAGGGTCCACGTTCCCCGTGAAGTACCCGCAAATTTTAGTGAAACGAAATCAGTGAGTAGTCGACTGTACAGCCTAGCAAGAAAAAAAATCTACAGCTGATAACAATAGTTTCTTTCACTAATTACACTATACTTTCACGTTTATTTTTGGTAATCTTTCAGAATAACAAACAATGCAAAAAAAAAAAAAAAATGAGTGAAACAATAAATAAACAAAAAAAGCAATGTTACCAAAGGCAAGCTAAGTTACTTTCTTTGGGTTTTTGGCCAAGATCAAAGTGTAGTATCTGTTCTTCAGATGCGGCACTTCTATTTCTCGTTCTCTTTCAGTGGAGGAGAAACCCTTCACGACTGAGACAATTTTTATTTTTGTACCTTTTCTCCACATTAAAAAACGACCCTGGTGTCTAACTCTGCCCGTGGGGAGGCATTGTAAATAGGTACTATACATATAGATTCGAAAAAGTTGTAAAAAAATAGGTATTATTATACAAACACCGTGACAGCGTTAGGGTTAGGGTTAATTCGCTGTCACGGTGTTTGTATAATAATACCAAAAAATAAAACAAATATGTAACAAATAAATGTTATCAAAGGCAAGATAAGTTACTTTTTTCTACCTAACTGGATACTTTTCTAGTGTTTTTATTTAATGTAACATGTTTATTCAGCTCGAAAAACATACAGTGTTTACAGATGTATTGGAAAATTAGAAATGGTGCCCGATTCTCTCTTTGATACGGTAAGTTTGGGAAAAGGAGTTAAAAATAAAAAATATACAAAATACTGTTAAAACCCATCGAATATGTGTCAGCTTATGTAACGGTAACATATATTGAGCGAGTTTCTAACTGTATTTGGTCTAGCTTTTTTTTATTTTTAACTCCTTTTCCCAAACTTACCGTGTCAAATAGAGAATCGGGCGCCATTTTTTACTTTTCCAATACATCGGTAAACACTATGTTTTCGAGCCGAATAAACATGTTACATTGAATAAAAACACTAGAAAACTATCCAGTTAGGTAGAAAAGTAACTTATGTTGCCTTTGATAACATTTATGTGTTATATATTTGTTTGTTTTTTGGGGGTTTGTATTACTGTACACATAGATTCGAAAAAGTTGTCAAAATACAAATATATAACAAATAAATGTTATCAAAGGCAAGCTAAGTTACTTTTCTACCAAACTGGATATATTTTTCGTGTTTTTATTCAATTTAACATGTTTATTCAGCTCGAAAACCATACAGTGTTTACCGATATATTGGAAAATTCAAGATGGCGGCCGATTCTCTCTTTAACACGGTAAGTTCGGAAAAGGGTGTAATAAATAATAAACTAGACAAAATACTGTTAGAAATTCGCTCAATATATGTTACCGTGACATAACTTGACATATATTCGGTGGTTTTTTAATAGTATTTTGTCTAGTTTATTATTTATTACACCTTTTCCCGAACTTACCGTGTTAAAGAGAGAATCGGCCGCCATCTTGAATTTTCCAATACATCGGTAAACACTGTATGCTTTTCGAGCTGAATAAACATGTTAAATTGAATAAAAACACGAAAATTATATCCAGTTTGGTAGAAAAGTAACTTATCTTGCCTTTGATAACATTTATTTGTTATATATTTGTTTTTTGACAACTCTTTCGAATCTATGTGTACAAACCCGTGGTATTTTTTTTTTACCTGCCCTAGCATAGTAACCCCCCCCAATCACCCCATGTTAAGAACGGCTTTCGCAATAAACACCCTCCCAACCTTATGTTAAGAAGAGCTTTCGAGGTTGGGGGTGTTTATTCCGAAAGCCGTTCTTAACATGGGGAGGTTGGGGTGTTTATAATACACTGGGGCACGTCGTAAAATTTACCGTTTTTTTTTTGTTTTTTTTTAAATTTATTTATTTACATTTTTTCACACTACTTTTATTCTTAACTAAAAAAAAAAAAAAAGGACATTAAAATTGCTTTGTTTGCTATTCTGGAAGATTACATTATATTTTAGTTATTTAATTCCATTGTTTTTGTGTTATTTTTCATTTTTGTTTTCTTTTGGTAATTATGCAGAAAAAAGACCATGTAATTTAACTTTTACGGTATCTTTTGTTCATTATTATTATTATTATTATTATTATTATTATTATTATTATTATTATTATTATTATTACAATGTTATGTGAAACTACTACAGTCTAATTGAAAACAAAGAATCAGTTATCAGTAGTCGAGTTTTTTTTTTTTCTTGTTAGGCTAATTCGCTAATTTTGTTTTGCTAAGTTGCAACTTAGTTGCGTTCCCTTCCAATTTTTCCATTGGTGTGCACCCGCCATCTTGCAGACTAAAAAAGTCAATATTGCCAAAAAAAATTTTTTAAAATAAAAAAATTCTTTGGTCAAATTACGTAATTTTTGGAATATGACATCTTTGTTCCGTGACGAGTACATACGCTCGTACATCATACAGACGTTTGTGTATTTCTTTACTTTTAATTGCCGCCATAAGTGCCAATAAACACCGCACAGTAGTTGGTGTGAAAAATAACAAAACAATAACTTTCGCTTATGGATAGGAACAAAGTGTAGTATCCGTTCCCTTTTGATATTACATTTTATTAATTGTTTTGTACTCGAACAATGAAGGCTGCAGCAGTTTTTTTTTTTTTATGTCCGTCACGTCAGTGGCCGCCACCAATCACAATCACGTGACTCAAATTAACCAATCAATTGCAACCATTTGAACAAAGATAATTGAGTTATCTCCAAGATTAGTGCTCGGAAAAAAATCAAGCTACCGCACAATCCTTCCTACTTCTCGGCCTGTATAATGCAGGCATATCAGCAGACAACCACTGTCAAAAACTTGGCGGAGTTCTTAAATTCACCTGTATGTAATCTTTGACTGCTATAATTCATGCCGTAATGCAGACTAAGGAAGGAGCCTGCTAAACCCCAGTAGAGTGAACATTGTTGTAATAACAACAATGGGAACTTTGGTCTCTTGCTTTTATTTCTCTAATCTGTGAAAGTTTCTAGACAAGAGACCATGCTAATAAGTTGCACTAATTTTTACTTGTGGTGCCATTGACCATGTCGGTCTGGTTGAGAGCCATCTTCTTCTCTGGTATGCTCCATGCCTCAATCTATTGATGCAATATTTGCTATGAAAAAAGATTCTTTGAAAAAAAAAATTTTTTTTCTGAAGCTAGTTAAATCCAATCCTGAGTTTCTATTTAACTCAAAGATTAAACCTTGACGGGTACCATCACATCAGTTCAGAGTGGACCTGGACGTAGCGGTAACTGTGAGGTGGCTTAGCACTTGCCAAAGTTTCCAAATTGAAGTCTCACTACTGCATGCGAGTTTGTGTCATACTCAGGATAATTAATTAAAAGATAGCCTGTTGACTTAGAATGAGTGCTTTATGGCAAATTAGTGGTTAAATGTGTGCTCATTTTTACATTAAATACCAATGCTTACTAATCTCTAACTGTTCATCGAATGGATACCATAATACTTAGGTCACTGTTTATGTAAAAACAAAAAAAAAATTTTTTGTTTTTGTTTTTACATAAACATTTAGGTATCACTACACAATCATAGTCATAAATAACTAGAGATGTCATCAGGTGATGTTGATTTTCTAAAATTTCTGTCCTTAATGAATTTTAGAGAAAGTTCACAGGAGTTCTGGTCTGGAGAGCAATTACATGGTATTAAAAAATAAATAAAATAGCTTAATGAGTTAAAAAAAAAAAAAAAAAAAAAAGAGACAATACAATAAGATAACAAACAAAAAATATAAAATACAAAAACAAACCTACACTGTCTAGCAGAGAGATGGATAAACCTCATTGAATTCATTGGTTGTTTTACCTGTAACTATATACCTGGAATAATTATATATAAAATCATTCACAGACAGGCTTCTTTGTTGATTCATAACTCTTAAATGCGGTTAGACTGGCGTCCATACCAAGGTAGGAATCGAGCCTACAACCATTTTGTTGATTGTAGGCAGTTCTACTTCTAAACCATGGAACCACCACTAATGAATTATATCTCTGATGTCTTTCTATAAACATTGACTACTACCTTTAAAGTGCTTTGTTTGTTTATTTATAAACAAAGAGTATTGCATTACACTAAGTAGCAAGTAATATAATTTAATAAAAGTGCTCTATCCAAGAAGAGGGATCATTCATCATATTCAAGTGATCTGACCTTTTGATTTAAAATAAATAACTTGGCTACACCTTGGCCTTTTGACTATGACCAAAGCTGTTCTCATTCATATTTCATCAATAAGTAAAGAAAAAATCCTCCTATTCTAAGGCAATTCTTTTTTTTTTTTTTGTCCCAATTTAGAATACCCTTTTTTGATGAGCTGGATTTAAATTTTTATGGAAGTTGCTCCAGACAAGGCATCAAACCATTTGATGTAAGAAGCTAAAAAAAAAATAGTATTTAGTCAAAAACTTGCTAATAAGTATTAGATGGAATTGACCCCCAAAACAGTAATTTTCCCCCTTTATCAGAAACATCGCTCATGGAATGTGAGGACCAAAAGGCAAAATTATAGAAGTGAGAGTTACGTAGTTGCCAAAAGTAAACCCAAGATCCAATTTCTACCCTCCTTAAAAAGGTGATGACCTGTGGCATTTGGTCTTGATAAGTAGTTATCCATTAACATAAGAAAAGAGACAACGCCCATGATAACCATGAGATCATACTTAAGCAATGACAGTGTCCATTTAAGCATTGAAAAGTGCAAGTGCTTGTTGCTACACATTGGCATATTTTGCACTGCAATTCTCTATCGCTTGCAGCTCTGTTCTACACATTAAATTTGTGGAACTGACATGGCAAGTGCTCGTCTGCGCTCCAATCTATGGTCCTCCCTCGCCAAACTTTCACAAAAAATACTTGGCCAGCTGAAACCACTGTCAATAATTTTCCCCACTCTTTATCTGTACCTAAACCAAAACGTAGATTCCATGAACAAAGCTTCTTTCTCAGAACTGCATGCCTGTGGAACTCTCTTCCGTTTGCCTGTTTTCCAGCTGACTACAGTGTGGTTGTCTTCAAGTCCAATGTAAACAAATTCTTGATGAATTAAGTAATCGAATTTACCAAATTTCCATTACTAACAATTACTATATTATCTCATTGACTACTGTACACTCAATAACCCTTATCGTCGAATGGCCTCCGGGCTTTGATAAGTGGTGACCCCATGTAAAAAATAAAAAAAAAGAAAAAAAAAAGCTATAGAATCTATACTATAACCATATGTTTGAGTCCAACTTTTGCAATTTTGAAAGTTTGACTGATTCCAAAGAAAGCTTCTACAAATAATTTAATATTTAAAATAAGTTCAGCAGATCCTCAAAGTTAGACAATGCTAAGAATTAAAATCAACATTACATTCTGAAGAATCATCTTAATTTTTTTTTTTTATTATTTACTTTTTTCATCTCAAACAAGGCATACTATGAATGGGCTATTTTAAAAAAAAAATTTTTTAATTTTATTTATTTATTTTATTTTTTAATTTTATTTATTTTTTATTTTATTCATTTTTTATTCTATTTATTTTTTTTATTTTATTTTTATTTATTTATTTTTTTAAAATTTTATTTTATTTTTTATTTGTTTTTTACTTTTATTTAATTTTTTTTATTTATTTTGTTTTAATTTTATCTTTTTTATTTATTTATTTATTTATTTTTTTTTTTACATTTTCACCCCAAACAAGGCACAGTGCCACTTTGATGTAGGGGGCTACTATTAGCGACATAAGTTGCAGAGATACTATTTAGGGAGTGTAGTAGCAAGATGTCTGTTCACATTACACTTGAACTTCTGCATGTCAGTACAGTTGAGGAAACAGGAGACCGGAAGGGAATTTCAGAGTTTATCAGTTCTGGAGAAAAAAACTATTAGAGTAGAAGGCTTTCTTACATCTAAAGATCTCTACTATGTAGGGGTGGGATTTTGCTGCTTGTTGGTTTTGACAGGAGTATTTACGTCAGGGGGGTACAAGGGCTATTATTTGGGATCATGTCTATTGGGGACTTTGTGGGGAGTTGAACTGCAAGATATCTGTTTGTTACATTCAGAGAGAAGCAAGAAACAAGAAGGGAATTCTGCAGTTTGTGCCAAAAAATTATTTCTGACATCTAGGGACCTCAACAGCGAAGTGGTGGGATTTTGCTGCTTGTTGGGTTAGTCGAGAGTATGTGCATCAAGGCTGTACAAGTTGTATGAGTTCATCAGGACACATTCTATTAACGTGCTTGTAAAACAAACAGATACTACACTTTGAATTATTTATTTCTAAAAAAAATATGAAATATCCATATTGATAAATTAGGCACAAGGTCATCAAAGTGTCAAGAAAATGGGACTCGTTTCTCACCATCTGTTTATTTTACTAGCTAGAATCATTCCAGTTACCACAATATCACAGTTACTTAAAATATCACTAATGTGTTAACAAATTTGAATTTTAATTATTTATATATATATATATATATATATATATATATATATATATATATATATATATATATATATTGCAAGTAGGTAGCCGGAAAAAAAAAAAAAAAAAAAAAAACGGTAGTAAAGGTCCCAAACCTTTCTAAAGAATAGACCACCCAGTGTTTTTCAGGGTTTTTTTTTTGGGGGGGGGGGGTAGAATTAAAAATAAACTTGAAAGCCTAGGGTAAAGAAAAGTTTTAGATATAAACATAAACGCATGAAATTTCCGTTTTTGTAGGAATGATGATTTCTTAGACCTTTTATGATTTAAATTTCCTCTTGCGGGTTTTCAATACCCTTTTAATTTATATATGCTTTTGTTGGATTTATTTATACTTTATGGCATATTGACCCTTTGAGGGTTATTAAATGCAGTAAAAATGAGTCATTGAACACTAGTTACCAAACAATGGTTGGTGAATTGGGTGGAAAGTAGCAGTTTAGTATTCTAATGCTCTTAATATTTTCTATCTTTCGTTAATCAAAGAGGAATCCAGATTTCCCCCTCCCCCCTGACAAAGGAGGGATTGGACCTAGTAATTCACTTCTGTTCGTTTGTTTGCACTTTTCTCAATAACCACACCTTGGATTTTTTTTTTTTTGCACGAACATTAGTCATGGTGAAAGTAAATTTTTCACTTGTGGAGGGGATTCCACATGCTCGACTTATTTCCCTCCACAATAGCCAACAAAAAGGAGCGAAATGAATAAATATACAACAAATAAATGTTGGTATACTGGTAGAACATTACATTTTTCGCACGATTGTTAAGATGAATTGGACATGTTTTTATAAGTATTTTCTTTAATTTTTGAGTGATTATCGAAACTCAACTATCTCTGACTCTAAATAAAAAGAAAGCATCTTAAAAATAAATAGAATTTGTTCAAGTAGGTAGAGGAGTAACTTCCTTATTCATAGAATCCTTTTAGACTGTAATTTAAACTTTATTACCTATTAAAAGTGTCCTTTTTGGGGAGGTAGATTTTCCTCACATTATGAACCAACCTGGGATCTCACACTTCCCTTGTGGAGAGGAAAATAGAGATAATATGATATGCTCTGAAAGATTAAAATGCACAATGAAACCTTTATAGTGAAACAAAGGTTGTGCAATCTCTAACCCAACTTGTACTGGCTCTAACCTTGCTTGAATTAGTGACAAGGAGAAATTTAAAAAAAAAAAAAAAAAAAAAAACTGAATAAATTTTCTGTGATAAGTAAAGAGTAATTGCTTTTTTATTTGGTTTTGGTTTTGTTTTTTTATCTATGTAAATTGCTTCCAATAAGGCTTGAAGCCACACAATGTAAGGAACTAAAAAAATACCACTTCAAAGTAAAAGAAAAAAAAAAATAGCTAAGGATCAATATTAACCCAGACATTAGCAATTGTTCACTCTTTGTCAGAAATATTATAGTACTTGTACATCTGTGTTACCAGAACACTGAAATAATGTTATTATTTAGAAACCCATTCTTAACATGGGGAAAGTAGGGTATTTTGTTACCATTCTGTACTTTCACCTAGCAATTTAATAAAACTAATATATCGTATCTCCCACTGAAAGAATTGTGATACCAGGGTTGGAAAGTGGGATTAAGAAGTAAGTACCCTGGAGGAAGGGCACTCTGACCTGCAAAAGGTGCTTGGACAACCCCATCGGCATTCCCCGGTAAGAGCGTCTCAAGTGATTAGCAATAAACTAACCCCTTCTCAAAGAGAGAAAGACAAGCTTGGGAAATTGAACCTCCTAGAATTACACAGAACCAGCATTATACCACAATCATCAGTAATGGTCAAATGCTCTGTTGATTTTGGGAGCCCCCCCCCCCAGGTTAAAAATTCCTAAGGAAAGCAAGAGTTACAAGTTATTATTTCTGTTTTCTTTCTCCTCGGTTAGTTGTCTTACTAAAGCGAATGAGTCTACTATACTGTTTTCTGCAAAACTGGGAGGTTGGAGGGGGAGGAGAATAATGTTTGCCCCTAAAGCCAAACGTGGTAAAGAAAGTGATTTTACAACCACTTTGCAACTTGTGGCACAAGTTACACTACCAAATAGTCACCCATCTAGGTACTGACAAGGCTCAACATTGCTTAACTCTTGTTATCTGGCAGAAACTAGTGCTTCACCGTGATATAGAAAAAGGCTTTCGTGAGGAATAGTTGCAAAATAAACCTACTGACTTATTTATATGTGTCTGTCTGTCCCCTCCTGTGTCCTATTTAGCATTTTAAGGTCAGTAAGCATTTCTGTCTGCTTTATCTCTGTTAAATTTAGACAGAAACTTTATCCTTGCATGTAGATTATTCTGCCTTCAGCAATGAACTTTGCTTATCTTTTTACATGGTGGGGTTATCACAAAGTTTGCTGACCGCTTGCATACACCAATAATAAAATAAACAAACAAACAAACAAAAATGATCATGCCACTAATACTTATAGGATAATACTAACAAAGTTTCTGATTTTTTTTTTTTTTTTTTTTTTTTAGATGAGGATTTAATGTTTGTATTATTTGGATTCTTCGGACTTGTTCTTGCTTTGTGGTATTATTTTTCTCACCGTTTCATTTGATGTAACTTTCGACCTTCTTCAGGTGTGTCTTGTTGAACTTGAGGAATCTTCATATTATTTGGATTCTCCGGACTACTGTTCTCATCTTGGGTGTAATTTTCACAACGTTTCAGTTGATGTAACCTCAAAAATTCAGAAACGTCATATCGGGGAATTTTTATGTTGAACTTTGAAAAAACTGCACAGAATTTCGAATGGAAGGTTTAATTAATCCACGAATAATGCAAGTTGAATATGTGCAAATTACAGGGTATTATTAATTTCCTAGCTGGACCTGTGTAAATTAGGTTATTAGTAATTTACTAGCTGCACCTGTGTAAATTATAGAGTATTATTAATTTACTAGCTGGACCTGTGTAAATTAGGGTATTAGTAATTTACTAACTGGACCTGTGTGAATTAGGTTATTAGTAATTTACTAGCTGGACCTGTGTAAATTAGGTTATTAGTAATTTACTAGCTGGACCTGTGTAAATTAGGTTATTAATTTACTAGCTGGACCTGTGTAAATGAGGGTATTAGTAATTTACTAACTGGACCTGTGTGAATTAGGTTATTAGTAATTTACTAGCTGGACCTGTGTAAATGAGGGTATTAGTAATTTACTAACTGGACCTGTGTGAATTAGGTTATTAGTAATTTACTAGCTGGACCTGTGTAAATGAGGGTATTAGTAATTTACTAACTGGACCTGTGTGAATTAGGTTATTAGTAATTTACTAGCTGGACCTGTGTAAATGAGGGTATTAGTAATTTACTAACTGGACCTGTGTGAATTAGGTTATTAGTAATTTACTAGCTGGACCTGTGTAAATGAGGGTATTAATTTACTAGCTGGACCTGTGTAAATGAGGGTATTAGTAATTTACTAACTGGACCTGTGTGAATTAGGTTATTAGTAATTTACTAACTGGACCTGTGTAAATTAGGTTATTAGTAATTTACTAGCTGGACCTGTATAAATTAGGATATTAGTAATTTCCTAGCTGCACCTGTGTGAATTATAGAGTATTATTAATTTACTAGCTGGACCTGTGTGAATTATAGAGTATTATTAATTTCCTAGCTGGACCTGTGTGAATTACAGGTTATTATTAATTTACTAGCTGCACCTGTGTGAATTACAGGTTATTATTAATTTACTAGCTGGACCTGTGTTAATTATAGAGTATTATTAATTTACTAGTTGGACCTGTGTAAATTACAGGGTATTATTAATTTACTAGCTGGACCTGTGTAAATTAGGTTATTATTAATTTACTAGCTGGACCTGTGTTAATTACAGGGTATTATTAATTTACTAGCTGGACCTGTGTAAATTAGGTTATTATTAATTTACTAGCTGGACCTGTGTTAATTACAGGGTATTATTAATTTACTAGCTGGACCTGTGGGAATTATAGAGTATTATTAATTTACTAGTTGGACCTGTGTGAATTACAGGATGTTATTAATTTACTAGCTGGACCTGTATTAATTACAGGGTATTATTAATTTACTAGCTGGACCTGTGTAAATTACAGGGTATTATTAATTTACTAGCTGGACCTGTATTAATTACAGGGTATTATTAATTTACTAGCTGGACCTGTGTAAATTACAGGGTATTATTAATTTACTAGCTGGACCTGTATTAATTACAGGGTATTATTAATTTACTAGCTGGACCTGTGTGAATTACAGGGTATTATTAATTTACTAGTTGGACCTGTGTAAATTACAGGGTATTATAAATTTACTAGCTGGACCTGTGTAAATTACAGGGTATTATAAATTTACTAGCTGGACCTGTGTAAATTACAGGGTATTATTAATTTACTGGCTGGACCTGTGTAAATTAGGTTATTAGTAATTTACTAGCTGGACCTGTGTAAATTACAGGGTATTATAAATTTACTAGCTGGACCTGTGTAAATTACAGGGTATTATTAATTTACTAGCTGGACCTGTGTAAATTACAGGGTATTATAAATTTACTAGCTGGACCTGTGTAAATTACAGGGTATTATTAATTTACTAGCTGGACCTGTGTAAATTACAGGGTATTATTAATTTACTGGCTGGACCTGTGTAAATTACAGGGTATTATTAATTTACTGGCTGGACCTGTGTAAATTACAGGGTATTATTAATTTACTGGCTGGACCTGTGTAAATTACAGGGTATTATAAATTTACTAGCTGGACCTGTGTAAATTACAGGGTATTATAAATTTACTAGCTGGACCTGTGTAAATTACAGGGTATTATAAATTTACTAGCTGGACCTGTGTAAATTACAGGGTATTATTAATTTACTGGCTGGACCTGTGTAAATTACAGGGTATTATAAATTTACTAGCTGGACCTGTGTAAATTACAGGGTATTATAAATTTACTAGCTGGACCTGTGTAAATTACAGGGTATTATAAATTTACTAGCTGGACCTGTGTAAATTACAGGGTATTATAAATTTACTAGCTGGACCTGTGTAAATTACAGGGTATTATAAATTTACTAGCTGGACCTGTGTAAATTACAGGGTATTATAAATTTACTAGCTGGACCTGTGTAAATTACAGGGTATTATTAATTTACTGGCTGGACCTGTGTAAATTAGGTTATTAGTAATTTACTAGCTGGACCTGTGTGAATTATAGAGTATTATTAATTTACTAGCCAGATCTGTGGCCTGACCTGTGTAAATTACATGGGTTTATTAATTTATTAACCGGGACCTGAGTAAATTAGTTTTAAATATGTACTAAATGGACTTGTGTAAATTATATGGTATTATTCGAACATATGTGAATTGAATCATAGTACTAATCTACTGTGTTGATTACAGAGTATTATGAATGTGTTTGCTTGATCTGTTTAAATTGCACAGTATAATAATTGTCCAATTAAACTGGTGGTGACTATTTTTCTTATATGAAGAATTAAACAGATCTTGTGACCAAAGTTTAGGTATACACTTGGATATTTGAACCCTAGGTTCAACTCGTGTCAAAAATAGGGTTGGTCAATTCAATGAGAATACTTCAGCAACTAACTGACCACACCTACCGGTATTCCTTTATGCTAAAGAGGCTTTTACAGTTATGGATAGCTTAAATGAGTATTAGCCTAGTCTAGTATCTAGTAGCAGTGAATAAAGAAGAAAAGGAAAACTTGAAAAATTACATGGGTCTTTATTCATTGTCTGGATAGACATCCTGTTTTTGTTTTTATTTTAAATTTTCTAATTTCATGTTACAAAAAAAAAAAAAAATCCTTAGAAAATGATTTATAATCAGCACTACTTAAGTTGTAACTCACCTCTATTTGTTTCTTCCCTCAAAATACCCCCCCTCCCTTAAAAAAAAACCCATCTGACTAACCTGCAAAATTTCACCTCTTCACTGTAAAGGTATCTGTTTGTCTGATGCCATACTTTTATTGCTATACTGTGCTTTAATGCTCACATTTCAATGCTTAATTCATCACGTGTAGTGTAGTATCTGTTCTATCGTCATTAGGCAATCCTTCTAGGTGGTAATATTCGTTCTGGTAAGGAAGTATAGGTGCATTTCAATATCTGTGTCCTTTATATAGACAACAAAACAAAAAAGTTGTCTAAGAACAAATATATAACAAATGTTACCAAAGGCAAGACAAGTTACTCTTGTACCTATCTGGATAAGTTTTTTTTTGTTTTTTTTTGTATGTGTTTTAACTTATTTTAAAGCGTTTATTTCCTTTGAAACGCTAATATTGTCAACTCTAAAGTTAGAGCAGGATAGAAACTGCTGACATGAGACATTCAAAAACTGAAAATTAAACATAATAAATTTTTGCATGATCGGTGACATTTATTGGATGGGTTTCTACCTGTAAACTTTGTTTTTCGGACTGAATAAACATTTTAAAATAAGCTGAAGCACCACAAAGTTATCTAGGTAGGTAGAAGAGTAACTTATACTGCCTTTGGTAACATTTATTTGGCATATATTTGTTTGTTTGTTCTTTGACCGCTTTTTTGTTTTAAAATGTCCCTCTTTTTAAAGAGAAGGTAAAGCCTGGGAATGGTACACCTAAGAATGGACTGAGTGTCGAGAATGTATCTTTGGCTGGTACAAGCAAAGGCTTTGGTATAGCCTCTGTGCAAGACTGCCAGAGGGAATCTGTGGAAACTACCTCTTTGCTCCCTTATAGATATGACCAAGGCAACTATATGTTAGTCTATTCTAAGCTATCCGCCGAATATTTGACGAGCTCCCGCCGGCACTTGTTGAAAAGGCATGTTCCCTGTATCGAGGCGGTGATTGAGGTTAAAGGCAACTACATTAAATAGATGTCAGCTATACTAAATAATCAAGTTACCTGAATTGATTTTTTTCAATAAATGTTTTAAAAAAAAGCTGTAGTGTCGTTTTCTTTAGAGCGACAAATTTATCATTCCACCCTGTATATGCCAGTCTATTCTAAGCGTGATTCATTCAATATATGCCACGACCCTGAAATTAACCGATGAATATCAAATGTAGTGGTTGCTGTTGCTACTGCTGATGCCTGTAACACCCGAACTATTCTTTCTTTCTTTCTTTTCTTGATGTTTGGCACTTGTCCACTAGTTACAGTTAGATCCTGCTTCACAGACAAGAAATGTTGGAAACGCTTGCCAACACCCTAAAACTTTGTCAAATGCCATCCAGCTCATCATGCCAGCATCACTTTAAAGCAAATACTGACTCACGGAAAGAATTACTCTATTAGTGCAGCAATGGTTATTAGCTTGGAATTGCAAGTTCAATGTGGGGTGTAATTGTATTCTTTCTGGGCTATTTGCATAATCTATGCTAGTACCCTTAGTAAGGTATGAACCCATTTCTCCCCCCACACACACACAGCTGAAATAAGAGTGTAGACTAGGCCTTCATAGATAAACTAACATAAGAGAAAAGATAAGATATTTTAACATCGATACCATCGGTTTCAAATCCCACAAGGGTGGGGGGGGGCACATGTGACCACCGTTTATGGACCCTCTGCCATAAAGGGTGGTTAACATGCAGTCCTCTCCCTTGTTATATTTGAAACCGACGGTCTCTGTTTACTTACTTTAATTCACCCCCAACATGGCATGTTGCTACTGAGAAATAATGGGCTACTGTAAATTACAAGACAGGTTAACAGGGGACATCATCCTAAGTGAGGAGTTGTGCAGCAAGATGTTTGTTCACAGAACATTTAAATTTCTGAATGTTGGGTAGAGTTAAGAGAAACAGAACAGGTAGGGAATTCCAAATGCTAGAAATGCTATATGAATTAATTTTGATGAAAAGGTCTTCATGCCAGACCTTGTCAAAGACTTTAGCTAATATCAAGTGCTACTACCATAGCTTTGACTACCTCATCCAGTATATGGTATATGTATTCAGAGATGGCTGATAGGATATCTACAGTAAAAATGGTTGCCTGAATCCATAGTGTTAGTCAGAAAGAAGTTTAGGTTGGTTGTTTAATAACTCTGATATAATGGAAGACCCTGACACGCCTTGAGAATGGATTACTCGGTCTATAAAAGACACTAGAAAGCGTTAAGCAAGCACGGAGAACGTTAATCTTCATACTATAGCATTCAAGATATGTCCGAATACCAATATCTTATTTGTTACTTTGTACCATTGTAAAATAAACTTCGGTTTTTTTTTTTTTGGTTTTTTTTTACAATGGAGTCAATAAGGCCACTCGAGGATAAGGGTTAATGGATGAAAAGTGGTAGTGTAGTAATTGTTAATGGTTTAAGTTGGATAGAATGTGATTATTTAAGGGGACAGCTCAATAAGAACTTGTTTACATTGGACTTGAAGGCTACGATATTGTAATCGGTCGGGAAGCAGGCCAGTAGAACCGTGTTCCACAAGTGGACAGTTATAAGAAAGAAGTGTTGTTCATGGAATCTGCGTTTAGATTTAGGCACAGATACAGAGTGGGGAAAATTGTTAATAGTGGTTGTAACTAGTCGAGTGTTTTTTGTGAAAGTTTGGCAAGGTGGGGAGACATAGATTGGAAATCAGGTGAGCACCTGCCATGAGAATTACGATAGAGCAGAGACAAGTTCGCAATATCTTGTTATAATTTCTCTGTGTGTTGAGTCTCATTTCATCTGATTAATTTATACTGAATATATTCTCCCTAAGGATATATCAAGCTCAAAGATTTTAGTGAAGAGAGGGAGGAAATTAATGAGGCAATAATTGAGTGGGTCAGTTCTTTCACCAGAATTCTTTAATACTGGTACCGCGGAGACAATTTTCCAGCTATCAGAGAAGCAAGATTCAGCAACACATTTGTTGTAGAGTTTGGAAAGGACAAAGGTCAGCTCAGCTCTCTATATATATGTGTGTGTGTGTGTGTGTGAGAGAGAGAGAGAGCAAGGAATTTTAGTATTTGATTATCGTGGGTTAGAATCCTGGCATGTTAGCTACACTGATGGGCCCGAGGTGGCGAAATACGGGTCTATTGATAACTAATTTATCTATGTCTATATATATATGTAAATAAACAAATCCTTCAATAAGTTCCAGGTCTAACATATAAATCTCTCTCTTCCCCCCCTCTCTCTCTCTCTCTCTTCCCCCCCCCTCTCTCTCTCTCTTTCCCCCCTCTCTCTCTCTCTTCCCCTCTCTCTCACTCTCTCTCTCTCTCTCTCT
The DNA here is from genome assembly GCF_053919585.1 of Euprymna scolopes. NCBI lineage: Eukaryota > Metazoa > Mollusca > Cephalopoda > Sepiida > Sepiolidae > Euprymna > Euprymna scolopes. The sequence continues at coordinate 37,062,030 of NC_136524.1, read as the reverse complement.
CTTCCCCTCTCTCTCTTCCCCTCTCTCTCTTCCCCTCTCTCTCTTCCCCTCTCTCTCTTCCCCTCTCTCTCTCACTTCCCCTCTCTCTCACTTCCCCTCTCTCTCACTTCCCCTCTCTCTCACTTCCCCTCTCTCTCTCTCTTCCCCTCTCTCTCTCTTCCCCTCTCTCTCTCTCTTCCCCTCTCTCTCTCTCTTCCCCTCTCTCTCTCTCTTCCCCTCTCTCTCTCTCTTCCCCTCTCTCTCTCTTCCCCTCTCTCTCTCTTCCCCTCTCTCTCTCTTCCCCTCTCTCTCTCTTCCCCTCTCTCTCTCTTCCCCTCTCTCTCTCTCTTTCCCTCTCTCTCTCTTTCCCTCTCTTCCCCTCTCTCTCTCTTCCCCTCTCTCTCTCTTCCCCTCTCTCTCTCTTCCCTCTCTCTCTCTCTCTTCCCCTCTCTCTCTCTTCCCCTCTCTCTCTCTTCCCCTGTCTCTCTCTCTCTCTCACTCTCCTCCCCTGTCTCTCTCTCTCTTCCCCTGTCTCTCTCTCTCTTCCCCTGTCTCTCTCTCTCTCTTCCCCTGTCTCTCTCTCTCTCTTCCCCTGTCTCTCTCTTCCCCCTGTCTCTCTCTCTCTCCCCCCTGTCTCTCTCTCTTCCCCTCTCTCTCTCTCTCTCTCTTCCCCTCTCTCTCTCTCTTCCCCCACTGTCTTTCCCCCTCTCACTCTCACTCTCCTCCCCTTTCTCTCTCTCTCTGTGCCATGTCTCTCTATCCTCTAGTGTTTTTTATGAAAAGGCTCGGTCTTTAAGCAATTAGTAAAGTGGTTATGGGGAGTAAGAAAACTTTTCTTTCATCAAAGAATGACTTCCTGTCTCTTTCCTTTACATATTTCTCTTAGTTGAGACTAGCTGGCGTTTAGAAAAGAAAAAAAAATTTTTTTGTTTCTTTCTTTCTCCAAACACAGAGAAATCGTGTCTCACAGGTTGGGAAATTCATCTAGATTTCAACTTCTTTTGCATTGATTGCTTGCATCGCTGTTTTATATAAATTGCTCTATTATTTAAACACAGTAAAGTGTCAAAAGATTTATACCCTGCAGATACAAACCTTACCTGGATTATAATTTATCTGGAGGATAAAAACTAGATCCAGTATCCAAAATATTTTTATTCTTATGTTTTAAAGGAGCTGGTGTTTGATCAACACTGCTGGAGAACCATGATTTAATATATTGTTTTGTTTTTAAATCCCCGAAACAGTGTTTCATGGTAAACAACTGATGATCCCTTTAAGAACATTGTTACTATTGTTTGTTTATGTAAGTAAAACGATTCATCGATGCAGGAAATTGACCTACTGACAAAATAATTTTCCAATGAAGGACATTTAAAAAAAAATAGTTTTAAAGATTTTAAAGAAACTGCCAAGACTATATATATATATATATATATATATATATATATATATATATATATATATATATGAGAGAGAGAGAGAAAGTACAGCGTCTGTGTGTATGTCTGCCTAAAACTAAAAAACAACAAAACAGATATCCACAAAGTTGGTATTTTCTTGATCTGTGTTGCTTCAAATAAATATCTAAAATAAAAAAAAAATTATTCATTGTTTAACCCTAAATTGGCACAGATTTAGTAAGGGGAGAGAGGTCTAACCAGATGATATACTAAAGAAAGACAGAAGGAAACATAAAAAAGGATTTTAAAATTCTGTAATTATTTATGAAAAAATTAAAGCACATTGGTCCAACATGAATTCACAAAAAGAACATATTTCTTAAAATAATATTATCGTATAGGTATGAAAGCTGTCCAACCCAGTGAGATGTCTGATGTTGCATTTTCAGCAGCAAACGTACATACACCCATCACCCATAATTCATTGTTTAACCCTAAATTGGCATAGATTTAGTAAGAGGAGAGATCTAACCAGATTATATACTAGAGGGGAATAATTTTAATTTTTTGATCAAGAACTTAATTCCCTTATTCAGACTCATTCCTCTGTATGTGTTCAGCGAGAGGAATGGGTTGGGCAGAAAAGAAACAAAAGCGTTGGAAGATGGAGGGGAGAACAGGGGAGGAGTAGATGAAAGTTTTAATAGAAATATGTTGCACTTTTACCCCAGGCAACGCCATGTAGCCTTGCTTGTATGTGTGTGTGTGTGTGTGTGTATGTATATATATATATATATATATATATATAATCTCAATCACTATTTGTGGGTTGTAGAAATCAATATAGTAACAGAACATTCAGATAATTTCAATAAGGGTTAAGTTTTTCAAGGAATCTAAAGCCACCTTTGAAACCTTTGTTCAATTCCATCTGTGGTCAGAACGAACAATTATCAGCCTGAAATATGAAAATTTAAAGAAAAATGCATACATCATATAAATTTTTCTTTTTGTTTTTTTTTGTGTTTTTTTTTTATAATATATATATATATATATATATATATATATATATATATTCTGCACAAGAACTAAAAATTGACTGATCTGCAAATTATGATGTGAAAAGTGTTTACTGCAGAAAATATAGTTAGCCAACACGCACACATTTTTTTAACATTTTGTAGATGAATCATAAAATAAAAATTTTCTAAATAATTTTTTTTGTCCGAGCTCCAATCTATGGTCACATCTTATAAAACATTCACAACATATACTCTTTTAGTTACAACGGCCATCAACAACTTCTCTTGCTCTCTATCTATACCTAAAATTAAATGAAAATTCCACAAGCATAGTTTTTTTTCCTAGAATTGTCCGTATGTGGAACACGATACTGTGTGACTGCTTCCGGGCTGACTATAACATGGTCGTTTTCAAATCTAATGTGAATAAGTTCCTTATGAATAACCTAGCCCTATCCAATTTCCACCATAACTGATCATGTCTCACCATTCACTTAACACTTAACCTTGAGAGGCCTCCAGGTCTTGAGCAGTGACACCCTTCCTCCAAAGAAAAGATAAAATCACAAAAAAGAAAGAAATATTATAAACTAGGGGTTCCCAATATTTTGGCATTCGCGACCTCTTATCTAAAAGTTTGAAACCATGCAACCTCTTTAGTTAGTGTTTACTATCAGTAACTTAATTTTCTTTTAATTTTTCGCGAAATACAGAGCAGGAAACATAAAAAAAAATAAGGATTTTAAAATTCTGTAATTATATATGACAAAATTAAAGCATATTGGTCCAACATGAATTCACAGAAAATAAACGTATTTCTTGAAATATTATCATATAGGTGTGAAAAACTGTCCAACCCAGTGAAATGCCTGATGTTGCATTTTCAGCAGCAAACATACATACACCCATAATATCACCTAAACTAATGTATCATACCAAAAAAGAAATGTAATTATTGAAATAAAATTAATGTTATCCCAAGTTAACAAGGCTACAAGCTCTCCTGTGATGGTTGGAAACCTCTAATATAGACTGTTCTTTATCTTGTAATAACGGCTTTAATAGTTTACAGATGAAAGACTCTGTGTGTGTTGGCTAACTATATTTTCTGCAATAAACATACAGGTACTGCTCACTCTCCTAAATCTAATCTAATATATATAAAAGGCAATTGTCTGTGTGTTTGTATATGGAGCTAAAAGTTTGAAAAAAAAATACAAATCAAATACCCACAAAGTTGCTATATTCTTGTTCAGTGTTGTACTGGGTTAGTAATATTGAAAGTATGGCACAATCATATTGACACCTCGGTTCTTATCAGATCAACAAAGTTAAGTAACACTGATCCTGGTCAGTAGCAGATGGTGCACCATTTTGGGACTACTAAGGTGCTGTATGCAGGTGGAAGGTCAGGCCAGTCCTCCTGCTTTGTAGTGGTGGTGTATACACATATTAACAGTCATATGAAAAGATTATGGAGTTTACCGAACACCATCTCAACTGTGGATGCAAAATGATAACTGAATGACGACTTCTAAAAAAAAAAAAAAAAAATTAAATTAAATTTAAAAAAAAAAAACTATTCATTCTCTGAGTGTCAACTGGGTCAGGTTTGATTGAAGGAAGTGGGGTGGGGGCGATTAGTTTTTCAGTTATTATGTACTAATTTAGAAAGAAATGCAGACTCATTACTTTAGAAATCTATTATATAAAGGAAATTTGTGTGTGTGTGTGTGTGTGTGTGTGTGTGTGTGCAGCTAGAGAGAAATGGGTAGAGCGGTAGGGGAGGAGAAAGCGGGTCTGGGGAGAGAAAAATAGAAAGAGTGATAGCGAGAGTTAAGGAGATTGAAGTTTTTAATTGAAATGCGTTACTTTTGCTCAGGCGATGCTGGGTAGCCTTGCTAGTCTAATAATAAGGGTAGAGAGTTGACAATATTCCATGTTAGTCAAAGAGCACACCAATTCTGTTTCTAATCTAACGTTACTATCAATACATGAACACTAACTTTCAGGTATTATTTATAAACTACCTAACAATCAGCAGTTATTTATATTTTAGAAGAAAGAGTATTTCCTAGTAAATGATACTCAAGGCATTGTAAAAAAATAAATGAACATACCTACATATAACCTACAGTTTTTCGTAGAAGACTTTTTGGTGCTTCTACGTTATTAAAGCAGAAATTTAAAAATCGAAATGCTGAGTTTCAAGTAAAACCAATGTTATCTACTTAATTGCCATGTCACAGTAATGAACATATCCAAAAATTATGAAAAATGGTAAGGTAGAAAGTTAATTATTAATGAAAATAGTTTTCAAAGACAATTAGTGAAAATTGAGTTTTGCTAAATTAGCCAAAGATTTCAAAAAATTTTTACCTCCCTTGTTACAAGTTGAACTCTCTGGTTTCTTTTTTAAGCAAAACTGTTTTTGATAATTGTCTTCGCAAATAATTTTTATTAATAATTAATTGTCTAGTTTATCGTTTTTCATAATATTTGGATATGTTCATTACTCAACATGACATATAACTAGATACGATTGGTTTTACTTGAAATTCAGTATTTCAAATTTTGCTCTGATAATGAAGAAGCACCGATATTTTATAAGTTGTATACCCCTCTTACTCACGAGAACGTTATTAGAAATGAGGTTAGTATTTAACGTGGGGAAATTCAGCTCCCCAAAACAAAAAGACTCTGGATTGGGACCAAAAATATTTCTCGGGCTAAAAGGGTCTCTCCTGCACTGACCGTGGACAGAAAAAAAAATGAACTGTAGTTTCAAAACAAATATTACACTTTGCTCTTATTTGAATATTTTAAAATAATCTGTTTATATAAATCTGTAATTTAGGAAGCTGTAGGATTTGTTTGTTTATAATCCAAATTTTCGATACCAAACCTTCATTGGGGATTTTCCTTTTGGTTTTTCTTTTTCTTTATCCTTCTATGTGGTAATCAGTCAAGCAGAAGAGTAAAGTCTGTGTTGATTTAAACAGTGATATTTTGAATGTTGGAAAATATTTTAAAACAATTGGTACGATTATTAATGTCTCTAGCATTTAGAACCGATATGCCTACATCTTCAAAATGCAGGCAGCTGCATAGTTCTTAGTAAACTGCATCCCTACTCTGCCGTGTTTGTTTTGTTATTTCTTTTATGATAGTTTTCTGCATTCACTTATGATGTGATTTAGATATCTTCTGTTTGTCCACAGAATCTATATTTACTCTCTTTTCTTTTTTAAGATTTTTGACAAGATCACTTGGTAGTGTGCATTGGTTAAAAGGATTTTCTTTTCTTCTCTTAGGAAGCATTGTTTGTTTTTTGTTTTTTTCAATAAAACAGCATAAAATAATTTAATATATTTTTGATCAGTCAGCTTAGATTCATGTAAATTTCATGTTTTTTTTTTAATAAACAAGATGTATGACATTTAGAAAAAAAGATGAGAATTCTTTAGAAGAAATGAATGGTACCAAAACCCCATTATTTTTCATATCCGATAAATTAATGATTGTCAACATAGACAACTATGTTATATGGTGGTAGTAAATTTTATATCGGGTATTGTTATCACTTGCTCATTTGATTCTCGCATGTACATATCGAATATGGCATTTCAAGCCTTCCAGATTCTTAAGCTCCCTGGTGCAGTAATTGCAGACATTCTTAAGCTCCCTGGTGCAGCAATTGCAGACATTCTTAAGCTCCCTGGTGCAGCAATTGCAGACATTCTTAAGCTCCCTGGTGCAGCAATTGCAGACATTCTTAAGCTCCCTGGTGCAGCAATTGCAGACATTCTTAAGCTCCCTGGTGCAGCAATTGCAGACATTCTTAAGCTCCCTGGTGCAGCAATTGCAGACATTCTTAAGCTCCCTGGTGCAGCAATTGCAGACATTCTTAAGCTCCCTGGTGCAGCAATTGCAGACATTCTTAAGCTCCCTGGTGCAGCAATTGCAGACATTCTTAAGCTCCCTGGTGCAGCAATTGCAGACATTCTTAAGCTCCCTGGTGCAGCAATTGCAGACATTCTTAAGCTCCCTGGTGCAGCAATTGCAGACATTCTTAAGCTCCCTGGTGCAGCAATTGCAGACATTCTTAAGCTCCCTGGTGCAGCAATTGCAGACATTCTTAAGCTCCCTGGTGCAGCAATTGCAGACATTCTTAAGCTCCCTGGTGCAGCAATTGCAGACATTCTTAAGCTCCCTGGTGCAGCAATTGCAGACATTCTTAAGCTCCCTGGTGCAGCAATTGCAGACATTCTTAAGCTCCCTGGTGCAGCAATTGCAGACATTCTTAAGCTCCCTGGTGCAGCAATTGCAGACATTCTTAAGCTCCCTGGTGCAGCAATTGCAGACATTCTTAAGCTCCCTGGTGCAGCAATTGCAGACATTCTTAAGCTCCCTGGTGCAGCAATTGCAGACATTCTTAAGCTCCCTGGTGCAGCAATTGCAGACATTCTTAAGCTCCCTGGTGCAGCAATTGCAGACATTCTTAAGCTCCCTGGTGCAGCAATTGCAGACATTCTTAAGCTCCCTGGTGCAGCAATTGCAGACATTCTTAAGCTCCCTGGTGCAGCAATTGCAGACATTCTTAAGCTCCCTGGTGCAGCAATTGCAGACATTCTTAAGCTCCCTGGTGCAGCAATTGCAGACATTCTTAAGCTCCCTGGTGCAGCAATTGCAGACATTCTTAAGCTCCCTGGTGCAGCAATTGCAGACATTCTTAAGCTCCCTGGTGCAGCAATTGCAGACATTCTTAAGCTCCCTGGTGCAGCAATTGCAGACATTCTTAAGCTCCCTGGTGCAGCAATTGCAGACATTCTTAAGCTCCCTGGTGCAGCAATTGCAGACATTCTTAAGCTCCCTGGTGCAGCAATTGCAGACATTCTTAAGCTCCCTGGTGCAGCAATTGCAGACATTCTTAAGCTCCCTGGTGCAGCAATTGCAGACATTCTTAAGCTCCCTGGTGCAGCAATTGCAGACATTCTTAAGCTCCCTGGTGCAGCAATTGCAGACATTCTTAAGCTCCCTGGTGCAGCAATTGCAGACATTCTTAAGCTCCCTGGTGCAGCAATTGCAGACATTCTTAAGCTCCCTGGTGCAGCAATTGCAGACATTCTTAAGCTCCCTGGTGCAGCAATTGCAGACATTCTTAAGCTCCCTGGTGCAGCAATTGCAGACATTCTTAAGCTCCCTGGTGCAGCAATTGCAGACATTCTTAAGCTCCCTGGTGCAGCAATTGCAGACATTCTTAAGCTCCCTGGTGCAGCAATTGCAGACATTCTTAAGCTCCCTGGTGCAGCAATTGCAGACATTCTTAAGCTCCCTGGTGCAGCAATTGCAGACATTCTTAAGCTCCCTGGTGCAGCAATTGCAGACATTCTTAAGCTCCCTGGTGCAGCAATTGCAGACATTCTTAAGCTCCCTGGTGCAGCAATTGCAGACATTCTTAAGCTCCCTGGTGCAGCAATTGCAGACATTCTTAAGCTCCCTGGTGCAGCAATTGCAGACATTCTTAAGCTCCCTGGTGCAGCAATTGCAGACATTCTTAAGCTCCCTGGTGCAGCAATTGCAGACATTCTTAAGCTCCCTGGTGCAGCAATTGCAGACATTCTTAAGCTCCCTGGTGCAGCAATTGCAGACATTCTTAAGCTCCCTGGTGCAGCAATTGCAGACATTCTTAAGCTCCCTGGTGCAGCAATTGCAGACATTCTTAAGCTCCCTGGTGCAGCAATTGCAGACATTCTTAAGCTCCCTGGTGCAGCAATTGCAGACATTCTTAAGCTCCCTGGTGCAGCAATTGCAGACATTCTTAAGCTCCCTGGTGCAGCAATTGCAGACATTCTTAAGCTCCCTGGTGCAGCAATTGCAGACATTCTTAAGCTCCCTGGTGCAGCAATTGCAGACATTCTTAAGCTCCCTGGTGCAGCAATTGCAGACATTCTTAAGCTCCCTGGTGCAGCAATTGCAGACATTCTTAAGCTCCCTGGTGCAGCAATTGCAGACATTCTTAAGCTCCCTGGTGCAGCAATTGCAGACATTCTTAAGCTCCCTGGTGCAGCAATTGCAGACATTCTTAAGCTCCCTGGTGCAGCAATTGCAGACATTCTTAAGCTCCCTGGTGCAGCAATTGCAGACATTCTTAAGCTCCCTGGTGCAGCAATTGCAGACATTCTTAAGCTCCCTGGTGCAGCAATTGCAGACATTCTTAAGCTCCCTGGTGCAGCAATTGCAGACATTCTTAAGCTCCCTGGTGCAGCAATTGCAGACATTCTTAAGCTCCCTGGTGCAGCAATTGCAGACATTCTTAAGCTCCCTGGTGCAGCAATTGCAGACATTCTTAAGCTCCCTGGTGCAGCAATTGCAGACATTCTTAAGCTCCCTGGTGCAGCAATTGCAGACATTCTTAAGCTCCCTGGTGCAGCAATTGCAGACATTCTTAAGCTCCCTGGTGCAGCAATTGCAGACATTCTTAAGCTCCCTGGTGCAGCAATTGCAGACATTCTTAAGCTCCCTGGTGCAGCAATTGCAGACATTCTTAAGCTCCCTGGTGCAGCAATTGCAGACATTCTTAAGCTCCCTGGTGCAGCAATTGCAGACATTCTTAAGCTCCCTGGTGCAGCAATTGCAGACATTCTTAAGCTCCCTGGTGCAGCAATTGCAGACATTCTTAAGCTCCCTGGTGCAGCAATTGCAGACATTCTTAAGCTCCCTGGTGCAGCAATTGCAGACATTCTTAAGCTCCCTGGTGCAGCAATTGCAGACATTCTTAAGCTCCCTGGTGCAGCAATTGCAGACATTCTTAAGCTCCCTGGTGCAGCAATTGCAGACATTCTTAAGCTCCCTGGTGCAGCAATTGCAGACATTCTTAAGCTCCCTGGTGCAGCAATTGCAGACATTCTTAAGCTCCCTGGTGCAGCAATTGCAGACATTCTTAAGCTCCCTGGTGCAGCAATTGCAGACATTCTTAAGCTCCCTGGTGCAGCAATTGCAGACATTCTTAAGCTCCCTGGTGCAGCAATTGCAGACATTCTTAAGCTCCCTGGTGCAGCAATTGCAGACATTCTTAAGCTCCCTGGTGCAGCAATTGCAGACATTCTTAAGCTCCCTGGTGCAGCAATTGCAGACATTCTTAAGCTCCCTGGTGCAGCAATTGCAGACATTCTTAAGCTCCCTGGTGCAGCAATTGCAGACATTCTTAAGCTCCCTGGTGCAGCAATTGCAGACATTCTTAAGCTCCCTGGTGCAGCAATTGCAGACATTCTTAAGCTCCCTGGTGCAGCAATTGCAGACATTCTTAAGCTCCCTGGTGCAGCAATTGCAGACATTCTTAAGCTCCCTGGTGCAGCAATTGCAGACATTCTTAAGCTCCCTGGTGCAGCAATTGCAGACATTCTTAAGCTCCCTGGTGCAGCAATTGCAGACATTCTTAAGCTCCCTGGTGCAGCAATTGCAGACATTCTTAAGCTCCCTGGTGCAGCAATTGCAGACATTCTTAAGCTCCCTGGTGCAGCAATTGCAGACATTCTTAAGCTCCCTGGTGCAGCAATTGCAGACATTCTTAAGCTCCCTGGTGCAGCAATTGCAGACATTCTTAAGCTCCCTGGTGCAGCAATTGCAGACATTCTTAAGCTCCCTGGTGCAGCAATTGCAGACATTCTTAAGCTCCCTGGTGCAGCAATTGCAGACATTCTTAAGCTCCCTGGTGCAGCAATTGCAGACATTCTTAAGCTCCCTGGTGCAGCAATTGCAGACATTCTTAAGCTCCCTGGTGCAGCAATTGCAGACATTCTTAAGCTCCCTGGTGCAGCAATTGCAGACATTCTTAAGCTCCCTGGTGCAGCAATTGCAGACATTCTTAAGCTCCCTGGTGCAGCAATTGCAGACATTCTTAAGCTCCCTGGTGCAGCAATTGCAGACATTCTTAAGCTCCCTGGTGCAGCAATTGCAGACATTCTTAAGCTCCCTGGTGCAGCAATTGCAGACATTCTTAAGCTCCCTGGTGCAGCAATTGCAGACATTCTGTGTTATTCATGTTGATAAAAATATAGTTTAATATTTGAAGTTATTAAGAACTTTAAGTATAAAATCTTTTGCCCAAAGAGTTTATATTCTGTAAAGTAAACAACTTAAACACCATAAACAAATATTTGAAAACATTAATATCTTGGAAAATAATGAATTAAGTGATTTAACATCAAATGACCTGCAAAAATAAGACAACCAAATGAAACTCTCCTCCCACGGTTGGCATGAGATCTTCATATGGTTTCCATGCAAATCTGCTTTTAACACCAGATGCAAAAGATGAACTAAAAATTGTCTTGTATATATATACCAATTTTTGCTAATTTCCACGATGATTAAATTTGGTATGAATTATCTCTTCCTGGGAGATACAGAGGTAGTCTTCTTTAGATCTGAATTATCACTCCATATTTTTTAATGCAATATATATAAGAGTAGGTGGTAGTTTGCTTGAAGCATTGTTGGTAAAGGAATATATGGAAGTTTTAAAAGCCAAAAACAATGCGAAAAAGCCCGGAATCATGAGAGTAAAGAAAAGAAAAATAAACGAACAAGTAGATGGGTATGTTTGAGTAGAGAAATGTCTGACTGTTTATTCCTCACCTTGATGTATAATTATTTTATAACCAAGTTGCTGGTATGTCTGGTGTATATAAAGTCCATTGGTGGTATGAAACTTTGATTAATTTCGGGAGAAAGGTACCTCCCCTTTTCAAAAAAAGAAAACAAAAGTATATTCAAGATGGTGGAAGAGAAGAGAACAGGACTTCTAATATATATATATATATATATATATATATATTATATATATATGTATGTTAATCATTTACTTGAAACATACTAGGTTTGTATAAACCAATTATAATGGATTTAAAAAATCCTGTTAGTGACAACATGAAACAATATTGTAATCGATACCTTTTAGAAAAGTAATAAAGGATAAAATGAGAAAGCTTAGAGAATTATACAGTAGAACCCCAGGGTATGTTATTTTTCTTCTTCAGGTTACGATGTGGATGTGATGTTTATGGTATTTGTCCCACCTTACGGTCTTATTTATGTTATTTAATTATATATATGTGTATTATATACTGCACTGTTACTAATTTTTAATGCCGTATCCCAGGGTTCTACTGCATTACACCATATATATATATATATATATATATATATATATATATATATATATATACACACACACACATGCACACACACAAAAAAAAATATATATAAATCTAAATGCTTATCTATCTATCTCTATATATATATATATATATTTATATAGATAGATAGATATGTGTGTGTGTGCATATATTCGTTATTTTTATTTATTTACTTTTACTCATAAAATAGTTATTTACAAGTGCATGTTTCACAGCTCATCAGCTTAGTGTAGCTGACTATACCAGGACTCGAACCCCCAACTATAAAGCTCATAGTCTTTATGGTTAGGGGTTCAAGCCTTGGTATTGTTATTCATGCTGATGAGCTGTAGATGCAGTAAAACATGTACCCGTGGATAACCATTTTATGAATAAAATAAATATATATTAGAGTGTGTGTGTGTGTCTAAAGAAGTTTTGATTATTTTCTTTCCATAAAAACATAAAATAATGCTGTTTAAATTCATAGGGACACAAAGTTCAACATATCACACTTAACATTTGCATAAACCAGTTTACTGCTAGAAAATTAACACTCACAAAAGTGAATTCAATTATATTAGTAGAAAAAAAGAAAAGAAATCTCAACTTAAGTTATTAAAAAAAAACGGATCATAAGTTGTTTACCTTTCATCTGTTTTGAACATTTAAAGCAGGACAGCTGTTCAATTCAGGGCTCTCCAGTGGAAAATATCACTTCCCTAATTACAAAATGTTGACAATCAAATTACTATTTCACTAATATATATTTATATATACTTCAAGATAATGAAATTAATTAGATTGAAGATTAGTGAATCTAGTAGTTTCAAATCTTATAAAATATTATTGGAAGGTAATATTTATATAAAACAATCCCAGCCAAATAAAAATTGCTCAATATACTAGATAGAGCAAATATAATTAGAGTGTGTATATTTAAATTTCATTTAGAAAGAATTACTTTTCAAAATAAAAATTTATTGTTGGAATAAAAAAATACAATGATTAAAATAATTTCCCTAATCCATGTATTTTCAATGTAAGTACTTCTCCTCAGAGGAAAATCACTAGCAAAATATTAATACTAGCACTACTATATTTAGCAAAAATAATTTCCAAACAGTATTAATATTTTGGTAGTGATTTTCCTTGGAGGAGATGTAATTATATTGAAAATCCATGGATTAAGGAAATTATTGTAAAGATTGTATTCTTTGTTTCAAACAAATTTTTATTTTGAAAAGCAATTCTTTATATATATATATATATATATATATATATATATATATATATATATATTTAAGTCATCGACATACAGTCCTGTTTCATTGTTTCACAACTCATCAGTGCCGCTAGACTAACACCTATCCCAAGCCGAGAATCGAACCTAGAACCGTCGTGATGACAGTCGGCAGTTCTACCCCCTGACTACGGAAGCGGTGGCCGCAACTAATCTGTCCGAATGTCTATTTAAATAAACATCCGTCCGCCACTCGTAAAGTGCTCAAACGTTTGTTTGTAAACAAACCGCGAGCTTCGCATTTTTTCAGCTAAATCAAGTAGCGAGTGAGATTATTTATGATAGTGCTCAACCCAAGAGGGGGGCTTTATAAAATATATTTAAGTCATCGACATACAGTCCTGTTTCGTTGTTTCACAATTCATCAGTGCCGCTAGACTAACACCTATCCCAAGCCGAGAATCGAACCTAGAACCGTCGTGATGACAGTCGGCAGTTCTACCCCCTGACTACAGAAGCGGTGGCCGCAACTAATCTGTCCGAATGTCTATTTAAATAAACATCTGTCCGCCACTCGTAAAGTGCTCAAACGTTTGTTTGTAAACAAACCGCGAGCTTCGCATTTTTTCAGCTAAATCAAGTAGCGAGTGAGATTATTTACGATAGTGCTCAACCCAAGAGGGGGGCTTTATATATATATATATATATATATATATATATATATATATATATATATATATATAAATTTCTTAGAGACCTTTTATAGTCAATGTGTTTAAATAGATAAATACACTTAAGTTGGATGTAACTAAGCTTGCTTTGAGAGGGCATATCTTAGTTATTGTAAACAACGCCTCCTCCTCCTAAACCGCATAGATCTTTAATGTGTTTTTTTTTTTTGTTTTTTTTTGTTTTTTCACCACTTATCAAGACCCAATGGCCACTCGGTTATTGTGTGTACAGTAATCAATGGGATAGTGCAGCAATAGTATTGGAGAATTGGTAAGGTGTCATTACTTAGGGGGGGGGGGCGGTTCATCAGGAATTTGTTTGTGTTGGACTTGAAGACATCCAGGTTGAAGTCGGGAGGGAAACAGACAAGCGGAACAGTTCCACAGGCGTGCAGTTCTAAGAAAGAAGCTTTGTTCATGGAATCTACGTTTCAAATTCCATATGACATGTATCCAACAGCTAACCGCTATAGCTACCTACAGTCCACAAGTTAGCACCACATCATTAACTGCTTATCTCTCTCCTTCTCTTTTTATTTCTCATCCCTCTCTGTCTCTCCCCCTACCTCGCCTTCAATGTTTTACCCATCTTACGCCCTCTTTTCCACCCTTTCTCTCCCCCCTCCTTCTATTCCTATCCGTGTCTGGTTGAATATTTTAAACTCCCTCTCGTCCCTTACCACCTTCCAATGTTCCTTAAATCTTAAAACTTAATTTTTAATTAAGAATTAATTTTGAATTAGAATTGAAAATCTTCTTCCCTTTTTTTTTTTCTTTTTTTTTTTCTTTTGGTTCTTCTAATATCGTTTTTCCTAATCATAGTAATCATTTCTGTAAAGTCTGAAGTTACTGGATCGTTGATATGATTCGGTAACTGAAACATGTGTAACTAAGCAGATGAAATGGTAATAAGAAAATATATATAAAGTAAATAATAAATATAAAAATACTATTTAAAACCTTACAGTTAAGACCTATTCTGTGATATGATAGCATATAAAATTATATAGAAATATGCATGAAAAATAATATGAAAAAAAGCTTAGGGGCCTTTGGTACCAGACAAGAGATATATAATATGTGTGTGTTAGTGCTTTTTTTTTTTTTTTTTTTTTTGTGTGTGTTAAAGAAATCAATATATTAACAGTAGAACATCCAAATAAGTTTTTATAAGGGTTCAATTTTTCACAGAATCTAAGACACCATTTAAATTTTCCCTTTGATCCCATTTGGGAAATTATTAGTTATCCTCTCAGTGGCTTTTCTGTTTTCACTTGTAGAGTATTTGATTTTGACCTTCAAATAATGTCAGGTCACCAGGAGAGAATACATGCACCATTTTTAGGGCCTTCCTTTTGACGACTTTTCCACATCTCAGCTGTTTTCACTTGTGGAGTATTTCATTTCAGCCTCCAGATAATGTCGGGTCATCAGGAGAGAATACGCTCCATTTTGGGGCTTTCCTCTTGACAACTTTTCTGCATATCCGTACCCCTCTCACTGATGTGAAGCAACATTATTTGAATTGTATTTAACTTGAATGAACAGTTCAATATAATCAAATCTGAATGTTTACCAATTTAGCGCTTCCCGTGCAGTTATGACTAGTAATAATGAGAAGAAATAAATGTTTATCTCATGCTTTCTATTTTTTTTTTTTTTTTTCCAGATCAGAGTAAAGTGTCTGACCAAAATAAAGTGAATAGCAGCAAAACCATAAAAAGTAAAGTTTCCAGTTTGAAATCCTCAACATCTGATAAGACCAACACATCAAAGGAAATCACTAGACTTGAAGCCCTTTGTGAAGTTCGAACAAAGGACCTCAACTACACGAAGCTGCAATTGAAGTCATCCTTGACCGCGTTTGATGCCATGGCAGTTCTTGTGAACTACCTGGCGAATGAAGTAAGTATTAATTTGAATAATCTTTGCGAATCTCTTAGTCTAATATGCTGGTGTTCCTCAATGCTCTATTCTAGGCCCAATACTGTTTCTTTTCTGTATAAACTAGCCGGGCTACCCGGCGTTGCTCGGAACCATATAAACAATGAGAAAATTGAATTTGATTTTGAATATGTTTGTTATTCTTAGGAGAGAGGAATTTTTAACGTCCATGTATCATTTGCTATTTCGAGCAAAAGAATATTTTACCTACCTAAGACGGGTATTAGACGTATGAAATAATTGTATCTTACCTAGGGTAAATAATTTACAGCATGTATATCAAATAATTTTACCTTTGCAAGGAAGGGTAATATACAACACATATTTAAAATAATTTTACCTACACTAAGTCGGATAATTTAAATACATATATGAAACAATTTCACATACATTTTTTTTACCCCAAAATGGACATTGCTTTCTCCAACCCAAGCCTGAAAAGAAAACTCAAGAGCACGTTTAAAATTAACATAATCATGCTTCTTTCTACCCACTACTACAACCATCACATCATTCCTGGATGAGTACATAAAGTTTTTAAAAATATAAATCACCCCCTACAGAAACTGGCCTATTAAACTTTCATAGAAAACCAACAATATATATGTATTAATTTAATTTTGAGATCGTAAACTGTTCAAGCCATATCCGGAATCGACTTCACAAATAAATTAATTTTGAGATAGGAAATTGTTTAAGCCATTTCTGGTACAAACTTTATATTCTACCACCCTCATTTAATCCAGAGTGATGCTGATTATTCTGCTAATATATATTTGCCCCTATCTCATTCAATCCTGGGCAATGCCAGGAATTTTGCTAATGTATATTTCCATCAATCTCCTTCAATCTCTGGCGACGCCGGGGATGTTGCTAGTAAATTATCTTGTGTATCTAATTCAAGCTTGTGTAACACCAGGTATTCTGCTAGTGTATATGTGCAGCTATCTAATACAATCCCGGGCGATGCCAAGTATTCATCTATTCTGTATTTGTACCTATATCGTTTAATCCCAAGTGATGCCAGGTATTCTGTTAGTATTTATTTACACCTGCGTTATTAAATCCCGGGCAATGCCTGGTATTGTGCTTTTATATATTTCTACCTATCTCATTCAATTCCAGGTGATGCCAGGTATTTTGCTAATATATATTCTCACTTATTTCATTATATCCCGAGCAACGCCGGGTATTCTGCTAGTATATATCTCCATCAATCTGATTAAATCCTGGGCAATGCAAGGTATTCTGTTAGTATATATTTAAATCAATCTAATTCAATACAAGGCAATGCCTCGTATTCTGCTAGTATATATTTGCATCTATCTCATTGAATACCAGGCGCCCGTGTATTCTGCTTGCATACATTTGCATGTATCTCATTCAATCCTGGGTAACTCCAGGTAATATGCTAGCATATATTTGGTCATATCTCGTTAAATCCCATAATTCTTGGATATGTTCTTAAATTCGAGAATCATTTTTCATAATTCAACCCACATAATCGTCCCCCGCTTACTAAAATAATAACTTTGATAGATTGTCTGGGCGGTTTGTTTCATTACAAACACCCCATACAAATAACTAACATTTCATCATTTTTCATAATTCTTGGATATGTTACTAATTTCAACAATCATTTTGTATGCTTTAACCTACATTATACCCTCTTACTCAAATAATAACTTTGAGACATTGTCTGGGCTGGTTATTTCATTACAAACACACTAATCAAATAAGTCACATTTCATCATTTTTCATAATTATTGGATATGTTACTAATTTCGAGAATAAATTTTCATGATTAAATCCACATACCTGTAATTTCATTGACCCTACACTTTCTTTCTAACTGCAACCTGTCTTTCACAGACGTGATGTTGCTAGTCTCAGTCTTCTCCATAAATACTATTATGGCATGTGTCTGATCTATTCCCTACTTTCTTTGTTCCAGCTTGTTTGACTTGCTCATCTTCATCGATTTGCTGTTTTGATACTTCATTATAATACAGCTTCCTATTCCAGAAGCTTCTTTCCAAGGACTGAAAGATTGTGGAACTCTCTTCCTGCTCACTGTTTTCCTTCTACTTATAGCCTTAGTCTTTTCAAGATTGAGGCCAATAGGCATCTCCTGTCTTTGCAATAATCAGCTTTCGTTCTTGTTAGCTCCATACATCAAGTGGCTTCATGTGTTGTCTTGAGTGATTTCCATTAAAAAAAATTTATAAAATCTCATTTCAACATAGGTTTTAAAAAATTAAAAATGAACAAAAATACTACATTTAAACATTGAAAACAAAGTTTGTCAAAAGGCAGGACATTTGAAATTAGTTCCTGATGTTTTCATTGACGGTTTGGTCTGTCAGCTCGCAGAACGAAATAAAAGAGTTAAATCGCAATCCGGAGATTCTGCAATCTTTCATGAATAATGTTTTGGAAAGAGCACAAATATGCGAAGCAGAAAATGGGCAAAATTTAAGACATTATTTTTCATAAAGATTGTTTGAATTTTGCATTTTTTTTTTTTTTATAATTTCCCAATATGTTAGTCAGATTGTGTTAAAATTACAGAAATATATCAAAAATAAAGAATCTATTTAAGTTCAAAAACCTTCAGTGACTTTTTGGACACTATATATTATATTTCAAGTTCAAAAGGAACTCCAATAAATATGGCTGCTACTACAGTGTGACCCAAAACAACAGGTCCCAACTCTAATTAGGCCCCGTTTCTTAGTGTTTTGTCCAAATGAAATGAAACTTTGGTCATAACTAGTTTATTATATTCAAAACATCACATCAAAACACTAGGTTGGTTGGTTGTTTTTGTTTTACGGCATATCAACCTTTTTCAAGTTATTTAATGTCGAATCTAGTTATTTTGAGGAACGATTTTTAATGGAGTATATTTTTTTAAGTCAGATTCTATTTAACCCATAGTTGGGACCCTAACAAGTACTGCCACTCTGGGTCAGAGTGGACCTGAGAGCAATGGCAATTAAAGGGTGGCTCCACACGCTCTAAGGCTCGCAAGGTGGGGCCTCACCATCGGATATAGTTTTAGGTCATATCCAGGACCCAGAACACTAGGGTCTTTGACCTTTTTTCTCCGTTCTACAGCATATGTTCTAGATGGCCTCCATTTAGCTTTTGTTTTTTTTTTTGGTCACCCTCTATTACTAAATAATTTTTTGGGTAAAAATAAATGAAACTAAAATAACGTTATTTGTTTATTTTTATTTGAAATTTATCTTTAAAAATATTCTTACATACTGTGAAAGCATGAGTGCTAAATTGTTTTCTTATGTTGAACATACTTTTAACATGAAACTGGTCCAAGTTATGTAAGATCTCTTTTTTTTCTTTTTTTTTTTTTACAATCCTATTTAAAAATGTAAAAACAAGTTATTTGTATAATTAAATCCACCAGAATGCATTTCCATTTCTTCATAATCAAGTCAGCCATTTTACTAACAAAAGTTAGTAGTTGGAAAAAGGATTACTCTGTGACGCTTTGAAATCTGACAGAAATTTGAAAGTATTCAAAAGTTGAATAGAAAGTCATTGTTGTTAGCTTTAAAAAAATTTTAGCAAGTTCTTTAATTTAGAAACTTGGAAGTTTCCAAAGCTGTTTACGTACAATCATTTTATAAATAGATTAAAGCATTACCTTAACAACAATTACAGTTTAATAACAATTTGATTCAATTAATAATTTAATGAGAGAATGATACCATAATAATTAAATTAAACTTTCAAAATTATTAAATAATTAATAAAAAAAAAATAACAATAAACCAAAATATTGTAAAACTACATCCACCCCACCCCCAAATTGTGGTGTCGGCATAGATTAGCACCATACCAAATAGTTGTGAAGGGTCAAGGAGGATGGAAAGACCGAGGTGAGAAAGCACTTACCAGACCTCTACTGGATGAGTGTGAAGAGGGCTGGAATGTTGGGGAAGCTTATTGCCACCTAAATGCCAGCAAAGACCAATGGTTGCTAACAGCGAGAAATTAATGGTAAGTTGCTGTTGCGATGATGCAAAAGCTTTTGCAAAGGTTATTGAAAAAGGTGGAGAGTACTGGAAATCTGAGGAGACTTGTTATGAACCAGACTCCAGGGAACACCACTGATTGTTGTTTGTGGGTAATATCTGATGATGGCCTGTGTCAGAACTCCTATTGAGTGCAAGTAATAATAATTTATAAACAAAAAAATGAATTGATTTTAAAAAACAAAAAACAAAAAGGAGGTTGGAATACAAAAATGAAGATAAAGGCTCATGGGTAGTGGCATACAAAGGAGGAGCGGTATCCTAGGGCATCTGAATGGCATTCAATCACATTCAAACTATTACCCTTTCTCATATTTCTCAGTACTAGGACTTATACTTGAGTCTTTTGTACATCCAATCATAAACAAACTATTACCCTTTCTCATATTTCTCAGTACTAGGACTTATACTGGAGTCTTTTGTACATCCAATCATATTCAAACTATTACCCTTTCTCATATTTCTCAATACTAGGACTTATACTGGAGTCTTTTGTACATCCAATCATATACAAACTATTACCCTTTCTCATATTTCTCAGTACTAGGACTTATACTGGAGTCTTTTGTACATCCAATCATATTCAAATTGTCCCTCCTTCTAATATTTCTCAGTACTAGGACTTATACTTGAGTCTTTGAGACATCCAGTCATATTGAAAATATATTCCTTCTCATGATATTTCTCAGTACTAGGACTTCTATTTGAGTCTTTGGGACAGAGAATCACAGAGTTGGCCTTGGGTAATGGCGGGTGTCAGTTACACGTGATCCTTTATGTTTCAGAGGTTAACTAATTTGTCGTTAGAGAAGTTATGCTTTTATTTGAATCTTCCTGTTTCTTTCTTTACAGATTGATGCTTTTGCTTGTCCGACGCTTACCGTAAAATTAAATGAAGTTCAGGAAGAATTAACTCAGGCAGAAGACCAAATTGGTGAGTATAATTATGCAGGGGTACACCACTTACCCATACGGCACAATCACGTTGACCCACCGGTTCTCGCCAGATCACCGAAGTTAAACAAGGTTGAGTCTGGCCAGTTCCAGATGGGTGACCATTTGGGAAGGCTAGGTGCTGTATGTGCCCTCTGGGAAGGTTGAGCGTGGAGCCAGCACCCTCGCCCTGTAAAAAGAACTCCTTGCTACAAAAACATCTACAAAAAAGTTGTAGATGGCCTATGTCCATCCAGGGGCTCAAGGGCTATGGATGGACACCACTTACCCGTCGTCAAAAATATGTAATAAAACAATCCTTTCACATTAATATTTATATTCATATAAAATATTTGAATGGGTAAAATTTAAAAAAAAAAAAGAAGAAAAACGTCTCAAACTGGACAGTTTTTTTTTTAAACCCATAAATCTGTAAATAAAGCAGAACAAAAAAGAAAATGTTTCATTACGAAAATAGATTGGAAGTAGACTTTCTTTCTCGATTCCCCTAAACTCTTGAAATCTATTCGTCCAATCGTATTATAACTTGTGTGATGGAATGGAGATATATATGATATGCACAAATAAAAACACATTCCTCTTTATTATAGAATAGATTGGTTCTCTCTACCGTGCTAGAAAACTACTGACACCTGAAAGTATCCTGTATCTCTATAAGGCCACCATTCGCCCATGTATGGAGTATTGTTGTCACATCTGGGCTGGTGCGTCTACTACTAGTCTCTCGCTCCTAGACAAGGTTCAAAAAAGAGTTGCCAATCTGATAGGTCCTAAACTGGCATCTAAGCTTCAGCCTCTGTCCCATCGACGAAACGTTGCATCCCTCTGCTTGTTCTACAAGTATTTTAATGGTGAATGCTCTGATGAACTGCAGACACTTGTGCCCCCACGATGCAGACACCCTCGACAAACCCGACAGACAGCTAAATCCCACCCCACACAGTAGAGATCTCTAGATGTAAAAGATCTTTCTACTCCAGTAGTTTCTTCCCCAGAACCGCTAGACTCTGGAATTCCATTCCAGGATCCTGCTTCCCTAACTGTACTGACATGCAGAAGTTCAAGTGCAATGCGAACTGACATCTTGCTGCCCAAATCCCTACATAGTGCCCCAGTAGTTACTGACCCTGATAGTAGCCCCCTACACCAAAGTTGCAATGTGCCTTGTTTGGGGTGAAAATGTAATAAAAAAAAATTTTTTAAAAAGATGATATCACCCAAAATAACCTGGGATTTTTGTTAAGATTTTGATACTGCCAAGCATCCCTATTGTTCAAATACAATCATCAATTAATTAGTACTAACATCAAATGAAACAATTTTTTCATTTTTTTTTTTTTCTCTAACATAATGTCAATCAACCCCTCTCCCTTTTCTGTTCAAATCAATAAGTGATCAACTTTATTTCTTGTATTTTATTTATTACATCCAAAGTTTAATCATAATGGAGAATGGATACTCCTTTCCCTTCATTATAGTATCACTCTAGTTGGCTGCATTGCTTTGACATTAGGAATAAGTTTATTTTATTTAATGAAAAGAGTGGCTAAATTAAATAATTCCATCAAATCAACTGATGGGATTAGTTTTTTAGATTTCATCTGTCATTTCTAATTTTATAAAAATGACAAATGTTTGAAGCATAGTGCAGAAGCAAAATATAATTATGTATATGTTGGGTTAGAGTTTTAACAGTCGGCTTCTTTGGTAATATCTATACAATTAGTGGCTTGGATTTTTTATTTTTTATATAAAAAGGTTTTTTTTTAATTTCTTTTTTTATAGAAAAATTGAAAGAACAACAGGTAAAGCTGGAACAAGACATTTTGGACTGCAATAAGCAACATGAGAAGGCATTGACCGATTTGGTCAATGCCCAGAGTATAAACCTTCTCAGTCAGAAAGAAGTTCTTACTCAACAGAATACGGAAAATATCAGAAAAGGTAAAGTCCTTATATATATATATATATATATATATATATATATATATATATATACACACATATACACACACACAGAGGGTTAATTCCTTACATATATATATATATATATATATATATATACAGTAGAACCCCGGGGTATTGCATTAAAAACTAGTAACAAAATACAGTACAGTATATAATCAAATACCATTATAAATAACACCGTAAAGTAGGGCAAATACTGTAACCAGGGGCGGAAAAAACATTGTATTCCACATCGTAACCTGAAAAAAAAAACATATCGTAGGGCTACCATATCCCGGGGTTCTACTATATATATGTATGTATGTGTGTATACACAAGGTGTTTCAAAAAATGTTCTTGTGTATTCACACTTCGAATGACAATAAATTATACAAGGTGTCTCAAAAAATTGTAAACATATACTCACACTTCAAATAACAATAAAACATTTATTTATGAACATTAAGTGAAATGGAATCGAAGAATCATGTTTGCAAATGTTCAAATTGATAACCATGATTATCCAGACAATGCTGATAACAGTTTAATTGTGAATATATATATATATATATATATATATATATATATATATATATATTTATTTCATTGAATAATATAAATTTTTATATTAGCTCATATAGTGATAAAAGGATGCTCGATATTATAGATAGAGCATTAAAGACAAATTGAAATGATGAGAAATAAAACACATTAATTCATAAAGAGAGCAAACGAGAACTGCAAAAACAAAAAGACATTTTTCCTTATTCCATGGAGTTAATTTTGAAATACAATAAAGATAAAATATTACAAATTCAAATAAGACAAATAAACATTATACCTGCTTCATTATTTTTCTAAATAAACTTAAGTAAATCCAAAATGGTATAATGTTAGCATTTCTTTTTACAAAGATTCAGTTTCTTGTCCGATTCCTGTGTGTTAGTATCAAGTGCTCCTTTAATTCTTTGATCCATTGAAATTAATGGACATTTCACAGATTTTCTTAAAGATCACCTCAGTTAAGTCTCTTTTATTGGAATATTTATGAACATAGCGATACACGTGCATACACACAAAGCTGTAAGGTTCTGTTGGGGGACGACAACTATACAATGTGACACAAAGGGTGTGTAAATCCACGGGACGATCTGTAAAAAGTTGAATTTTGAATGCAGCAGCAAGTCCTGGGATCATATGCCAGAAAGAACAGTTGGAGTCCTACACCATCCTATGCAATTCCTATGTACCTAGAAAACTGAGTTATTAAACCTAACATAGTGTTATTGGACAAGCAAGGAGAAAGAAGCAACCCTAGTAGAAGTCATTGTCCCCAATGATGCTGGATTAAACAGAGATGAAAGGGGAAAAAGTTTATGTACAACATGAAAACAAACTGGAATCTTGGGAAGATCTCCATCATTCCAGTAAATATAGGAGCAACCGGACTCATAAAAAAATTTTTCAAAAACTACCTGGCAAATGTACCCAGCGAGCCAAGTGCAAGAGAGATACAAAAAATTGCACTTAAAGGGACGGTTTGAATCTTAAAAAGTTTTCTTGGTTGGAATGTATGAAATAGCAAATGAGTGTCTAGCATCCAGTAGGATGTCCCATTTCCAACTAAAACAAAATGATAATGTTGAAATAGAATTTCTTCCTAATGAAAGACTTTGCTTATATTGTATATTTTTTTGGTTTTCACAGTCAAAGAAGAACATGCTCAAGAGTTGGAGAAAATTAAAACGTTACAAGCTGAAAAGGTAAGTGTACAGAGATTATTCTCTCATCAACTATTACAAAAATGAAGCCAAGTCCAAGGCTTAAGTTCAGAGAACTTCAGTCATTACTAACCAGCAGAGAGTTGCCACTGTCAACCAAGGGGACATTCGATGCCAAATCATCTTAGCCATTTCACCACCACCCTCAGAATTTTTTATCCTCTTGACCCCTGTAAGATATACATGAGTTATAATGAACTGCCAAATTCCAGATCTAGCAAACAATGGGAACCCTGTTTTTTGAGCCCAGCCAAAATAAGGTTAAGCAGAAGCTGTCTCGGAATATAAATGGGCAAAAAAGTCTCACAATATGAACTTCTCTGGCTTTCTAACATTGATTTCTGGATTCCTCAGTCAAACATCCCTACTAGGTGCAATTTTCTAGGCCAGAAACTAAATACTTTTTAAAAAATTTATAATTTTGTAACGATTGGTAGTCCTGTCACAACGTGTCACGACAGTCCTTTTTCCTCTTGGCCTTATTTTGGCTGGGCTCAAAAACAGGATTCCCATTGATTGCTGGGCCTGAAATTTGGCAGTTCATCATAACTTATGTATATTTTACAGGGGTCAAAAAGATAAAAAATTCTCCAGGGGGTGGTGAAATTTCGATTTTTTTTTTTTTTTTACTGGATGTTTTGACATGGAATGTCCCCAAGGGAAAAATCTGTCAGACATGCGTATGCAGTTTGATCATGTATGGAAGTGAAACCTGGTCAGTGAGGGTTGAGGACATGGGTTGCATGGAGAGAAATGATATAATGGATGTTTCAATGTGAATATTAAAAATAGGCTTAATTGTTCTGATGCCATCAGAGGAAGATTAAATCTAAAAAGTATAGGGACACTTGTTCAGAATCTTTTGGCCAAACCTGAGAATCTTTTGACCAAACCTCGAGAATCCTTCGGCCAAACCCCAAGAACCCTTCGGCTAAACTCTAAGAATCTGCACAGAATTTCAAAGAAAACCCTTTATTTAATCCACATTAATAGCATTCTCTCAGTCATGACCAGGTAGAAATTTTAATTCATAATTGTATTAATATCGCCTGCACTGAGAATTGAACCTTGGATCTCTAAAATTTCTTTTTATTACTTTAAGCATGAAGAGCTATTCAGTTTCTGTATTTTTTACTTTGCTGACTGTCATCCTCATCTTCATAGTTGTTGGTGTTGTTTCACCATGTTTCAACCAACTCATAATCTGGCCTGTTTCAGGTGATTAACCACAATGGGATAGGAATGCTGAACCTGGAAGCTGTATCCCCAGTAATTACTGCCATCCATAGTTGTTGTCTCACCAACTAACCCTCTAGCCTGCATTCGGTAGGAATGATACTGCTATCTTCAAGCAATGCTCACCTGGAACCATAGAGACGCAACACTTCTATCCACTGCACCATATGCTTGAAAGGAGGAGTTGATCAAAACGTGGTGAAACAAAAAATATGAAAATGAAGATAACAGTCAGAAAGAAAAAAAAAATGAATACGCAAAGGAAACATTGTAAATAATATAAAATTAATAGTACAAAATGTTTATAGAATAAGAGAACGAACAAAAATATATCAAATGGCTTTTATGTGTTAGATTAGCCAAACTCCAAGAATCTGCACAGAATTTCAAAGAAAACCCTTTATTTAATCCACATTAATAGCATTCTCTCAGTCATGACCAGGTAGAAATTTTAATTCATAATTGTATTCTTAATATCGCCTGCACTGAGAATTGAACCTTGAATCTCTAAAATTTATTTTATTACTTTAAGCATGAAGAGCTATTCAGTTTCTGTATTTTTTACTTTGCTGACTGTCATCCTCATCTTCATAGTTGTTGGTGTTGTTTCACCATGTTTTGACCAACTCACCATCTGGCCTGTTTCAGGTGATTAACCACAATGGGATAGGAATGCTGAACCTGGAAGCTGTATCCCCAGTAATTACTGCCATCCATAGTTGTTGTCTCATCACGTTTTGGCTAACTAATCCTCTAGACTGCTTTGGGTAGGAATGAAACTGCTATTGTAGAGACTCACCACCTTTATCCACTACGCCACAGGCCTGAAAGGATGAGTAGATCAAAACATGGTGTAACAACAAATATGAAAATGAAGATGACAGTCTACAAAAAAGATGAATGCACAAATTATGAAGCCTCATCACAAAGGATTCCAAAAATAAAAATAATTTATAAGAAAATATTTTATTAAATAATTAAAATAATTTTCTTTCTGAAACTTCCAGTGTAAGACAACTTTTTCAAAGAAGACATAATTTTATAGTTGTTTCTCTTTGTTTTTTTTTCTTTTTTTTCGGTACTTGTATAGTTTAATCAAGACATTAAAAAATGAAAATATCAAAAAAAGTTTAAATTGTATGATACATATGGAATGAAGTTCTCCGAAAAAAAATTTCACTTAATTTCATCAAGTATTTTTTTTTTTTTTTTTTTTACAGTAAAAAAAAAAAACAATTTGTTATGATACTGGGCAAAAAGTCCGATTTTTAGGAAGAAAAGCTAGTGTTAAAGATGGGGAGGGAGTGTCGGCGCCTTAAATTGAGTTATCTCCCTGTGGCAGTTCAAAAAATCCAAACAAAAATTTCTAAAATTCAAAGATGTCTACCTTCAACACGCTGTCATAAATCGTATTTTTCCACTGTAAAAAAAAATTAAGTGAAATTTTGTTTGAGATCTTCAGTTCAAAACGGATATGTACAATATAACCTTTTTTTGATATTTTCATTTTTTAATGACTTGATTAAACTGTACAAGTGCCCTTTTTTTCTTTTTTTTTTTCGTAAAACAAAACTAAAAAAAAGTCTTCTTTGAAAATGGTGTTTCATACTGAAAGTCTCAGAAAAATTTAAAAAAAAAAACATGATTTTAATTATTTAAAAAAATATTTTTATAATATTTAATTTTCTAAAATTTTCAAATCAACTATTGGAGTTTTTATTTAAGACTCGTATTGTAAAGGCTATCACCTTTTGTTTGCCTGTTTTCAGTATTTCTAGCTAACATTGTTATGCGCAAATTATTTTTACTTTAGAACATGTTTTAGTAGAATACAAAGTTTTCATGCTTTCAGAATTCTATGGGTAATTTTACTTTTTTTAAATTTCTGGATTTGTCTGATTATTAGCCAAATTCTCCTCTGGTGAAATTACATTTTGCAGATGCTTTTAAATATTTAAATATAATGTTGCTGCTTAAATGCCATTTTTAATTGTTCTCTGTAATGATTATTTACTTTTCTTAGAAATCGGACTTGACACTGGAACACAAAAACAACGTTGATAACTTACGTCTAACACACCTTGAAGAAATTCGCACTCTACAAAGAAAGCACGAAAACCAAATGGAAGGTAAGTAATATATATATATATATATATATATATATATGTATGTATTTTTTTTTTTTTTTTTTTTTTTTTTTTTTTTTTTTTTTACTTCAGTCGAATTTCTCAGAAATCAAGGAGCCCTTAGCCTGGTGCTATCACTTGAACTCTATATGAGATACATAGATATTCGAATGTTCCATTAAAGTTCTTTATCTCTCAAACACTGAGTTAGTAAAGAAATTGAGAACATAATTTTCCTCTTCCCAATTAACCATTTTCATATGTTGTAGTTTATCTTTCGTTTTGGTCTTACTGGATTCCAGGACAAGAATTTATCTAGTCTGGTGGAGTATCCTGTTTTCGTGCTATTACTTGAGGTAATATCACTTGGAGAAGGGGCACTATTCCTTGTAAAAGCTAATGTGTATATATATATATATATGTGTGTGTGTATTTAAACATTTGAACATTGTTAAAAATAACAGTGTCTGTTTAATTATACCATTTTTTTTTATTTTTCTGTTGTGTAAAAATCGAAAAAAAACCTACAATTAATAAAATTGCCTATCAAGTCAGTATTAATATTTTAAAATGTTTAGAGTAAACACTATTTTTATCCGGTGGCCTTATTTCTGACACACAGAATTTAGGCTGTTAATGTTCACCCAACAGTCTTGCCTCTCAGCTGCTTTTGAGAGTCTCCTCTCTTTTTTTTTTTTTTTTTTTTTTTTTTTTTTTTCAAATTTTTTGTTCATTTGTTTTTTTCACTTGATGATGATTTGACAAAGAATCAAAAACGTTTATGACACATGTGGAACTTGCATTAATCATTTTTGTTTTGATTTCCATACAAAACAATAAAAAAAATCAAGAAAATAAAAAAAGGTATAATTAAACAAAAACCTGTTACTTCAAACAATGTTTGTTTATATATGTGTGCGTGTGTGTGTATATATAAAATACGCATCAAGTGCGCTTGAAAGCCAAATACAACATAATATTAGGAAAATAAACAAATATTTTACTTGTTTGAAATTTATCACAAACAAGTAAAATATTTGTTTTCCTAATATTATGTTGTATTTGGCTTTCAAGCGCACTTGATGCGTATTTTATTTTATTCAAATTAAAATAACGTTTCTATATGAACTCTCATTCTTTGATTGATATATATATATATATATATATATATATATATATATATATATATATAACTGGATTATTTATCTTCCACCAGACTATCCATTCACATGTAATCACCTTTTTCTTCACCATATTCCCTCTGCTTCACTTTTTTGTTATCAAGTAAGATCTTTGACTTACTTGTTGTTTCATCAAATACTTTTGCATGCAAAATCCGATCCCACATTTTGCTAATTCCTACCCTCTGATGAGAAGGAAAGTATTTCTTCGAAACTCCGCGGATAAGGACTATCCACTTATCTAGTGTTTCCTTTTCAGATTAAATATGTTTTTAACTCATTTCAAAGTGTTTTTTAACATATTTTATTAACTGTTTGCTCGTATTATAAGCTCTATCTCCTATTTGGTTTTATTGAGCTTTTACATCTGGCTGAGATAACTTTATAAATATTAATTCTTTAAGATTTATAATATACTTTAATTTTACCATCTTGGATCATTTTGATAAATTTAATTGTAATTTTTATTTTATATATATATATATATATATATATATATATATATATATATATATATATATATATATACACTTGTGCCCGATATTATTCATACCCCCCTTGAAAATTGAGTTTATTAGGTGTAACTTTTGTAAGAATTTATTGTTTACGTCCATATTGATACATATTCTTAATAAACCTCTTCTGATCATTTTCGTCATTTTAAAATCTCGGGATACTTGTAATAAAAGAAATATACAGCTATTTATAAAATCTGCAATGTTCAAAAATAATCATACCCCCTTATTTTTTCAGTATTAATCGAGTTTCTGACTGTTTGTTTTCTGTTTGATTCTTATTTTGAATGCTTTTATACAACCTTTGATTAATTTCATTTCGTTTTTTGCATTTTTCAGAAATTAAAATGATATCAACTGAAAACCAATAAAAGAATAAAAATTATTAGAATGGGGAAGAAAAAAGAGCTTAGTAATGATCTTAGGACTAAAATTGTGAATTCACATAAGGATGGTTTAGGTTACAAGTCAATTTCCAAGAAATTTGAGGTCCCTACAGCAACAGTACAGAGCATCATCAAAAAATTCCAGAGCCACCACACAACAAACAACTTGATTGGTAGAGGAAGGAAAAGGAAACTGTCTGCTAGAGCCACCAGGAATATTGTAAGAAGTGTTAATGCAAATCCAACCACCACTAATAAGGACATTTTAGAAAATCTGGAGTCTTCTGGCATAAAAATATCAAGGCAAACATTGCAAAGGACTCTGCATGAAAATGGTCTGAAAGGAAGAAGACCAAGAAGGACTCCATTGCACACCGGAAAACACCTTGCAGCACGTCTAAAGTTTGCTAGGACCCATGTGAATTCTCCAGAGTCCGTTTTCTCAAGTATTTTGTGGACTGACGAAACAAAAATTGAATTGTTTGGCCATATGGATGCTTCTTACGTTTGAAGGAAGAAAGGAGAAGCTTACAACCCAAAGAACACCATACCCACGGTGAAACATGGTGGTGGTAGCCTAATGTTTTGGGGCTCCTTTTCGGCTAGTGGTCCAGGTAGTTTGGTCAAGATAGATGGAACCATGAAGAAGGAGCAATATTTGGAGATACTCCAGAAAAAAATTAGACAGGATGCGGAGAAGCTCCATTTAGGACCAAACTGGGTCCTTCAACAGGATAATGATCCAAAACATACTGCCAAAATAGTCAAGAAATGGTTTGAGGATAATCAAATTAATGTTTTGGAATGGCCTAGCCAGAGTCCCGACCTGAACCCTATCGAAAACCTCTGGCACATATTGAAAACTGAGGTTAAAAAGCGGAAACCTAGAAATTTGAGGGATTTGGAGAACTACTGCATTGAAGAATGGTCAAAAATCAGTGTTGATGCTTGTAAAAACCTTGTTGATAAATATCCCAAACGGTTACAGGCAGTTATTAAGAATAAAGGGCATGCTATTGACTATTAGTAAGAGAGGTATGAATAATTTTGAACTAGTGCCATTATTGTTTTTCTTTGTATAATGTTTCAAACTTGCATAATTTATTAATTTGTTGAGTTTAAATTAAATGCTTATGCTTGATTTATTGTTTGAAATCCCTTTAATATTGTCTACCTTCTGGTTTGAGCAATATTCTTATAGAAATCTCAAAGATCCGAGGGGTATGAATAATATCGGGCACAAGTGTATATATTTCAACTATATATATTTTTATTGCACAGTTTAAAATAGCTCAATGGTGCAGAGCTAGAGCTATGAATACTTTTTATATTATATGAATTGCTTTGAATGCAGGGAGCAAACTCTTATAAATTCACTAAAAAGTCATCTTTTATTTCCGTACAAAGCATACAATTGTTTCAGCCTACCATCTATCATCATTTATCCACGTATATAAAAATAACTAAGCTGCAACCTCTCCAAGAAAACTTTGCTACAGTTCACATTCAACTTTTATAGACTTTATTAAGAAATTTTTCGTTTTTAAATTTTTATTTTTTGTAGTGGTAGGTTGGAACAGTTGTATTCTTTGTATGGAAATAAAAGATATTTTTTTGTGTAAATTTCTAAGAATCTGTACTCTTCTTCACTAATGCATTAAATTTTGTTAATATAAAAAATATAAAGTTTATGTATGTATGTATGTGTGTGTATATATGTGAGTGTGTGTGTATATATATATATATACACTCCTATAAATTCGTTTTTCTTTTGTGTGTATTGATATTCATATTAAAAACCCTCTTTTCTATTTATTTAAAAAGAAAATACAATTTTCTTATATATGGGTTGTGAACCTGCATTCACTAGCAAAAGATCTAGCTAATTTGCATATTTTTTTGAACATTAATTTTAATTAATTCCCTATTAGTTGCTTCGGTTTTCTAATGGGATAATCATCTTTAGTTAACTATTACGTGTAATTATATTCATGCAGATATTCTACATGATTTATACTTGCATAATATTTGCGTAAAAAGTTTATAGTAAAACACAAAATTGTTTCCATATATATTTATGTATACGTATATATTTTGTTTAATAAATTTTGCCTACCAAACTCCTCCTAGAGTTTTTGGTCTACAGACATGAAACTTCATATATAAGGCATTTGAATCCATGAAAAACTTTATATTTGGGTTTTAGCCCGGAAAAATCGGTGCAAAAGTGTGAAAATTAAAAAAAAAATGAAATTTGCCAGGTGAAGGTCGAACGCCGGCATTACGAATGCATAACGTTCATTGGTTCATGTTTTAATTTTTAGCCTTGCAGTAAACATGTTTTCATGGTCCAATCATTGACGGCAGAGGCAAAATAAATCATGAGCTGAACGTTTTGGTTTTGATTCTCGGTGGTGGTGCATAAGTCTTTTTTTTTTATACTTTTTAAATCATTACTATATATTGCATCCAATTTATCTATCTATCTAGAAAAGTGAAAGTGTCTGTCTGTCTTTTCTCTATGGTAGTTAAGGAAGTATTATACAGAAAGGCATTACTTTACATATTCACACTTTTTGATATATACATATGCACATAACCTTATGAACAGTACATAGGGCCCGAGCAAAGCCAGGTGGAACTGCTAGTATATATATGTTTTGGAAGTAGCTTTTTTTTAAACTATTAAAAAATATATTTTTAAGTACTTCGGTGGAAAATTATTTTGTCAGTACGTCAATTTCCTGAATAGTTTTCCTTACATGAACTAACAATAGTACCAATGTTCTTAAAGGGATCATCAGTTGTTTACCATGAAACATTGTTTCAAGGATATATATATATATATATATATATATATATATATATATATAATCACCCAGTTAATATTTTAATATTTACCTCCCTCTTTTCTTATGTTTCGTGTGGATCTATTATGTTCAATAACGATCACTAAAAGTTTGGAACCCACCCTCTCTCTCTCTTAGTCATTTCTCTTTCTCTCTCTCTCTCTCTCTCTCTCTCATCATTAAATCAAACTTGTTTTTTATTTAGTTACTTTATTTTATTTTTATATCTTATGTCTATATATTTAAAGACATTTTATAATTTTTTTATAAAATGATCTTGTATTAAAAAATGCAATTCTTTTTGTTTTTAGATTTACA
The DNA here is from genome assembly GCF_053919585.1 of Euprymna scolopes. Classification (NCBI taxonomy): domain Eukaryota; kingdom Metazoa; phylum Mollusca; class Cephalopoda; order Sepiida; family Sepiolidae; genus Euprymna; species Euprymna scolopes. The sequence goes on along the minus strand of NC_136524.1, from coordinate 37,029,175 downwards.
TCGCCAACATCGTGACAAACTAGAGGCAATCACACATACATTTGAAAGCATAAAGATGACTTTATCGGTAAGAAAAAAAATGTATCAATTTTAATTCTGGAAAAAAAAAAAAAAACCTCTGCATTTCTTTGCAATTCTGAATTTTTTAGATGAGCTGTGAATGCTTGTGTTATGTTGATTAATCGGACTATTATTCTCATCCTGAGTGTTATTTGCACAATATTTCGGTCGCTGTAACCTGCGACCTTCTTCAGGTGTTGAGAACATGCTTCTTTTTCTCTACTTCTCTCTCCCTCTTTTCCTTAGTAACCCTAACCCTAACCCTCTTTTCCTTAGTAGAGAAAAAGAAGCATGTTTTCAACACCTGAAGAAGGTCGCAGGTTGCAGCGGCCGAAACGTTGTGCTAATAACACCCAAGATGAGAATAAGTCTGATTAATCAAAATAACACAAGAATACATTTCTTTCTTGTGATTTTTCAATGAATTTTTTTAACCATTTGCATATGTGTGTACTACATGGATTGGATAAAATAATTGCAACCCTTGTTAAATTGAAAGAATTTTTGCGACAGCACTTCCATGATGTCTAATTTTATTGCATTCATGCAAGGTTATCCTTATAACGGGTCAAGAGATCTGAGTATTTTTTTTTTTTATTTATTTATTTATTTTTTTTTTTTACTGGAGTCAAAATTTCCAGTGAGTTAATTGATATCTTTTCAATTGCATACACTTCAGTCTCATTACTCTGAGAAAATGTTCATTCTGAAAGGATGCTAACCATCATGTCTATGATTAAGTACAATTTTTTTTTCTTTTAAAAAAAAACATCACTCAATCTGCCTTGGTTTATTTAAAGTTATCTGTCTTTTCATTTATAGGAATTTGTCAAGAATTGTCAAATTTATCAATTAGTTCATTGTGGTTCTTATCATTTTGTATTTAAAAAAAAATGTTTTATGCGAGTCGCTCCAGACAAGACATAAAGCTACTTGATATAAGGAACTAGTCATAGTTAAAGTGGAGAGGAAAGCAAAATCCCTTTAAGACAAACTAAGCCTGAACGAGACCCGATCATCAGCGTTCAGTCCAACTCAAATTTATTTCAATTATGATCCTGTATTCTATTCCAAGTTAAATTTGGATTACATTTGTGAGTTTATTGCAAAAAGTCAAAATCGAACTTTATTGATGACTAGTTGTAAAAAGGGCTTGAAACAATCATGAAAACCATTGAAGATAAATTTCACTAAATCAAATTATAAAAGAATCATTCAGAATATTAATTTATTAGACATTGTTTAAAAATTAAACATACAAATGAAGTATAGCAATGACTGTGTTTTATTTTTTGATCGGCATATATAGCTTATTTGGAAATATTTTCTTGTATCATTAAACATGAGGTGTTTTGATATAAAAGTAGTTTGAATTTATTCATTTAGATGTGGTTTTGGTGCTTGTTTAGGTACAGTCGACAGATCATTTTTTTTTTTTTAAGATGTCGTTTTAAGCAAAAACTATTACGTACTTAATTGTCATGCCAAAAATAGTAATATATCTAAAAATTACAAAAACATCGAGTAGAAATTTATTTCTAGTTAAAAGTAATTTTTACAGAAAATTGGATAAAATCACATTTTCTTAGACATTATAAAGTAGGCAGTAAGAGGCTAAACACAGGGGACGTAACTCTGAAAAGAATATTTTAGATTAATTGTGTCATGGCGGCAATATTTGTTGTCTATAGTAATAAATTTTTTTTTTTTACTAAAAACACAATAGCAGTTGTTCTACTCGATAAATTTTCGTAATTTTTGGATATATTACTATTTTCGACATAACAATTAAGTATGTAATATTGTTTTTGCTTAAAACGATATTTAAAAAACCAATTTGTCGACTATAGCTAAACAAGTACCATGTTTTTAATACTTATTACTAGCATGTCATCCAAGTTGTTTGCATTTTTGTGTTGCCCTCTCTCTCTCTTCCATACATACGGGCAGGTGGAGGGCAGGTTATTGGCTACTTGCATCTTTGCATTCTTTGGATCTAGAGATCCAAACATGACTTTTATCCAAGTTGAAACAAGGTGGAGATGTTACCATTAAAGTTTTGTAGAGTGTCAGCAATTGTTAGATCTGAGGCAAGATGTTTTAATAGTATGATATTTTAAATGTTTGTGATGATGATTTTTGCTTTTAACAGATGCAGATTTTTTTTCAAATTTTTTTTATTTTTAGGGAAAGATAGCAGCTAATAGATAGTTTTGGTTTCAGATAGAGATCAATTATCCGTTAGTAATAGTTTAACAGAGAAGTTGGGGGAGGGGGTATCAGAGAAGCGTTTTCACTTTGACTTCAATGGTAATGTAAACTACTTTAAATGTAAATTTCATTGAATTAAATGAAAATAATTGACTTGTTGCCTCAGTAAAAAATTATCTAGTTTAGCTATATTGAAGTACTGGGATACAGTAAAACAGTTTGTCTCTGAATATATGTATATATGATGGCAACCATCTGTCTCTTGAGGCAATGACATTTGGCACCTCGTTTGATTTACTACATTGTCTGCTGTTGCTAACGAAGAGGTGCAGGCCTGGGCAGGTAATAAGAGAACTTTGGTTTGCCCATTTATCAGTGCCCCCTTCTCGGCATTGCAGGCAGACTCCAATGGAAAGGCAAGCCATCGGTGCCAGCACGGCTGCAAGAGCTGCCAGAAAGATGTTGCAGAGCTTCATCAGCTACCTGTTGGAACTCCAGAACGGATTTTTTGTCAGCTTTGCCTTTCACACACACACACACATATATATATATGTGTGTGTTATTTGAGAGAGAATGTTTATAAATTCTAATTTTTTTGAATTTTCATCTTTTGTTATTTTTTTTTTTAATTTTATTTTATTTTATTTTTTTTTTTTTTTTTAGGAAAAAGTAGAATCTCTCCGTTGTGAATGTGAAGAATTCAGGAACCGTGCCAGAATGTGCGAAGAAGCCCTAGAACAAGAGGCTAACGTAAGAGTCCAGGTTCGTAATGCATCGTTTTAATTTATTTCAATTTATTAATTCCTAATTCATAGCAAACGTTTAATTAAAGAAAACAATGTTAAAATTTTATTTAATTATATATTTTTGTTACCTTTAATTAAATATCACAAAACATACCATTCCTGTCCTTTAGTCTTTACATTTCAAAAGCGGGTAGAATTGCTATTTCCTCATTGGCTGTTACTTTGAGTTGGCAGCATGTGGAGATCTTCAATCCTCTGGAAACACTCACCCTACAACTATCAGTCTATCAATCCCATTAACATATACAAATGAAAGCACTAATTAGATAGAGAAAGTTTTAAGGCGTGAACTTGAATGGAGTTTAGGCCTTGACAAGAGGTGACTTTGTGATAAAATGCCTTGTTGTTATGAATAACTAGTACTAAGAGTGTGCAAAGGACATATCTCAAACTTCTGGATGAGTTTGTGTTACGTGTAAGGTTCGATTATGAAAAAAAAAGCACAAAGCAAAATTTGGGCCACACCTGATTACATGTTTGTGGATCTTGTGAATATGCAAGTTAGACGGTACTGACTTGGATAAAAAGCCCATTTCCAGAGAAGGGCAATCTTCAGAGTTGTGAGTTTGGATTGAAGTGTGTGTGTGTGTGTGTGTGTGTGTGTGTGTGTGTGTGTGTGTGTGTGTGTGTGTGTGTGTGTGTGTATATGTATTTCTGTGTAAATATACTTTATTTCCTTATAATATATACCAATCCTTATCTAAGAAGGAAAATGGTGTAATGTAAACATATTAAAGGTATCTACAATTTCTCTTCCAATTTTCAGATTCTAATCATATCAAAACGCATTTTATTTCCTTTTTGATGGATTGATTGTTGCTATTTCTTCTGATGAGTAAATGGCAAAGTTGATTCACTAATTGATATAATAATTAAGTGATTGATTTTGTGCTACGAAACAGATGCTATCAAGAATTGTAAATGTCAACTAAATTAAAGGAATAAATTGTAAGATGGTCAGCATCATGAACTTTGAAATATAGAATTTTGTCATTCATTCATTCACTATATGTGTGTGTGTGTGTGTGTGTGTCACGATTTTAACTGCAGAAACCAAAACCACAAGCTATTCAGACTGTATGCATGCTGCAGCCCTACTGCTGTAACAACATCAGTGACCATGGCTCTCCAAATTGTAGAGCCATGGTAATGTTGGGAAAACAAGTAAAGACACTAGTTTCCCATTGTTTTCCGTCTTGATTCGAGAGTGTACATACAGCACCTAGCCTTACCAAATGGTTACCCATCTGGTACTGGCCAGGCTCATCGTTGTTTAATCGTTGATCGTTGATCTGGCGAGAATCAGTGTGTCAACATGATTGTGCTGTATATATTATTCTGACTAAACTGCAAAAATGGGTGAATGAGTGAAGTTATGAAGAAGATGTGGTTGTGTGGTTTAATAAACTGAAACTAGTTGCAAAAGATTGCTGTCATAGCAACATTTAAATCTGTTTTTTGGAGGGAAATGTGCGAGCAATCTCTCTGGAAATAAGAGAAGAACCAGATTGATTATTAGAAAATTGAGAAAAGATTAAAGGCAGTATTTTTGGAGGATGCTTTTGAGGCCTATAATAAGCTCAGAAGAATTACCTGGACAGGAGAATTGGTGGACGACTTGTATGCAGCAGAAATATAGCGACTAACAGGATTGGTCAGATATACAAGACAAAGCCTTGAGAAAAATCTCAAAATGGCTTTCGTGAGTGGTTTTCACTAGAACTGCAATGATTAACTGAAATCGAAACCATGGAGGTAGAAGTTTTGAGGTATATCAGGTTGCTGGGGAAAAATGGTGAACTAGGGCAGAGTTTCCCAAACTTGACACTATGGAGCCCCCGAGTAGGGCAAAGTTTTTTCAGGGGGCACGAACAAGATAATTTCTTAAATGAATATGAAAAACATTTTCAAATTTTAAAACTAATTAATGATAATGTTTACAACCATTTTTTTTGCTTTTGATTAATCAAAAATTGTTACATTTTTTGTTAATTTATTTTTTATTTTCTTTTTCATGAACTATCTTAAAACTCTTTAGACCTGTAGTTATATTCTTGAATTGCTTTCCAGTAAAAAAGACCCATAATTAAATGTCTGCAGCCATTTAATTTTTCCATATAAAACATTTGGTCCTCTTTAAGAAAGGGCTTCTGGGGCCCCTCAACCTCACTCACAGTCCCAGGGCTCCGTGGAGCCCACTTTGGGAAACTCTGAACTAGGGGCAGTTGCAACTTCTACCACAAACAAGCCCTGCAAAGAATAATGAGGAGATAGCCGAGAGATTCACTAATATTGTGTAATATTACAGTTAGCACATCAGCTGTAGATCTTGCAGAGCGGAAACCATATTGTATATCACTGAGCAGGTTATTTTTGCCAAGGTGGTTGACTACTTCTCTGTTTATCAGATTCCAGCAATTTACTAATGAAGTTATCTTCAAGCCCCCAAAATCAATAGAGATAAGACCATTCCTTTAATGACCTGATCCTTGTTGATTGCAGTGTAATGCTAATTCTGTGCAGTTCTAGGAGGTTCTCTTTCCTAGGCTTTGCTTTCTCTTTTTGAGAAGTGGTTAATTTATTACTGATCACCTGAGGCACCCTTACTAGGGAATGCTGATAAAGCTACCTCAGCAGTTTTTGCAAGTCAGTGTCCTTGCTCTATGGCACTGATTTCTCAATCCCACTTTCCAATTGTTATATAGTCATGGGATAAAACGTGTCTTATGTTGTATTGAGAGGTAGATTATATTAAAACAGTTATATTGTTGTATTAAGATGTGGGGAGATATTGTTCTTATAACACCCACCGTTATAAACATATAAATTGTATGTATGTATGTTTAGCCAGGGGATATGATTATTGACGTATAAACTGAGTCATGTTGTATCAGAGTTATCACACAGGTATGTATTAGAGTTCATATATAAGAAGAATAATATATGCTTCATACCTTCTTTTTTTTCAAGAGTTCTATCTTCATGCTGAGCTCCGTGACGAAGCATGAAATGACTAACACCATCCAATTGAGACCTCTGTTGTTTCTTCTTTTGTGAAACCACAGAACAAAACTTTATATTTTTATAATATAAATTTATTTCAGTTGTCTCAGACGGTCTTCATCAAGAGTCTGCTTTTCTTGTCTACGTGTTTGTTCTAACCAGTCACGCTTCCTGGGTGTCTGTTCACTCTCATGACTAACTCTCGACTCCCCTGTCTGTTCACTCTTGTGATCAAACTCCAATTCTCCTCGACTGACTCTAAACTTCCTGACCTCTTGACCTCAGTTCCGGTGACGTAACCAATTAAAAGACACGTCCCTTTAATGTGACCTCCTGGTCACGTCTGCCTGCTCAAGGTTATTTTGTTTATATTTAACCTAGCTAATTTATGTAAACATCTTCAACTAAAACCCATTGCTATACTTTATTCTATAAAAAATAATAGAATATACAATAAATAACTCCCAATATAAACTATTTTAAGAATATCATTGAATAGATAGATAAATAACTAATTAACTTTTAACAACGTTCATGATTCAACACAATTCTGGTGTCAAGAACTAAATACACCTCCCCCCTCCATACACACACATGCATACTCAAGATAAGAGATTGTAGGGAACTAAGATTGGACAATGTTTGCTTGCAGTGTGGTGAGATTGGGCACATTAATAAGAGGAGCAGACACATTTGTTAAATTTACGATCACTTGCTATGTGAATTATTGTATCTTTTAAATTATGTGAATATCAATAATTTGATTATTGATTAATAATTAGTGACTAATAATCATTGAATTATATATATATATATATATATATATATATATATATATATATATATATATATATATATATATATTTATATTTTATTATTCTCTTCAGACTGCTTTATCACCTTACCGCGATCTTCCCCGTGAAATTGAAAGTCTAAAAACTGTTTTGGAAATGCGAAATCAAGAAATCCATGATCTAAGAACTCAAAAGATTGATCTGGAAAAACAGGTAAGGTCCATTATTTGAAAATGTCCAATTCCTTCACACTTGGTTTTAAATAAATAAATAAATAAATTCTAATCCCATTTTCTTATGTCAGTTTATGACTGTTTTTAGATGAAGTTAAGAAATTGATTTAAAATTCAACATTATAAACTGAAAATTAAAAAAAAAAGTACTACATGTGTTTATATACAGTGAAAGTTGAAGATGTCCACACCTGTTGGTATAAATATCCGGTTTTATATTAAAAAACTAAAATAAAGTAAAATCTGTATTATGACAGAGAAAATGTCATATTCTAAAAATCACACAAGCGGATCAATTTTTTTTTTTTTTTCGTTTTCTTTTTTTTTTTCGTTTTCTTTTTTTTTTTTTTCGTTTTCTTTTTTTTTTTTTTTCGTTTTTTTTTTTTTTTAACTAAGAAAGTCAGATTTTATGAGGGAGCTAGGATGGAGTCTCACTCCATTATATTGCAGAAACAAGGGGAGATAACTGAGATTTCTCTTGTTTTCAGTCTTACACTGGTTACGATTTACTATTAATAGTTAAAAATTGTAAAAAAAAAAAATGATTTTTTTTGTTAAAAAAAGAAAGTATCTGATCAATTTATATGATCTTTTCATTTTATCTGTATTTTTTGTTTTAATAATGGAAGAATTCTGAACAATTACAAAATTTCTTACTAAAATTTTAAAAAGTTTTCTGAAGTATGTTCTTGTATTTTCTTGCGTATTGATATTGCAGCACCTGACATCCTATTAAACTGGATTAGAAAAGTGAACAGAATAAAAGAATGTTAAAACCGAACTGGAAATATTTAAAATCAAGCTCATTAGACATGTTCTTATTCCAAAGTCAAATTTGTACAGATATTAACTCGTATCTCTTACGATGATGTTTGCTGACGTCTATAGAATATTCTGCTTTTGACTCTCTTAGTCTGTACGTTACACTTTAAAAAAGGCCACAGAATTTTTGAAGGCCATATGGCTTCCCAAAAAAAGGCCAAATTCGTGAAAAAGTCTGTTACAGACTTAAGTTGTGTTCCCAAATCCATAACGAAGTTAAGAAAGTGACTTAAGCATGTGGAGATCTTCAATCCTCTGAAAACATTCCTCATACAACTATCAGTCTATCAATCCCATTAACATATACAAATGAAAGCACTAATTAGATAGAGGAAGTTTCAAGGCGTGCCCTTGAATGGAGTTTAGGCCTTGACAAGAGGTGACTTTGTGATAAAATGTCTGGTTGTTATGAATAACTAGTAATTAAGAGTGTGCAAAGGACATATCTCAAACCTCTGAATGAGTTTGTGTAACGTGTAAGGTTCGGTTATGAAAAAAAAGCACAAAGCAAAATTTGGGCCACACCTGATTACATGTTTGTGGATCTCGCAAATATGCAAGTAAGACAGTACTGGCTTGGATAAAAAGCCTGTTTTCAGAGAAGGGCAATCTTCAGAGTTGTGAGTTTGGACTACAGAGTGTATGTATATATATATATATATATATATATATATATATATATATATATATATATATATTTCTGTGGAAATATACTTTATTGAATAATTAGTTTAGGAATTAATCCTATACATGAGAATATATAAAAGTATACACATTCTTGACTTTATGTTCTATTTACCTCCTTTCAAGGTGAAGAATGAGCTTGATGGAAATGTTTCTGTGGAACAAGCTGAATTCAAACTTGGCATCCCCAGGTTGTTAGTTTGTGTCAGTAACCACTTAGCCAGCATCATCTGTTCACTTCAGATGAATAGAGATAAAAAAAAAAAACATCCGATATTGTTTAAACAATCAATTATGTTTCAACAGTTTCTTCTCCCGAAATTGTTTGCTCACATCTCTATAATATCCTGCTTGTTCTTTACTTTGTTAGTCTGTACGTTACGCTTGGGAAAAAAAAAGGCCAAATACAATTTTTGAAGGACAAACTGCTTTCAAAATTCACCAAATTTGAATTTAAAAAGGCCAATCTGGCAATCTTGGACAAGAATATGAGAGTGACCTCCCTTTGATGTAGCCTAGTTTTCAAATATCATTATGATAATAATATATGATCATTGTTTTAATGGTGTGAGAAAGGAACTCTTAGTAATTTCAACATGCAGCATTTCTTCACGAAAGAAAGAAGTCAGCAAAATGTTACATAAAAAAAGGGAACATTCAAAAGAAACAGGGGGAAAGTAACATTGTCAGCCAAGATGTGCTAGACTGAAGGAATAAATTAAAGATTATATCTTACAGTGCGGTTTTATTCATATTGAACTATGTAGCACAGTATTACTTTCTGAGTATTTATTAATAGTAATACCAAACGGCATACCATTTAGCACTGGACAAGGCACATTCTGCTGCTAAATCTGAAAGTCATAGTTTTAAATCAATAATTAAGATTTCTTTTATGTCAATCAATATAAAACTTATATGAATGGATTCAAAATTAAGTTTTAAAATAGTATTATCATATTTGTTGTGATTTGTATATTCCAAGAAATTGCAATTTAATTCCACCTATTAACAACGAAACATACCGCCATGGTGTGTCTGCAAGTAATAGATGACTTTTTGGATGCAAGCGTTTTATGTTTGTTCATATAAATACTCAACACAAAAGTTCTAAGAGTCGATGATGTTTCATATTTTTAAACCAATAAAAGAAAAATGTTTTTACCACGGAATTTGAACAAAACATGTGAGGCTTTCCAGTCAAAAGTTAGAACATCTTGAAGTTGAGGTTTTCTAGTACAAAAATAAATCAAGATAGAAACTTCATTCAAATGCTATGTAAAAGCTAATATATTTATTCCTTTTGTTGTAAAATTTGAAAAGAATTGGTTAAGAACATTTTACGTGTGCATTAATAGAAATGATAGCGAGCGCCGATATGTGCTTTTGTGTATGTGTGTGTGCCGCCTGTCACAAGTGACGTGCCATGCCGTCATGTAAATTCATAACAAAACATTTGTTTACAAAGCGGCTTTTAGCGATGAGGTATATATCTTTTATTTTTAATTATTTAGAAAACAAATTTTATGAGAAGAAAAAATATTTTTGGTAATGTTCTATTTTAGCATCAAAAAAAAATTTTTGCAAAAAAAAATATTCAATTCAAACAAAAATTGAACAGAAGAAAATTTATTTGTATAAAATAATAAAAAAAGCATGTTTAAACGTGATGTTTAATATTTGATATAAATGGTTAATACAACAAATGAGACGTCCAAAAATGTTATCATTTTTATATATATTTATAATATATTCTGTTACTGTTAATTAATAAATACTGAAAATTTCATTAAAATTGGTTGATTTCCTGAATTTTGATAATTTTTTTTATATATGGGTATTATTAAATAACCCGCGTGTTATTTTTTCTGCCCTTCACATCAACAATTTCCTGGTTAAGTTTGACACTGTTGTCCAAACTTCCGTATACATAACGCACTTAACTGCAAAATCACTTCTGCTGATTGAACTTACTTCTTCAAAATCCAACTTCAAAATGAATCTGCTCTCTGAAAAATCAACCCTCTTTTATCTCCAACCAGGAGTATCTCATCAGCATATCATTCATTTCATTCCACGACCGACCCGTTGAATTATGCACATATGCTAGTTAGGTGAGTCACGCGTTTCCCTACACTCCCCCCTGATCTCATGATCACAAACAGGGCAGGGGGGCAGTATCTGTCTTTGTTGAGTACTTCTTCGAAGAATCGGAGGCATCACTTCCTCAGTTCCATCTTCCTCAGTATGTTCCATCATCCTCTCTTGTGGTGCTATAGGCGATGTTTCACAATCACGGAGGGTGGGCAGTATTTGTCTTTCTCGGGTACTTTGATGAAGAACCAATTTTAATGAAATTTTCAGTATTTATTAATTACTTCCTCGTGTTCATCTTTCTCATCACTATTGCCACCAGTATGTTCCATCATTCCCTCATCTGGTTCGGTAGGTAGTGTTTCTATGCTCACCTGAAGGGGCAGTAGACGATCACGATCATCCCTGAACTGTTACTTTAAAACAGAATCCCCCAAACTTCTGAAACGCTTTATTTAGAAACACATTCTCAGCATGGGGATAAGATATTTTGTAACTATTCTGTACTTTCACCTAACAATTTAATAAAAAACTATAATTATATTGTACTAAGGTTATTATTTAGAAACCTATTCTTACCATGGGGCGGGTAGGGTGTTTTGTAACTATTTTGTACTTTCACCGAACAATTTAATAAAAAAAAAAAAAAGAAGGATATTGTAAAACTTGAATTTAACTTGAAAATAGATAACAAAAATAGTGAAACAAAAAAATCATATTCTGAAAATCATGGTGCCTTCAATACATTTCCAGACTTTTTTGTATGGGTACTTTTAATGATAGCACACACATGAAACACTAGTCCTCTTCAAAGTAATCTCCTCTGGCTGCAGTGCATTTATTATACCATTCCAACAACTTTTGGAAAGACCTATGGAAGCCCTCTTGTGTGAGCATATCATTGACCCTCATCACAGCTTCTTTCATTTCCTCCATCGTCTCATAACGACATCCTCTAAGGTTTTCCTTGAGCTTATGAAATAATCAAAAGTCACAGGGAGCAAGTTCTAGACTACAGGGAGGGTGAGGAACTGTCTTGATGCCCATTTTGGTCAAATAGTCTGTGACAAGGATGGAGATGTGGACTGATTTTCTCTGAGCACCGTTGGGACATACTTTGCACAAATCTTCAGCATCTTCAGTTCCTCATTAATAATTATGTGTACAATTCCCACACTGACATCAAACTGTGCACTTATTGTCTCTATAGACACACGATGGCCCTTATTCATGAAATTCTTTATTTGGCCAATCAACTTTGGTGTTCTGACTTCCTTACTCCTCCCACACCTCATCATTCTTCACATTCTCCCTCCTTCCTCGAATCTCTTATGCCACTCAAAAACTGATGCTCAATTCATGCAAGATGGTCCAAAAACAGTCTGAAGTATTCCATATATTTCTGTAACATTTTTTTCCAAGTTTATAACAGAATTTATTGCATATCATTCTTCTAAATTGTCCTCATGTCCGGATGACATTTTTGAAATTCAGCAGCGATGACAATCTGGCTTTAGTAGGGTGTATTCCAATTTCTGCTGTAGCTTTCATTTGAATGTAAAATCATAACAATTGGTCAGTCATCTCATAAGATGTATAGCAATAACATATTGAATTTTTAAGAGTCTACGGCAATTTTAAATGCCTGTACAAAAATGTCAAAGCTTATTAAAGTCAAGAAATGATCTTTGATGAAAAGCAGGGAGATGGTTGGGTTCAGAATTCTATTATGACCATCAACAACAAATTTTAAAACCATATCAGAGACAAAAGAATTGATTGTTAGAAAGACAGTTCCAGAACTTTCATAGCTTGCTAATATATCATACTTATTTTATTTATTTATTTTTTTCAATGTCCATTTTTATTACTAAATACATTCCTTTTTTTTTTTTGTAACAGCTTGAAGAGTTACCTCCTGCCCTGGAAAAAATTACACTCCTGCAGCAAAAAATTGAAAATTTGGAAGCCATTTTGCAGATAAAATCTGACCATGAGAAGTAAGTCTGCTTTATTTATATCAAAGTTAAAATCCTATTGGATCTTTCATTTATGCAGAAATGCTTTTGGGGAAAGGATGAGACCAAATTTTTTCTCCAACTATTATTGTACACTAGTGGAGGTGCCTGGCGTTGCCTGGGTGTTTAGGTGGGTTAGTAAGGAACCGAGGGAGGGGGTGGTACTCAATGCCCGGGTGTGTGTAGGTGGTGTAGTAAGGAACCCTTGGGAGGAGGGGGGGGGTAAAAAAAAGTGGTGGTGGGGGTTCAAAACAACAGTAGGTGAAGATGTAAAAAAAAAAAAAAAGTGGTAGTAGGTAGGTAGGCAGGCAGGCTCAAACCTGTAACACAAAGTAGAAAAAAAGGTTTAAAAAACATGTTTTAGCCGATGCCTCCATTGCTCGACTAGAAGTTCCGAACATTGAAATTAAGCGTAGTCAATCCAACAAATACAATGACTTGCAAAAATGGTGACACAAAAAAAGCGACCGTTCCTTATAGAAAACTGGCCAGTTGAGGGTGAAGGAATTAATGTTTTTGGCCAATTTGTGTAGTAAGGAAACCGGGGGTGGAGGGGTTGAAAAGTGTTTTTAAAAAGGTGGTATAATAGAGGGCTTTCCTGGCATTGTCTGGGTCGAGTAAGAAACGGGGGGGGGGGGAGAATTAATTGGTAGTGAGGGGGGGGGGCGAAACAAAGAAAACAAAGGGGTAGTAGGCAGGCAGACTTGAACCCGTAACGCTGAGGAGGAAAGAAAAAAAAACATGACGTCTTTGCTAATGTCGCCACAGTCCGACCGGAAGTTCGGAACATTGAAATTAAGCGAATCAATCCAACCGATACAATGACTTGCAAAAATGGTGACTCAAAAAAAACGACCCCTCCTTGTACAGGACTGCCCACTTGAGTATGAAGGAATTAATGTTTGTGGCCAATTTTTCGATATTTGTTGTTCGAAGGGTTGAGTATATATATATTTGAAATCGCAATGATACCGATCTTGTGAGGATCCGTCACCTCTGTCAAAAGTTTATGCAAGACATACAAACACGCGCACACACACACACACACACACATTTTGCCCTTTATATATTAGACTAGCGGGGGTACCTGGCCTTGCCCAGGTGTGTGGAGATGTAGTAATTTTGTCTCCAACTTCTCTCTCCCTCCCCACACATACTCTCTTTCTCTAAACTTTGATTTTTTTAAACTGATTGATATTGTTTAAGAAAAAGTGTTTGCTTTTTTCATTTTTGTGACCCCCTCTCCTCTGCACACAGGTATAGAATGAGGAGGAGGTCTCGGTTGTCTTTTTTGTTGTTTTTCTTTTCATTGGCTATCAAACAGTTGCAAATAAACATTAATAATAATTTTTTGTTTATTTTTCAGACAACTCAATGAAAAATGTCATGGCTTGATGAGAAAATTCAACAAAGAAACAAGAGCAAACAAGAGACTGTCAATGGAGTTTGATGAACTGAAATGGCGTATGAGTCAAAGCGAATTGTCAGGATCGCAGGAGAATATCTTGAAAATGTATAGCTGTTCTCCCTCGGGTAGCGAGTCTGGATCGCCAGATCCGACCCGCAGGTTTTCCAGGTCACCGAAACACTGGGATCACAGAGATGGTGGAGGAGATCAATTATCGTCTTCCGTCACAGGGGACGGGTCTATGGAGTCCAAAGTGAAACGTCGCTCTGGCACGTTCATTGTACATGACAGGCCCTCGCCCCTGAGCAGTCCGAAGAACAAATCTGTTCCTGGAATGCCAGCCATAAACATGTCACAGTCTTGGGCTGGCACTGGGGAATCAACTACAGTACCATCTCCCGAAGAATCTAAACCATTATCCCTGTCACCGCCAAGTCAGTCATTAGGCTTGCCTGTGCAACCTGTCGCATTTCTAGAAGTGTCAACATCTGAACGAATGGCGTCAACAGAGTCAGTGAAACCCCAGGAAAATGTTGACGAAAAACAAGTGATCTCACCTTCATAGATTTTTTTTCTCATCAGATTCATTTTAGTAAGACAGTTTTGGGTTTTTTTTTTTTGTTTTGTTTTTTTGTTTTTTTCAATTTTGCCGTTTTTTAATAGGTTACACGTGCACTTTAGCCAGTACGACTGATAATAATTATATCAATTTAAAAAAATTATATATATATATATATATATATATATATATTTTTTTTTTGTTTTAATTTCAAATTCGATTTATTTAAAAAAAAGCAAAAATAAAGACTAATCTTTATGATGTATGCACTTATCATGGAGCAAAGATGTCATATTTCAGAAATCACATAAATTGATCAAGTAGAGTTTTTTTTTAACTAAGAAAATTAAAAATTTTTACAAAGCAAGACAATGTTTGATCTCCCATTTTTTATAAATAAGGTGGAGACAACTCAATTCGACCTATCAAAATCAGCCTTGTAATAGAAACAATTTACTCTTAAAATCACTAAGAAATAATTTTTTGTATAAAAATTAAACTACTGGATTAATTTACATAATTTTTGGAATATGACATCGTTGTGTGAAGGGTATGAATATCATAAAGATTTTTTTTCTTTTTTTTTTTTTTTCAATCCGGTTGAGTTCTAATTAAGAACCTTTTTTATTTTTATTTTTTTCGTGAATATGTAGGTACAATTAAAGTTGATTGGGGGGGGATGGAGTATGATAAGATCATTTATTTTATTTTTAATCTGATGGAGATGAGAGACAGAAAATATGCTGATCATGCTCTTAATACGGCCCGAAAATATTGTTGTGGTCTTTACTGATCCGTTGTGATCTGTATTGATCTCTATTTGTATGTAGTCTTTTGTTTGGCATTTTTTTTAAATTTCATAACTAATAAATGTTTATACATTTGCGGAGCCTTAATTCCAACTGATACATTTATATACATATAATATATATATATATATATATATATATATATATATATATATATATAGAAACATTAACAAAATATATGTGAAGATGTTATGGTCATTTATTTATGTATGTATATATATATATAAAATATATATGAAAATGCTATGCTTATATATATGTATGTGTGTGTGTATATATATATATATATATATATATATATATATATATATATATATATATATATATATATATATATATATATATATAAACATTTTCAGTGGCTACACAAATGTTATTGAGTTTCAATCCCAGAACTCATGAGGCTTTTTATTATTATAAAGCTCTATTTTATATTGAGCACTTTTAAAGTAAATTATGGAAAATATAGACACAATGTTTTATATTTTATGTTAGAATATAAAATGTAATATATATATATATATATATATATATATATATATATATAATATGACACAGTGTTTTATATTTTATGTTGAAATATAAAATGCAGTATATATATATATATATATATATATATATATATATATATATATATATATACACACAATCATTTTAGTGATAAGTAATCTTTAATTGATAACTTGAAGGAAAAAATTTTTTTGTTTTGTTTTTCTATTAATAGAAATACAAAATAAAAATCAATGTTACTGACAACTCATATTTTTTTCTAATTTTGTGGCTATAAAAAAAAAAAATGAAAAAAGAGGCTATTTTTATCTGAATCAAAATCTTTCCAAGAGCAACTGAAACAATTTTGAACATTTTGTGTGTGTCCGTTTTTATTTTAGTCAGTTGATGTAAAAATATAGGTAGGAAAAATGTAAAAACTTGTGTAAGCATAAACTATTAGAACTATAAACTTTTCCTTATATAATTCTTTTGTAATAGTTCAACACATTTGATGGATGCTTGCTACATTTTTTTGTCATTAGTGAACAATTGTTTGAGTATATTTATAGTTTTGAATCAACCAAATAAACATATAAAAAAAATAATAATAAACATATACTGAAATAATGTGCCACTTTTTTCTTTCGTTTTTAATCTAATATATAAATCACTGAAAATTTATTATTTCTTGGTTAATTTTTCATTCTTATGAATGTTTTTCTACAAACATTTCATCATTTTTCATCTTTATTTTATCATTTACTTTTTATTTTATTTTATTCATAATTGTACAAGTTACTATAACATACACATTTCGTTTATATTTTGTGAATTTTTCTTCTTTCCTTTTTGGAGTATCACTGAATTTATTTAGTAACTTTCAGCATTTTATTTTTTCGAACTACATTGTAAATGTTATAGTGTGCTTCTTTTTATGCATTCTTACATATAATTGTTGTCTTTTTGCCAATGTGTGTGTCTCTCCAAAACTAAAGACCACCTGAAACATTTATTTATTATATGTTTTTTTTTTTTTTTGGTTTTTTAATTTTTCAATAGCTGCATTACAACATTACATTAATATGCATATAGTTTATCTTAAAATATCAAATTCTCAACTTAAAAAAACAAAACAAGAAATTACAGTCAAATGTAGACACATAAAGATTTACTTTATTTCAGTAAGGTGTGGTTAAAGACGTTAAAAAAAAAAAAGCTTTAAAAATATGAAAAAGTCTTTTTTTATATAAATGAAAAATGTTTTTGTAATTTAGAGAATAAATGAATAAATAAGCAAATAAAAATACACATTTAATTCTATATAACAACCTTTGAGTAGTTACTGTAACGTATCACATAGCTTTAAAGACACATATATAAATATGTATTTTTAGTATTTCACATACGAAAAGGAATGACAGATAAAAGTACAGAATAGTTCATATCTGATAACTTGTAATGCAAGAAGCAACCGCACAGTTTATAGCAAACTAATTAGAATGAGGTTCTCTCCCTTGAAGAAAAAAAATATGAAATAAAAATATTTCATCTTTTTTTCTTTTTCTTCTCTACAATCTGTCTTCTAAGCAACTGACTTTGAATGCCTGCCATAGTCGTTGGCAGCCATTAGAAGTCAGTTGTTGAGAAGACAGATTGTAGAGAAGAAAAAATGTTGTGTAAAGAATTTCGTTCTAAAGAATTTGATATGAATTATATGAAATTTTTGCTCCATCGACAAAGGAGGATTCACTCCTGTTTTTCCGTTTGTTTGTTTCTCAATAACCACGCCTTGGATTTTTTGGTGAAATTTTGCACAAACATTAGTCATGGTGAAAGTAAATTTTTCACTTGTGGAGGGGGACCCTGCATGCTCGGCTCTTTTTTTTTTTTTTTTTTTTCTCTTTCTTTCTTTCTATAGACACCAAAACAAAAAAGTGGTAAAAAAAAAAGAAAAGCAATTGTATAACGAATAAATGTTATTAAAGGAAAGATAAGTTACTCTTGAACCTACAAATTAATGTTAACTTGACATTTATTGGGTGTGTTTCTACCAATGTTTTTTTTTTAATTTTCTACTTTTGAGGAAATATTGAGACTCCCTTTCATGTCAGCCATTTTTTTTCTTCTTTGTTTTCACATAACACTCGATATTACTTCTTTTTTTTTTTTTTTTTTTTTTTTTTTTTTTTTTTTTCAAACTGCATGAATATTTTAAAATAAGATAAAACACTAAGGAACTTATCCAGCTAGGTAGAAGAGTAACTTATCTTGCCTTTGATAATGTTTATTTGTTATACATTTTTTTTTTACCACTTCTTTGTTTTGTTGTCTATAGTAGAAAATATTATTTTGTTTACGAGTTCTTGACCGTTATCTATTCATCTATTCTTGTCTTTTACCAGAATGACATTAAGTTTAGATCATCAGGAAGAGAATATAGTCACTTCGTACAATTGCTTCATTATCTACGTTAGTGCAATGATTGGTGTGTCTTTAGGGTGTGTATTTTTTTTTTTTAATTTATTTAAGGGCTCTTAGTAACACGGAAAAACACTATTTTGAAGTGAGCCCGATCAAATTCTTAACTTGAGTGTAACTCCTCAGATCACTGATACTATGCAACTTAATAGGGATACTGACCCTAACAAAACAGTAAATCAAGCATTTAATAGAAGATAGAGATGACCTCAACGATGACCACAGAGAGAAAAGACCATCAACCTCAGCAAATGAAGAAACTGGCTGATGTTTGGACGTCGGTTGAAGTAGACTGTAGGATCTCAATTCGTGTGATAGTTAAGGGAGTCTAACTTCTAGATCACTTACACTATGCAACATAATAGGGATGATATCTATCCCTGACAAAACGGTAGTTTGTAGATGCCTCAATCATTTTATAGAAAATAGAGATGACCTCCATAATGATCAGAGAGAGGGAAGACCACCAACCTTGGCAAATGAAGATACTGACTAAAATTTGGATATCAGTTGAAGTAGACTGTAGGATTGCATTCCCACTTTTACAAGAATGTCTTGCGCTGAAGGAAAGCTTTCTGCAGGCTGTTTGAAAGGATTGGAACTATGTATTGACATCTCAAGGAGCCTCTTAAGCAAGATTTGATTTTATTGAAAGAATCATAAACTGGATATATTAGACATCTGATTTAGATCTGTCATCGTCAGCCAGTGTCTTGTCGGCACAGATCACAGTGAATAGTTAAAGACTGATTTATTTTCAGATTTGTATCAGTTGCTTGTCTTGAAAGGCCACTCAAACAGCGTTTGGCATACAGAACTTGATATTTCCAAATGGTCACCAATCAGAGTACAAAATAACAATATTGGATCGGACTTCTAGGCATGTTTTTTATTGTTTTCTGCTTTGTTTTTTGTTGTTTTTTTTTGTTTTTTTTTGTTTTGTTTTTTCTGTTATTTTCGATTGCTGTAATCATGATAGCGACATAGAAGCATTCCATAATGAGTCATAGAAAATATGTTGGCCCGTGTACTTCTTCTATTCTTCAGTTGAAAACAGATCTAATCAAATTTTATGTAGACCTGATCAAAGCTCAATGATGACTTCATAGTGATTCTGCTGGATGGAATTATTTCAAGGCAGAGAAGTCAACTTTTAAGATGATAAAGAAAAAAAGACAAGGGGGTGAATGATATGAAAATGTTTTACAGAAATTGAGAATCCATGAAAATATACTTATGGCAAGTAATATGCACAGAAACTTTTATATATTATTATAATATACTTATATACTTACTATTATTTTATAATATGTGTGTATATTTATATATACTTTAAATCTTTAACCAGTTTTTATCCACAGAGAACAAAAACTCACTGTTTGCCAAAAATGTTCCTTTATTGATTATAGGAACAAACAATTGTTCACAAATTGTTGATGAAAATAATCAGTTTTTGTTTTCTGTGAAAACAAGTAGCAAAAAAAATTATAAATATTCATAGTTTTGCACTATTTAAGTATTTAAAAGAAGATTGTGCTATTAAAAATTTATTTTTGAATAGAATATTCTCTTTGAAAAAAAAAAATAAATTCTGGTCATTTCTGTTCATAGGAGCAAATCTTTACTGTGTTGACACACACACACACACACACATATATATATATATATATATATATATATAGCACTGATGACTGTCAGACTGAGCTAACTGATGCTCTCACACATATGTAATTTAAAGCAAATAGTTTGGTAAATTCTTTCAAATGTATAAAGAATAAAAATCAAATGGAAAATAAACAGAATTTTATAGAATTTCAATTAAATATATTAAAAAAAATGGTGCTGACATGATGACAAAATATTTACTTCTTATTCAATAGATGAAAAAAAAAAAATGAACACACTTTCATTGACAAGCCAAGAAATTACGGAAGAATTTGTTGTGAATTCGAATGTGAAGGAGTCTCTAATATTTTGAAACACAGTGTACAAAGAAATATATAAATGTTTACTTTGCTTTTCTTTTTCTTTCTTTTCTTTTTCTTTTTTCTTTTTCTTTGTTTTGGTTGGTTCCTTCATCTAGATTGGCTTTAATATATGGATGTTTGCTGTTAGTCTTCATAACAGTGTTATATGAAGAAAAGTTCACAAAAATATTTAGGGAGGAAGGGAAATAATAGAAAATTTGTAACAAACAATCATTTTTTTTTTTTTTTTTAAGCGCTCAGATAACACTAATTAGTTTCAAACACTACTGATTACATATTATTGTTAGACTTCCATTTCCAACAATATACAGTATCTTACATACTAAGTTGCATTTTTTTTAATGCTATTGTTTGTGTGGATAATATTAATAAATAAGCGATTATTTAGTCTGTAGATGAAAAAATGTGACTCATACAGAATTTGAACATGTGGCTCAGAATTGAAACTACCTAACATGGGTGTAGTTTAAAATCATAGCCACATACCCAGAGAGAGACGAATTTGTTTTAATCCTGGATGAGCCAGAAACAATACCATCAACAAAAATAAAGCAATGTAATACATAACATATATATTTTATTAATATTTTGTTGAAATATATACGATTGACGAGCATTTGTTATCTGATGAAGGTCTTTTTAGAACCAATACTTTGCAGTATTTGTGTATATTTATTTATATATTAATATTAGCAATTTTGTATCCTATAATAATCATCCCCCCCCCTTTTTTTTTTTTTTTTTTTTGCTATTTATTTATTTTGTATTTTATTTATTTATTATTATTTTTTTTTTTTTCACATTACCCTCCCCCTTAAAATTTACAAATTAGAGCATTGGGATTAAGCTTCCCTTCAACCTTGGCACAAATTATTTCAATATACTAGAAGATTAAAGAAATAAATTTTCTTTAAACAACAAAAAAAAAAAAGTATTTTAATAAAAAAAATTTTTAAATTGGTAGATAAAAAAGAAATTTAGAATATATAATAATCATTACAAAAAAAAATCATACACCTTTCAATATTAAAACTATGTTGTTGTTTTTACATTATTTTTTTTATTTGTATTGGTAGTAATATCATAATAAATAGTATTTTTTTTTGTTTTTTTATACAAAAAAAAATATTTAAACACTTGCTCTGGAAGGTCTTGGTTATTCAGAAGATACATGTTGTGAAAATATGCTTGCGTATTTTAAATAAAACTTATTTTGTTAACAGTTGCCACTTTACCTATTGCCTCCTACCCCGCAGATGTCCAGGATGGGAAGGGTTGACCCATCGCCGTGCTAGTGGTGAAGGATGATCCTTTTCCACCCTGGTTGAAACATTGATAACTGAACTGCCTGCAGAGAAGTCAGTTGACTGGACATTAGAAATGACATACCAGTGTTGGTCACAGTATCTAGTCATGAATGTTTCTGTTTCTACTTTTACCTTTTTTCTTTTCTATTTTTTTTTTTTGTGTCATTATCAATTGTTGGTCAATAAAATGAGTGTTGAGCATAAAAAACAACTGGCTTTATTATTATTTATTTTATTTTATTACTAGGAGTGAAATAAAAACGATTGGTTTGTTTACAAATAAAAATGAAAAATGTAGTTTTAGATACTCATTTTTGCAGAAATCAAGAGCAATAACTCATCACAGGATTACTTCCCTTTAATCTATTAGATTATTTGGTACTTGTACAGTTTAGTCAAGACATTAAAAAATGAAAATATCGAAAAAAAAGTTTAAATTGTATGTATGATACCGAGCAAAATGTTCGATTTTTTAGGAAGAAAAGCTAGTATTAGAGATGGAGAGGGGATGTCAGCCCTTTAACTGGAGTTATCTCCCTTTGTCATTTCTAAAATTCAAACAAATTTTTTTTTTAATCCAAGATGGCCACCTTTAATGCGCTCTCATAAAAACGTGTTTTTCCGCTGTAAAAAAAAAAACAACTTGATGAAATTAAGTGAGATTTTGTTTCGGAGACGGATACATACAATTTAAACTTTTTTCGATATTTTTAATGTCTTGACTAAACTGTATAAGCGCCGATTATTTTGTGCTTGCATAGATTAGTGATGTTTGAAACCAACGTATTTTAGGTGAAAACATTACATACTTACGTGTCATGTTGAAAGTTGTGCAACTTTTTAAAAAAATTACGACAAATAATGTGCTAGATGTATTTTTAACAAATAAATCAATCTACAATTATGTTCTGATGTTTTGTGTTAAAAAATGGTGGACCCTTTAAGTTAAGGGAGATAAGTCAGTTTGTTATACAAAAGTTGGTCGCACAACATTAAAACGAACAATAAAATTCGATAATTTCTATTTTTATTTGTAAGTATTTTTTATTTGTCATTTTTCGTAATTTCTGGAATTTATAATTATTTCGATATGACATGTAAGTACATAATGTTTTCAACTGAAGTGCTTTGGTTTAAAACATCATTAATCTACACGAACACCAGAATATTTAATGGGTAAGGTAAAAAGTCTCTACTATGAAAGGTTTCTTTTCTGGAATAAGTATTTTCAGGAAGAAATTTACTCAAAAAAAAAAACAACAAAAAAGAAAGACAATAAAACTCAATTTGATAATTTCTGTTTTTATTTGTAAATATTTTTCTACTTAATTTTTGGAATCAATTGCCTTTTTCAAGGAAAAAAATTAAAATATGCTAGTTTACATCAAGTAATGGTATGCTATTTGTGTGTGACTTTGAAAACCTGTTAAAATAATTTCATATGTTAGAATAAGATATGTCATTCCTTCCCTATGAGAGTTTTTTTTTTTTTATCATTGGTCTCTCATGTTTAAATTTAGTCTGTCATGTTTATGAACTTGCTCTAAGCTTTTTCTGGATTTGTTCATGAAGATGGTAACTATTATTTTCCAGCAGAGTTTTCATTTTGGTGTTTCATGTGTATGATAAAAAAAAAAATCACTCCAACTTGGCGTTTTTAATACTTTAAACAAAGGTAAGTTGTAAGTCCAAAACCGTTTCAGTCTAAATAATTTGGGTGACTGAAATAGAATTTTAACTTTGTACTTATTCTTTTTGTTATCTTGAGTGTTATTCTCATAACGTTTTGGTTGGTGTAACCTACAGCCTTCTTCAGGTGTATCTTGTAAAACTTGGGGAATCTTTCCGCCAAACTCTAAATTTCAAACGGAGCCTTTTATTTAATCCACAAAGAAAGTATGCTACCATCCCATCATCCATGAACAGGTGAAAGTCTTAAATACTTTGGAATTGTGTGAGAACTGAATTACATGCGGTGCTTTATCTGCTACATCATGCGTTTTTTGCAGACAATTCTCGTATGAATTTTGGAAGCCTTAAACCTATTCTTGAACATGCAGATTTTTTAGTTCAACATGAAGAAGGTCGGGGGTTACATCGGCTGAAATTTTGTGAGATAACACTCAAGATGGGAACAGTAGACAAAATAATGCTTATTATCAATCCTCGTCTAAATTCAGAAACATTAATACTCATATTTCTTACTGTGAAATGCATTTCTATTTTAGTTTTTAAAGTTTTGAATATCAGACTTATATTCAGTATTTAAATTTTTTTATGTCAATTCTTTGAAAAAAAAAACCTACTTTGAATATTTTTATATGAAAGAAGAAAGAATTGGTGCAAAATATAAATTTTATTTTATACTAGCAGTTCACCTTGGCTTTACTCGGACCCTATGTACTGTTCATAATTTTAGTTGCATATGTATGTATATATATATATATATATATATATATATATATGAAAAAAGTTTGACTCGTGTCTAGGTAACCTACATGTAAAATTTCAAGTGTTAAGACCCAAAATTGGTGGAGGAGTTTGATAGTCTGCAACGGTCAACTCTTTCAAATTTGACCTCTTGGCAGCCAAATTTTCGGCCAAAAACTGTTTAAATACACTTTAAAAACTGTCTGAATACACTATATGTAAAATTTTCAAATGTTTAGACCAAAAATTGACTGACTAATTTGGTAGAGACTGCAGAGGTCAAATTTTTTTTTTTTTAACTTTGACCCCTTAACATTTATTTTTTTGTGCTCAAATCAAATTAAAAAGTTTGATCCATGTCCGAGTAACCTATATCTAAAATTTCAGGTGTTTAGACCCAAAATTGGCAGAGGGTTTTGGTAGAGTTTTCAAAGGTCAAATCGTTGAACTTTGACCCCTTGACAACCAAATTTCTGTCTGAAAACCAATTAAAAAAATTTTCCCAAATTTCAATTACCCCTTATGTCAAATCTTGAATCTGTAGACTGAAAATTGACAGAGTAGTTTAGTAGGGAAATGTACACACACACACACACACACACACACACACACACACTTCACTTTTATAAATACTAGCATGAGTGCCCAGGTGTTTGGAGGTGTGTGTTGAGAAAAAAAAAAAAAAAGTGGTAGTAGGAAGGCAGGTTCAAACCCGTACCGCAAAGGAGGAAAAGAACGGGGAAAAAACGCGACGTCTTTGCTGTTACGACCACTGCCAAACTGGAAGTGACGTATGTTTGAATAAAGGCTAGACAATCGAAAAGAGGGGATGACTTTCGAAAATATCGGCGAAAAAAGCGACCCCCCTCCTTGTAGAAAAGTGCTCAGTTGAGGGTGAAGAAATTAATGTTTTTAGCCAATTTTTCGGTATTTGCCATCTGAAGGGTCGAGCTTCAAAACGATATTGATCTTGTGAAAATCCGTCACCTCTGTCGAAAGTTTTAGGCAGAAATGCAAACATACATACATTTATATATTAGTAGCTCAAATTTTCGACCCAAACCGATTAAAAAGCTTGCCCTAGCTCTGAATACCTATATGTAATATTTCAAATGTTTAGATCAAAAATTGGCTGAGTAATTTGGTAGAGACAGCAGAGGTAAAAAAATTTTTAAACTTTGACTCCTATTATGATCCCTTAAGATTTATTGTTTTGGGTTGAAATCAAGTTATTAAGTCAGATCCATGTCCAAGGAACCTATATCTAAAATTTCAGTTGTTTATACACAAAATTGTCGGAGTAGTTTGGTAGAGTTCTCAAAGGTCAAATCATTGAACTTTGACCCCTTAACAGCCAAATTTCTGGCCGAAAATAGACTACAAAAATTTTCCCAAATCTCACTACCCAGTGTATCAAATTTCGAGTCTGTAGACTGAAAATTGACAGTTATTTTGTAGAGAAATGTACACAGACACACATGGACAGACAGATAGACACTTTCACTTTTATAGATATATATTTATTTTAACAGACATACACACACACACATTTCACCTAGGACTATACAGGTAAAGAAGACTCTATAGACTGGACAAAAGAAGGATTGTTCTTCTATTTGATCAAGCGCTGAACCCCTTAAACGTTTTATTACAAAAAAGACAAAATTCTGTAAGTTGTGTTAAGATCCAACATTATTTTCGCCAACTCTGCAGAATGTCTGCTGTTCTTGTTAGACTTCAACACTAGTTGACGCAGGTATGGGTGGTTGTCCAGGGATCCAATGGACAGTTTATCATGTAAGCAGCTAATATCTGTCTGTCTGTCTCTCTTTCTCTCTCTCTCTCTCTCACACTCTCACTCTCTCTCTCTTCAAAATGTATTGCAAAAACAAATAAGAACTATGTAAATCGCGATATATCCGAACAGTCGTGCAAGCTGGATGAGTGGTAAGAGTTTAGGCTTCTTACCATGGGGTCCTGATTTCTAATCTCGCTCGATTCAGCCACTCTGATGAGTCGTAGATGATGAAACATGTGTCAATGGATAATCTTCTATATATATAAAAGGCAAAAATCGGTGTGTATGTATGTATGTATGTATGTATGTATGTATGTTTGTTTGTAACGCTAAAACTTTTGAAAGACGGAACCAGAGTTGACAAATTTGGTATCATATTGCACCTTGATCATCCGGATGACAAATATCGAAATTTCACGTCAAACGGACCAGTAGAAAGGGGTCAACTGATCGTTTTTCTCCTAGGGGGGCCCCCCAAAAAACCTGTCATTTTAACGTTATTCAATACGTGTCACGTGACGTGACGTCAGCTCAAACTTTTGACAGACACAACCAAAGTTGACAAATTATGTATCATATTGAACCTTGATCACCCGCATGACAAATATCGAAATTCCACACCAAACGGACCATTAAAAGGGGGTGAACTGATCATTTCTCTCCTAGGGGGGCCCCAAAAAAAACCTGTCATTTTAATGTTAATATTACATAATCCAAAAACGCTTAGTCATGTCACGTGACGTGACGTCAACATCCAGTAATGGCGAACAAATGTAAACAAACACTTTGTTTTACCGATACTTTTGTAATTTCTCTTCTGCTTTGTTCTAGAGATTATTAAACTCCATGACAATGTCTCCAACGTATTTAACTGGTTAAAAATAGTATTTATACAAGAGTTTTAACGAAAAATATCAGGAAAAAATGTACAGGAATAAAAAAAAATTCAGCTTACAAAATATTCGTCGATAAAAAAACCGATCTTTATATTTACGCTAGCCATTTTGTATATTACCACGTGACCTGCTATCTCTTAAACTGGAGGGGGGGGGATCCACTTGAATCCAACAAAACCAGTAATTTTTTTTTTCTATTATATATACATCATTTTCTATAAAATTAAGTGTAGACTTTATAATTAAAACAAAAAATGTTATTCATACTAAAAAAAAAAAACGCTTAGTCATGTCACGTGACGTGACGTCAACATCCACTAATGGCGAACAATTGTACCTATTTACTATGCCTCCCCACGGGACAGAGTTAGACACCAGGGTCGTTTTTTAACGTGGAGAAAAGGTACAAAAATAAAAATTGTCTCAGTCGTGGAGGATTTCTCCTCCACCGAAAGAGAACAAGAAATAGAAGTGCAGCATCTGAAGAACAGATACTACACTTTGATCTTGACCAAAAGGCCAAGAATGCGAACAATTGTAAATAACAACTTTTTTCACAAAACCAACACCGTCTTTCTTTTTTTTTCTCTCTCTTTCTCTCTCTCACCCACTTACTCTTCCCTCTCTCTCACCCTCTTTCTCTTGACGTCACACCACTGTTAAACTGTGGGGGGGGGGACACATTCCCAGGCATTATCTCCTATAGATGCACATTTTATTAGAAATTCAGCTTTCAAAATATTAGACGATAATAAAAATATAAAACCAACACCCTCTTTCTCTTTTCTCTCTCTCTCACCAACTTACTCTTCTCTCTCTCTCACCCTCTTTCTCTTGACCTCCTACTACTGTTAAACTGTGTGTGTGTGGGGGGGGGAAGAGGCAGCTTGAAAACCAACAAAAACAGTGCACAGTTTCCCAAGCATTTGGGGTGGGAAGGGGGGGAAGAAGCCGAGCGCACAGTTTCGTGTGAGAGAGAGAGAACAATTCTCAACCTATATACTCAACAAATTTTTTATCTACAGATTTGAAAGTTTGTATATAGGGTATTCAGACATATGGAAATATATCTAGCATAATCTATCTATTATATCTATAAAAGTGAAAATGTGTGTGTGTGTGTGAGGTAGCCAGAGAGAGAGAGAGAGAGAGAGAGAGAGAGAGAGAGAGAGACAACAATTCTCAACCTATATATTCAATACATTTTTTATCTACAGATTTGAAAATTTGTATATAGGGTATTCAGACATATGGAAATATATCTAGCATAATCTATCTATTATATCTATAAAAGTGAAAATGTGTGTGTGTGTGTGTGTGTGTGTGTGTGCGTAAGAGAGAGAGAGAACAATTCTCAACCTATATACTCAACGTATTTTTATCTACGGATTTATAACTTTGTATATAGGGTATTCAGACATATAGAAATATATCTAGCATAATCTATACATTATATCTATAAAAGTGAGAATGTGAGTGTGTGAGAGAGAGAGAACAATTCTCAACCTATATATTCAACAAATTTTTTACCTACAGATTTGAAAATTTGTATATTGGGTATTCAGACATATGGAAATATATCTAGCATAATCGATCTATTATATCTATAAAAGTCAGAATGTTTGCGTGTGGTTGTGTGTGTAAGGTTGCGAGAGAGAGAGAGAGAACAATTCTCAACCTATCTATTCAATAAATTTGTTATCTACAGATTTGACCATTTGTATATAGGGTATTCAGACATATGGAAATATATCCAGCATAATCTATCTATTATATCCATAAAAGTGAGAATGTGTGCGTGAGAGAGAGAGAGAGAGAGAGAGAGAGAGAGAGTAAGTACAATTCTCACCCTATATATTCAACAAATTTTTTATCTACCGATTAGAAAATTTGTATATAGGGTATTCAGACATATGGAAATATATCTAGCATAATCTATCTATTATATCTAGAAAAGTGAGAATGTGTGTGAAAGAGAGAGAGAGAAGAGAGAGAGAGAGAACAATTCTCAACCTATATATTCAACTAATTTTTATGTACAGATCTGAAAATTTGTATACAGGGTATTCAGACATATGGAAATATATCTAGCATAATCTATTATATCTATAAAAGGTAGAATGTGTGTGTGTGTGTGAGTGAGTGAGTGAGTGAGTGAGAGAGAGAGAGAGAGAGAGAGAACAATTCTCAACCTATATACTCAACAAATTTTGTATCTACAGATTTGATAATTTGTATATAGGGTATTCAGACATAAGGAAATATATCTAGCATAATCTATCTATTATATCTATAAAAGTGAGAATGTGTGTGAAAGAGAGAGAGAGAGAACAATTCTCAACCTATAAATTCAACAAATTCTATCTTTACAGATTTGAAAATTTGTATATAGGGTATTCAGACATTTGGAAATATATCTAGCATAATCTATTATATCTATAAAAGTGAGAATGTGTGTGTGAGAGAGAGAGAAAGAACAATTCTCAACCTATATACTCAACAAATTTTTTATCTACAGATTTAAAAATTTGTATATAGGGTATTCAGACATATAGAAATATATCTAGCATAACCTATCTATTATATCTATAAAATGACCATGTGTGTGTGTGTGAGAGAGAGAGAGAGAGTCAGAGAGAGAGAGAGAACAATTTTCAGCTTGTGTGTGTGTGTGAGAAAGAGAGAGAGAGAAAGAGAGGAAGGAAAATTCTCACCCTATATATTCAACAAATTTTTTATCTACATATTAGAAAATTTTGATATAGGGTATTCAGACGTATGGAAATATATCTAGCATAATCTATCTATTATATCTATAAAAGTGAGAATGTGTGTGTGAGAGAGAGAGAAAGAGAGAGAGAGAGAACAATTCTCAACCTATATATTCAACTAATTTTTTATCTACAGATTTGAAAATGTGTATATTGGGTATTCAGACATATGTAAATATATCTGGCATAATCTATGTATTATATCTATAAAAGTGTGAATGTGAGTGATGGAAAGAGCAAAAAATTCTCAACCTATATAACCTATAAAAGTGAGAATATGTGTGAGAGAGAGAGAGAGAGAACAATTCTCAACCTATATATTCCACACATTTTTGGGCACAGATTTGGAAATTTGTATATAGGGTAGGCAGACATATAGAAATATATCTAGCATAATCTATCTATTATATCTATAAAAGTGAGAACTTGTGTGTGTGTGTGTGTGAGAGAGAGAGAGAGAACAATTCTTAACCTACATACTCAACAAATTTTTTACCTACAGTTTAGAAAATTTGTATATAGGGTATTCAGACATATGGAAATATATCTAGCATAATCTATCTATTATAACTACAAAAGTTAGAATGTGTGTGTGAGAGAGAGAGAGAGAACAATTCTAAACCTATATATTCAACAAATTTTTTATCTACAGATTTGAAACTTTGTATATAGGGTATTCAGACATATGGAAATATATCTAGCATAATTTATCTATTTTATCTATAAAAGTGAGAATGCGTGTGTGTGAGATAGCGAGAGAGAGAGAGAGAGAAAAAGAGAAAGATAAAAATTCTCAACCTATACATTCAACAAATTTTTTATCCACAGATTTGAACATTTGTATATAGGGTGTTCAGACATATAGAAATATATCTAGCATAATCTATCTATTATATGTATAAAAGTGAGAATGTGTGTGTGTGTGAGAGAGAGGACAATTGTCAACCTATGTATACAACAAATTTTTTATCTACAGATTTCAAAATTTGTATATTGGGCATTCAGACATATTTTAATATATCTGGCATAATCTGTCTATTATATCTATAAAAGTGAGAATGTGTGTGATAGAGAGAGAGAGAACAATTCTCAACCTATATACTCAACAAATTTTTTATCTACAGATTTGAAAATTTGTATATAGGGTATTCAGACATATGGAAATATATCTAGCATAATCTATTATATCTATAAAAGTGAGAATGTGTGTGTGTGTGTGAGAGAGAGAGAGAGAGAGAGAGAGAACAATTCTCAACCCATATACTCAACAAATTCTTTATCTACAGATTTTAAAATTTGTATATAGAGTATTCATACAAATAGAAATATATCTAGGATAATCTTTCTATTATATCTATAAAAGTGAGAATGTGTGTGTGTGTGAGCGAGAGAGAGAGAGAGAGAGAGAGAGAACAGTTCTCAACCTATACATTCAACAAATTTTTATATATAGGGTATTCAGAAATATCGAAATATATCTAGCATAATCTATTATATCTTTAAAAGTTAGAATGTGTGTGTGTGAGAGATAGAGAGAACAATTCTCAACCTATGCACTCTACAAATTTTTTATCTACAAATTAGAAAATTTGTATATAGGGTATTCACACATATGGAAATATATCTAGCATAATCTATCTATTATATCTATAAAAGTTAGAATGTGTGTGTGAGGTAGCCAGAGAGAGAGAGAGAGAGAGAGTAAGAACAATTTTCAACCTATATATTCAACAAATATTTGATCTACAGATTAGAAAATTTGTATATAGGGTATTCAGACATATGGAAATATATCTAGCATAATCTATCTATTATATCTCTAAAATTGAGAATGTGTGTGTGAGAGAGAGAGAACAATTTTCAACCTATATACTCAACAAATTTTTTTATCTACAGATTTGAAAATTTGTATATAGGGTATTCAGACATATGGAAATATATCTAGAGTAATCTATCTATTATATCTATAAAAGTGAGAATGCGTGTGTGTGTGAGAGAGAGCGACACAGAACAATTCTCAACCTATATATTCAACAAATTTTTTATGTACAGATCTGAAATATCACATTTGTATAGAAGTAGAAATCTTGATACCTACTCTGATACCTAATAAAAGAAAGGACACTCTTTAGGGCGGATTTTGATTATAACAAGTCACTAATTAGAAATTATAATAAACATTCTAATAATTTAAGAATTTTACCAAAATAAAATTGCATGGTAATCACCCAATTTCTGCCACAAAATTTTGATTGGCAGAACTCATAAACATAAAATATATATTTTCTAATTTCATCTTTTTTTTTTCTTTTTACATAATCTGGTTTGATGTTTTCCCAAATATTCAAATCACTATATTTTGCTGCTTAATATCAAATACAGCAACTGAGTTATTTTTATGCATCAAACAATTACATTTTCTCATTCATCCAAACTAATCACTGAACATCAATTTCATATTTTCTTCACTAAAATATTACTGTGCTTGATGTCATCAAGTGGAGCGGATCATTTTTTTTTCATTTGTTCACACATTTTTCCAATTTATATATATTTTAAAGATTCTTAGCCTATGTCATTGCATACCAATCTGTTTATTAAAAGTTAAGGTTCACTGTAAACACATATGTTACACCAAAATAAAAACGCTTCAGATAATGTCTTGATATTCAATTCAGTTTCTCACATGACATCTTATGAAGTTAGTAGAAATGTTACAGACTTTTGAATCTCAAACACTTTCAATACTGTGCACTGATATTTTCTTTTTTGCAATATAAGCACATTCATGATTTTTTTTACAAACGTTAAAAACTTTCACATTGTGTAGCAATATACTGAAACAATTATAAAAATATTTGTTTTTATTTTGAATGATGCAGGGCATCTGAAGAGAGATTTTTCTAACAAAATGAAAGTATAATTTTTAGCAATAGGTATCTAGGAAAAGGCCACTACATATGTTATAAGTTCCAAATTTCCACAACCTGGCAAATACTGGTACATGCTAGCAAATTTAGATTTGCAATTACAAAATATGATTCTAATTTTTTCCTTTGCTCTTTATTCTAACACTACACTAAGTTTACTGTGTTATTTCGCTACAGTTGATATTGTGTAGAACAATAAGAAAATCATAGTGAACAATGCATTCAACAAAATTTCACACACATTTCTAGATACCTATATCTAATAAGTTCAAAAGAAAGGACACACTTAGGGAGGTATTTTGGTGGTCAAGTCACTAAAAAGAGATTAGCTGGTTTCCCGGCATAGCCCAGGATATAATAAAGATTGACTGAAATACATGTTCTAGCTGGTTTCTAGGCGTTGCCAGGGATGTAATATAGACACATTATGTTGTATATTACCTGTTCTCTTCTCCCTAAGGTAAAACAATTTCATATACATGCTGTAAATTACCTATGCTAGGGATAAAACATGAACAATATCAGTCCTAGGGTAGATAAAACAAATAATACATAGAGATGAAAGATTCCTCTCCCCTAAGAATCAAACATATGTTCAATATCTGCTTTTGTTTTTTCATTGTTTATACGGTCCCGAGCAACGCCGGGTAGCCCTGCTAGTCTATATATATAAAAGCCAAACGTCTGTGTGTATGTATGTATGTTTGTTTGTAACGCTAAAACTTTTGAAAGACGGAACCAAACTTGACAAATTTGGTATCATATCGAACCCCCATCACCCGGATGACAAATATCGAAATTTCACGTCAAACGGACCACTAGAAGTTGGTCAACTGATCAGTTATCTTCGAGGGGGGGCCCCAAAAAACCTGTCATTATCTATATATATAAAAGCCAAACGTCTGTGTGTATGTATGTATGTTTGTTTGTAACGCTAAAACTTTTGAAAGACGGAACCAAACTTGACAAATTTGGTATCATATCGAACCCCCATCACCCGGATGACAAATATCGAAATTTCACGTCAAACGGACCACTAGAAGTTGGTCAACTGATCAGTTATCTTCGAGGGGGGCCCCCAAAAAACCTGTCATTATCTATATATATAAAAGACAAATGTTTGTTTGTAACGCTAAAACTTGAGATGAAAGATTCCTCTCCCCTAAGAATAAAACATATGTTCAATATCTGCTTTTGTTTTTTCATTGTTTATATGGTCCCGAGCAACGCCGGGTAGCCCTGCTAGTCTATATATATAAAAGACAAATGTTTGTTTGTAACGCTAAAACTTGAGATGAAAGATTCCTCTCCCCTAAGAATAAAACATATGTTCAATATCTGCTTTTGTTTTTTCATTGTTTATACGGTCCCGAGCAACGCCGGGTAGCCCTGCTAGTCTATATATATAAAAGCGAAAATGTGTGTTTGTATGTGTGTTTGTGTGTCCGCTAAAAACTTTCGACAGACACAAGGAAAATTCACAAACTCAGTATCATATTGAAGCTTCATCCTTCGCTCGAAAAATATAGAAAAATTGGCCAAAAACATTCATTTTTTCACCCCAAAATCGACAATTTTCGACAGGGGTGGGGGTCAACAAAAACGGTCCTCTTGTGACAGCGACCGGTTCTATGCATGCGTCAGATGACATCATGACCTGATTTACTTTAAATAGTTGAAGAACTGACTAAATTTCATGTACGTCACCTTAGCTCAGTTGGTTAGCGCGTTGGTTCATTATCTAAATGTTTTGGGTTTAAATCGTGGTGTGAGATGTCTTCTTTTTTTTTTTTGGATTTTTTAAATTTAAATATTGAACCAGTGTTATTTAAGCCATTTTTCATGCAACATTCGTTTTTCTGTTTTTTTTTTTTTTACTTCGCTTATCCACCCCGACCACCCAAAAACACCTGGGTACCCACTGATTTTTAAAATTTTAATATCGAAACAGGCTTATTTAAGCCATTTTTCACGTGTTCGTTTTTCTGTTTTCGTGGTTCGTTTGCCTTACTGTTAGTTTTTTTTTGTGTTTTTTTTTCGATGTTTTGATTAACCCCCCCCCCGGCTTAAGTTTTAATGTTGTTTTCTTTTTTTACTTCGCTTATAAAAAACAAACCTGGTCATTGACGTCGTCGTCATAACGTTCAACGACTTCTGTGCGCGCACCTGTCAATTTGGTTCTTACTTAAATAAATTCAAACATCTTTCACTAACTCATTCTGGCTGGCCGATTTTATTTTCAAACTTTGCCTCGGGGCTTCGGGTTCGATCCTACCAACTTTTACCCCCCTCCTCCGGTTTCTTTTTTATTTAACACCACACACTCCTCCAAACACCCGGGCAATGCCGGGTACTCCCGCTAGTCTATATATATATAAAAGCGAAAATGTGTGTATGTATGTTTGCTTTTTGTGTATGTCCGAGAAAGGCTTTTTTCCGAGAAGCGATCGGTCGGCTCACAACTTTTTATATCACATCTAAATCATAATATCTACAAGTTAACAATGGGGGTCGCCTGTCTATTTTATTTGCATGACTTTGAAAAGATAAATATTCAACATTTTTCGATTGCCACATGTGCATTAGGCTTTTTCGTATAATAAAAGCGAAACTAATTCTGGTGGCATTTTTCCGGAAACGTCTGAAAGCAATCAATGTGGAGTTTCTCCTTATATCAGACAATTGCTATTCAATTTGGATAATCCCCTTTTTATGGGGAGCTGGCGTCCCCCCAACATCTTGGGGAAACAAAAAAAAATTTTTAAAAGCTGCCTGCAGTAAATAAAATACTGCCCCACAGTCAAAGTTGACCTCATTAAATCATTAAGTACAGGCACCTGCCAATTCGTAATACTTAAATAAATTCAATCATATTTCCATTACTATTTCGTAGTGGCCCAGTGGTTAACGTTGCACGTTTTTTTCACACTTTGATTTCCAACTTCAACTCAATTGTTCGGGTTCGATCCTTTACCTACTAAAACTCTTTTTTTTTAATTTTACCCCCCACCACCACCACCACCGACACAAACACCCGGGTGTTTTGATTTACCCAAAACCACACACACCTCCAAACACCCGGGCAACACTGGGTACCCCCCGCTAGTCTATATATATAAAAGCGAAAATGTGTGTATGCATGTGTGTTTGTATGTCTCCCAAAAACTTTTGATAGACCTGACGGATTTTCATGAGATTGGTATCATTTTGAAGCCCGACATCTTGGATGACAAATATCAAAAACTTGGCCAAAAACATTAATTCCTTCACCCTAAACTAGACCCTTTTCTACAAGGAGGGGTGCCGAAAAAATCGTTCCTTCATTTTCTCTCTCCTTGCTACTACGACAATGACGTCATGTTTGACCTAACAAACATTGACATTAGTTTAAACCACCTGCAAGTGTTTTTAAAGGTTTAATTTTATCCGTTCTCAATTGTATGTCCCTTTGGTGTAGGGGTAACATGGCAGGCTTTTTTTTTCCGCCTTAGCCTCGATGCTTCAGGTTCGAGCCTATCTTCCTACCTAAACTTTTTTTCCTCTTTTACACCTTTTTTCCTTTTTTTTTTTTACGTTTCTTCACTATTTTGCTTTGTTTTGATTTTTCCAATTTTTTTAACATCGTCATTTTTTTATAATATTAAAACAGAGTCACGCTCTCCTACATACACACTTCCAAACACCTGGGCAACGCCGGGTACCCCTGCTAGTATATATATATAAAAGCGAACGTGTCTGTGTGTATGAACATTTCCCTACACAATAACTCTGTCAATTTTCAGTTTGATATACAGGATACTGAGATTTGGGAAAATCTTTGTAAGCCGTTTTCGGTCAGAAATTTGGCTGTTAAGGGGTCAAAGTTCAATGATTTGACCTTTGAAAACTCTACCAAACTCCTCCGACAATTTTGGGTCTAAACACTTGAAATTTTAGATATAGGTTCCTTGGACATGGATCTGACTTAATAACTTGATTTGAGCACAAAACAATAAATGTTAAGGGGTCATAATAGGGATCAAAGTTTTAAAAATTTTACCTCTGCTGTCTCTACCAAACTCCTCTGACAATTTTTGGTCTAAACATTTGAAATTTTACATAAAGTGTATTCAGAGATAGGGCAAACTTTTTAATCAGTTTGCTCAAAAATCTTTATTTACCAATACATAAATGTATGTATGTATGTATGTATGTTTACATGTCTGCCTACAACTTTCGACAGAGGCAACAAATTTTTACACGATCAGTATCGTTTTGAAGTTCAACTTTTCAAACGACAAATATCGAAAAATTGGCTAAAAGCATTAATATCTTCACCTTAAACTGGGCACTTTTCTACGGGGTGGTGGTGCTTGTTTCACCGAATATTTTTGAAAGTCATCCCCTCTTTTCGATTGTCTAACCTTAATTTAAACATACGTCACTTCCGGTTTGGCTGTGGTCATAACAGCAAAGACGTCAGGTTTTTCTCCCATTCTTTTCCTCCTTTGTAGTACAGGTTTGAGCCTGCCTTCCTACTACCACTTTTTTTTTTTTTTTTTTTTGCTCAACACATACATCCAAACACCCGGGCAAGGCCGGGCTGAAATGTTAGTTATGTTTTAAAACAAATATATATATATATATATATATATATATATATATATATATATATATATATAATTATAAAACTCAAATGACCTTGTAACAATGTATGTAACCCACTTTCCAGTTTATAACATCCGGTTGCGCATGCGCGCATGACCTGAAATATTAACGTTATTATTTCGAAATTATTATTTAACATGGAAAGAGTGGGGTTTAAAATAACTTAAACGTAATACAGAAATGAATGATGTAAAAAATAAAAATAAAAAACGCAGATATATCAAAATTTGAATTTAACTATGATAAGTATTATATCTGTTCAGTGCACATTCACCTATAAGTATGGCCAACCACTTATAATTCAGTAACTGTAAATTTTTTTTTCAGAAATAATCAATTATAATAAACAGAACGACTCATAGAAATGTATCTATATTCTTTTTTCATTTTAATATACTTTCATAGAAATGTTTCTGTTATGTCAAAAAAAACTATTTTCTTTACGTCACAAGTGTCACACTCATACATGAATTCCATAGCTAATATAACATACTGACCCAACGGGTCACGGGTAGTCTAGTCTATCTATCTTCTTTCTATCTATCTATCTATCTATTCTATCCTCCTATAAAATCGTTTTCTGTTGTGTGTATTGAAATTCATATAAAAAACCCTATTTTTTTCTATTTATTTAAAAAGAAAGTACAATTTCGTTATATATCGGTTGTGGAAATGCATTCACTTGCAAAAGATCTAGCTAATTTGCATATTCTTTTAAACATTCATTTTAATTAATTACCTATTAGTTGCTTCGATTTTCTTAGGGGGTGGTCATCTAGAGTTAACTATTACGTGTAATTATATTCATGCAGATATTCTACATGATTTATACTTGCATAATATTTGCGTAAAATCTTTACAGTAAACAAAAAATTGTTTCCATATATATTTATGTATACGTATATATTTTTGTTTGATCTATTAGTCTATCTATCTATATATCGATAAAAGCGAACGTGTCTGTCTGTGTACATTTTCTTATGCAATAACTCTGTCAATTTTAAGTCTACAGACTCGAAATATGATATACAGGGTACTGATATTTGGGAAAATCGATGTGATCGGTTTTCGGTCAGAAATTTCGCTGTTAAGAGGTCAAAGTTCAACGATTTGACCTTTGAGAACTTTACCAAACTCCTCTGACAATTTTGGGTCTAAACACTTGAAATTTTAGATATAGGTTCCTTGGACATGGATGTAATTTAATAACTTGATTTGAGCCCAAAACAATAAATGTTAAGGGGTCATAATAGGGGTCAAAGTTTTTAAAAATTACGTTGTTTTTTTTTTTGCTTTTGTTTTTGCTCAACATACCCCTCCAAACACTCGGGCAACGCCGGGCTGAAATGCTAGTATATATATAAAAGTGAAAGTGTGTGTCTGTGTGTGTGTGTGTCTGTGTGTGTGTGTGTCTGTGTCTGTGTACATTTCCCTACGCAATAACTCTGTCAATTTTTAGTCTACAGACTCGAAATTTGATATACAGGGTACTGAGATTTGGGAAAATCGATGTGATCGGTTTTTGGCCAGAAATTTGTCGATTAAGGGGTCAAAGTTCAACGATTTGATCTTTGAGAACTCTACCAAACTCCTCCGACAATTTTGGGTATACACACTTGAAATTTTAGATATAGTTTCCTTGGACATGGATTTAACTTTATAACTTGATTTGAGCCCAAAACAATAAATTTTAAAGGGTCATAATAGGGGTCAAAGTTAAAAAAAAA
>NC_136524.1:36922710-36982710 GCF_053919585.1 Euprymna scolopes | reverse complement strand
TTAAGTTAACAAATTTACTGAATTTCCATTACTGACAATTACTATATTGTCCAATTGACTACTGTACACTCCTTAACCCTTATCCTCGAGCGGCCTCTTGGCCTTGATAAGTGGTGATGCCTATGTAAAAAAAAATAATAATAAATAAATAAAAAATAAGTGGAGACTCCATTGTAAAAAAACCCAAAAAACCTGATCCTAATGTGAATGATTGCTCCAAATATTCCACATATAATTTAAAAGTGGAGCAATGCCAAAGTGCTTAGCCTTTGCAAAAATTAGAAGACATTCAGTCGCTTACTTTGCATACAGTGAAAATCCATACACATCCTTGAAAAGCATCACAAAAAAACATAGAAATTCTGTAGGAATGGTTCCCCACAATTTTACTCAAGACATTTCACACAAGAGTCTGCCAAAATGTTGATAAGTTTTTCTGAGAATTTCTTGATCCCAGGGCAAGTTGTTCTTCCAAAGTTCACTAATTAAGAGTTTCCCCTAAAATGGTCACTAGAAGAAGCAGAGATAAAGGATCGTAAATTTTTGAAATTTGAGATAGGATGGCACATTTAGTGCAGATGTGTCAAGCACTGTAGGTGCAAGTCTAACAAAATCTTGTTATGATGTTATGATTTAGATCTCGTTTTGACTTGGGGACGCCGTCATACTGTCTGCCACGTGTCACCGTGACGACCACCACTCAAGTTTCATGATTCCTGACCGCTTTGGGGAGAAACTGACTACGTAGGGATTCACGCTACGATCGCTACCATGGCACCAAAGTCGAGGCACATGATCATGGTTACCTCCACAAAATTACGGGCAAAACGCTTAGATGCCTTACACACCGTAGCGAAAACAACAACCCAAAAGAAACACAGTTTTCTCGACATGGAGGCAATTTCTTCATCACTAACCGTTTGTCTACAACTACGTCCGCGTGCTTGCTATATTTAGCGAAGCCAAGGAAAAGACAGCAGAAGGACCACCAGCCTCGCCATCACCACAACGCTACGGCTGTCGCGACCAATGCTACTACTACTACAACGAAGGCTTCGGCGCGCCTTCTAACAACAACTATCGCTATTGACACACGATTATAACCAGCACTACCATTACCAACGAAGGCTTCGTCGCGCCTTCTAACAACAACAACTATCGCTATTGACACACGATTATAACCAGCACTGCTGCTACTACCATTACCAACGAAGGCTTCGTCGCGCCTTCTAACAACAACAACTATCACTATTGACACACGATTATAACCAGCACTGCTGCTACTACCATTACCAACGAAGGCTACATCGCGCCTTCTAACAACAACAACTATCGCTATTGACACACGATTATAACCAGCACTGCTGCTACTACCATTACCGACGAAGGCTACGTCGCGCCTTCTAACAACAACAACTATCGCTATTGACACACGATTATAACCAGCACTGCTGCTACTACCATTACCAACGAAGGCTTCGTCGCGCCTTCTAACAACAACAACTATCGCTATTGACACACGATTATAACCAGACCAGCACTGCTGCTACTACTATTACAAACGAAGGTTTCGTCGTGCCTTATAACCACAATAACAACAACTAACAACAATCTGCCATCTTCACCCCAAGGACAGCTCGTTATTATTCTGTGTTATTTATTAGAAAATAAATTGTTGAGTTCGTTCAAATCTTAATCCTGTGTTGTCTATTCTTTTTGCTTGTCACCATACGCTTCATAACATAACAACTGGTGTCAGAAGCGTGCGACAGGTAGAATGGACTACTCAGGGTGCACCCGTAACGAACTTCTCAGTTTTATCAGAGACCAGAAATCGGCACTCCTCCAGCTAAAATCGAGTACATCACGACCAGACGAGGCCCTTATCCTCGAAATAAAAGCGGACCTAGAGATTATGCTCTCCACCCTCAAATCGACCACCTTAAACGACACGCCCAAAGCCGATAATAACGACTACAATCTGATGATCAGATTACAGGCCATACACGATTCGGTAAAGGACATAAAAAAGTTCAACCCCGGGAACGATGTTAACCGCTTCATCACGGATGTAAACAAAACATACATGATACATGTCAAGCCGGAAATCAGTACACACCCTAGTATCGAAAAAGAGTTTGTCAGAATCTGCAAACAGCTTCTGAACGAAGGGATATTCCAGCAAATGACGAACTCCCAACACGACACATCTACCTTCGAGCAACTCAAAGCATACCTCATAACGACCCACGGCAGCCAAATGACAAACTTCCAGCACCTCAGCCGGGCTTGGGATTTGCAGCGTCGAGATGGGGAGAGATTGACAGATTTCGCTGGCCGACTGGAAAACACGATTAGAGAGGCTGCAGTACACATAAAGGCAAAATTTAAGTCGGACCACTCACGGGAAATACCTGCAGATACTGTCTTCTCTCTCATGGGTGCAATGCTAATGAGTGAGAAGGTGAAAGCCTGGACACCGAGCTTATACCCACACATCGTCAAAACAATGGATAAGCATTATACGGCGGGTGGGATAGCTAGTGATGTACAGTGGTACATCGACTGTGGTGTCAAAACGGACGATGAAATCAATGATAGTCCCATCGCGTACTACGCAAACAGGCCACAACGATCTGATCAAAGGACCAGGCGAACTGAACACAATGTGAACAGGCAAACTCTCCGCCCACAGGCAAGGAAAGATACCACAACACTGCGCAACACCAAACCCACTGGCACTCGCGGCCATTTTCAGATGCGCAGGGATGATGAACACAATCAGGATGCTGAGATCTACCAAAACTACATGAAAGGCTATGCATGCTTCCATGGACGCAACTGTCGGTACCGGCACCCACCTCGTGCCCAGGTATATATCGCAACAGACGACAAGGATATGCCAC
This sequence comes from Euprymna scolopes, assembly GCF_053919585.1. Taxonomy (NCBI): domain Eukaryota; kingdom Metazoa; phylum Mollusca; class Cephalopoda; order Sepiida; family Sepiolidae; genus Euprymna; species Euprymna scolopes. The sequence goes on along the minus strand of NC_136524.1, from coordinate 36,979,804 downwards.
CGGAAGATACTCTCCCCACTACCATGGCCGAGGATTTTCAATACGGACCAGGCGAGATGTGATGGCTCACCCCGTGGTCCAACAGACTCACCATCACATATTTAACTTTCATCAACACTCGGCGCAGAAGTCACCTTTCGTCAACACACATTTCATGATCGAGGGAGCTACGTTCTCGGACATATCTATGTTGGACTCAGGCTGCTCCACTTGCATTATGCCAGTATCTCGAATACCTGAAGAGGTCAGACGTCGAATAACGCCATCCAACGTGCATGTGAGAGGCATAAACGGCAGCATCCATATCCTTGGCGAACTTAATTGTGGCATCGCCATCGGCAACCACGATTCACCCAGGTTCGACGGGATCAACATGCTGATAACATCCGCTATATCTCCAATCCTGATCGGCCAAAGCATCCTTGGTCACAGCACACTAGACTCCTACACAATCGACCACCAAAAATCAACGATCGAATTCAGACGCACGCTCGCGTCCACTCCGATAACTCACACGGCAGCAATACTACCAGCTCTTACACAGAAGATACCAGCTGATGATACCACATTTGGAGCCCACACCATCGATCATTCCACTAGACTCACACAGCCCAGCCCCAAGACACTAAATGAAAAACTACACTGGCTACAGAGTAATGTGGGTGTGGCATTGCCCAACCATCCAAACCGCGACGAACTGGAGGCCACAGCAGACTTAATTATCCGCTTCGCCGACATCATGGGTACCGAAAAGGGAGAAAAGGGTACCTTCATCAGACCAGTTCGAATACCAACCAATGGCCAATCCCGCTGTCAGAAGCAACACCCAATCGCCCAGGCTCTCGAGGCTGACGTCGATGCTGAAATCATGCACATGGCCGCCAGAGAGATCATCGAACCATGCAAGGACCCCAAGGGTTTTAATAGCCCTGTATTTGCCGTTCGCAAGAAGAACGGGGCAATCCGGGTAGTTGCCAACTTCAAAGCAACACTCAACAAGGTCCTAGTCGATCTCGACCCCTACCCCATACCTACGATTGACCACCTGTTCCACAGAATCGGCGAAGGAAATAAATATTTTGCATCCCTTGATCTTCGCAGTGGCTATTGGCAGATCGCTATCGACGAGCGTGATCGACACAAAACTGCATTCACATGGAAGGGCAAATGCTACCAATACACACGACTCGCCTTTGGTCTCACATCTGCCGGACAAATCTTCTCCCGCTGCATAGCTGAAGCCTTGGCCACTGTTACATCTCGCACCAACATATCCTCGTACATTGATGACAACCTAGTCCACGCCAAAACATTTGAAGGATACATACTGGCACTGGAGCAACTATTCACCGCCCTACGTAAATTTGGACTAAAATTGAATCCGGATAAATGTACCTTCCTCGCGAACGAAGCAAAATTCCTCGGTCGCATCGTAAATAGCAAGGGTTTCAAGGCCGACCCCGAATACGTCCGCGCCATCATGGAAATGAAGCCTCCAACAACAAAAAAGGAACTGCAAGGCCTCATAGGTCGTTTAGTGTGGATACGGCAATTCCTGGAGACACGGGTACAGGAACAAATCAGGTCGGACACATTTTCCAGCATCATGACCCCCATCCATGAACTGAATAGGGCTGGCAAACCATTTGCATGGACTGAGCAGGCGGACAAGGCCTTTAATAAGATAAAGAAACGACTGTCCTCGCCTCCTGTCATTTCATTCCCTGATTTTGATCAACTCTTCACGCTCACCACTGATGCGAGTGACACCGCATGTGGGGCCATCCTAATGCAAGAAGATGACAGGGGAAAGAAGAAGATCATAGCAGTCGCTTCACACATATTTAACACCACGGAACAAAACTGGTCCACAACTGAACGCGAGGCATACGCAATAAAGTGGGCCATAGCAAAATTCGACTACTTCCTACACAGCCGCCCCTTCGTCATCTTCACCGACCACAGATCACTAACCTATCTGGATCAGCGGGTATTCAACAATGCCAAAATCCGCAGATGGCAGGAAGAGATCGCATGCTATAAATTCGTCCTGGAATTTGTGGAGGGCGAATCCAATGTCTGGGCCGACATGCTCAGCAGAAGTCATGGCCAAAGAAAAAATAACACACCAGCTGACGCCAACCCTGCAGGCAAAACATTCCGAATCCAGGGTTCGGACCTACGTATTTACATCCCATCCTGGTGTATGGACGAAATTGATGGATCAATGCTCATCCCCGAAGCACACACACCTCAGAACACCCGCCACCACAAGAATATTGTGGATGCGTTCTTTGCCTATCACTCTTCATCGACCATCCCCACAAAATACAATTGTGACCATATCAATATCGCTGCTGAGCAATGCACAGACAACACACTGTCGAGAATCATCAAAACCCTCCAGACGAATAACTCCAGCAAAAACTGTAACATCGACCCCGATGACCATCGGGCCCCCATACTCAACAAATACATCCACCAGTTCTACCTGGAGCCCGGCACATCTGTCTTGATGATTAGGGACAACAATCATTCCCCAAAACTGGTCGTACCATACAAACTCCGTCCCAAGTACCTGCATCATCCCCATGACTGCATCAATCATTCAGGTATCGCCCGCATGCGCGAACATCTATCCGGCTACTGGTGGGAATGCAAGGACCATGACATCAGGACGTATGTCAACTCCTGCGAAACATGTGCCAAGCGGAAGGGTAACTATGGCAAACGTAAGGTCTGGCCCACCGGGCACTGCAAACGTGGAGAAAGACCGTTCGAAATCATCTACATTGATTTCGTCACGATGCCAATTTCAAAGGGGAAACGCTACATCCTAACCATGCTGGACAGTTTCAGTAGACACCTTACGGCTGTGCCGTGTTCCAGAGATCGTGCGATCGATGCTGCCCGTGGAATTTACAGTTTCTTCCTTCGACACCGGGAAATACCACGCATTGTTTCATCCGATCGCGGAACCCACTTCACGGGGGAGGTATATAGGATCTTTTGCCAACTCACATCAATCACGCAGGAATTACATTGTGCCTGGCGACCACAAAGCTCAGGTAACATTGAACGACAGCATCGCACGATGAAAAACACCATATACATGCTGTGCGAAGATAGAGACTGTGAGTGGACCGACGTCCTCGAATCCGTCATCTCATCAATGAATGCTACCATCAACAGTGCCACTGGAGCGTCACCACACTATATAATCACTGGTCGGCAGCCCAACATTGGTTTGCCAAGATTACCCGACAACAGTATCACAAACCCCAGCCCCACGGCTTACGGCATGCAGGTCAATGCCCTGTTAAGACAAGTTCATCGACACGTCGCGCTGGCCAACAATGAAGCTGACCACGCCTAAGACCCAAATTTAGACAAGGACATGAATAAGGAACCAATACAAGTCGGTGACAAGGTACTAATCCACCGGCCTCAATCAGCTATTGCTCACGCATCTCACCTACCCTGGATCGGTACCTTCGAAGTGGCCAAGACCAACAGCATGGTGATCCAGATAAAAAATGATGATGGCCAGAGTGAATGGGTTCACCGGGCACATGTCCGCCGATTAATACCACGTCCAAAACATTTGTCCCCCAATCTACCTCCTCTACCCTACCCAACTCGTCAATCTACCGAAGAGACAACGCTTCCACCCAAGGCAGGGGCACACAGAGCGTTGCAGGACCCCATATACGTAGAAACCCCTCGACTACCGTCCGGATACAGATCGGTCAACACGAGGCCAGCTTCCTAAACGGTTTAAGGATTTCATCATGGGTTGATTCCATTCACACATGCAACTATGACCGCACTGGACAATTCAAGCCAAAATGAGATCTGGGGGAGCTGTTATGATGTTATGATTTAGATCTCGTTTTGACTTGGGGACGCCGTCATACTGTCTGCCACGTGTCACCGTGACGACCACCACTCAAGTTTCATGATTCCTGACCGCTTTGGGGAGAAACTGACTACGTAGGGATTCACGCTACGATCGCTACCATGGCACCAAAGTCGAGGCACATGATCATGGTTTCCTCCACAAAATTACGGGCAAAACGCTTAGATGCCTTACACACCGTAGCGAAAACAACAACCCAAAAGAAACACAGTTTTCTCGACATGGAGGCAATTTCTTCATCACTAACCGTTTGTCTACAACTACGTCCGCGTGCTTGCTATATTTAGCGAAGCCAAGGAAAAGACAGCAGAAGGACCACCAGCCTCGCCATCACCACAACGCTACGGCTGTCGCGACCAATGCTACTACTACTACAACGAAGGCTTCGGCGCGCCTTCTAACAACAACAACTATCGCTATTGACACACGATTATAACCAGCACTACCATTACCAACGAAGGCTTCGTCGCGCCTTCTAACAACAACAACTATCGCTATTGACACACGATTATAACCAGCACTGCTGCTACTACCATTACCAACGAAGGCTTCGTCGCGCCTTCTAACAACAACAACTATCGCTATTGACACACGATTATAACCAGCACTGCTGCTACTACCATTACCAACGAAGGCTATGTCGCGCCTTCTAACAACAACAACTATCGCTATTGACACACGATTATAACCAGCACTGCTGCTACTACCATTACCGACGAAGGCTACGTCGCGCCTTCTAACAACAACAACTATCGCTATTGACACATGATTATAACCAGCACTGCTGCTACTACCATTACCAACGAAGGCTTCGTCGCGCCTTCTAACAACAACAACTATCGCTATTGACACACGATTATAACCAGACCAGCACTGCTGCTACTACTATTACAAACGAAGGTTTCGTCGTGCCTTATAACCACAATAACAACAACAAACAACAATCTGCCATCTTCACCCCAAGGACAGCTCGTTATTATTCTGTGTTATTTATTAGAAAATAAATTGTTGAGTTCGTTCAAATCTTAATCCTGTGTTGTCTATTCTTTTTGCTTGTCACCATACGCTTCATAACATAACAATCTCTTTGTGGGGAATAACAATATCCTAACACCTTCTCAAATGTAGGAAGAGGGGAGAAAATCCATCCTCGATCATCTGCAAGTTACGACAGTTAGAGTTGCATGACTGAAGGTCAAAACTAGTCTCCTTTAATCTATAACGCATTGTCTGATAAACTGAATTGATAGAATTAAAATCGTTACTAGCTGTGACCATATTGTCCACATAAAAATCATTACAGAGAACAGATGACAATACACCATAACTCTACTGTTCTGCGTGAAATTTGAGAATACAACTCAAAAATGACTAGCATTTAAGTCAAATATGATAATATTTTACCTGAAAGTGTATACACGTTCACTCACTATTTAATTATTGGAATTCTTTTGAGATGAGTAATTTATATATTTTATTTATTTATTTTATAATTTTATTTATTTTATAATTTTATTTATTTATTTTATAATTTTATTTATTTATTTGCTGACTGTTATCCTAATCTTTTTTATAGTCGTTGTTTTTTAACGACGTTTCGCCCAACTATTCCTCTGGCCTTCATCATGTTGTTAACTGCAACAGGATAGGAATGCTGAATCTTCAACTGTATCTTCAGTAAATACTGCCTTCCATAGTTGTTATCATCTTACCAAAGTTTGGCCAACTAATTCTCTTGGCGGCTTTGGACCCATGGCACAGTGGATAGAGACGTTGAATTTCTACAGTTCTAGGTGAGCATTGTCTGAAGATAGCGATTTCAATCCTACCCAAAGCCGTCAATCACTCTAAGTCTAACAGTCTTTGTGCGGAATAATGATGCCCTAACACCTTCTCACATGTAGGAAGAGGAGAGGAAATGCTCCCATTTTCGATCATCCTTTCCTGCAAGTCACAACAGGAATCCCTTTGTCCTAACACACACACACACATTATGACCTCCAAAAGGAAAGAGTTAATGTGGGGGAAAAAATTGAGTTCCCCCCAAAAAGGGCGGCACTTTGGATCTGGACAAAAAAAATTTAAGTCTAGAAGTATTTTTTCTTCGTTGACTGAGGACAGAACAGATATTACACTTTGAAATATTTATTTGCACAAAATATAAAAATGCATTATACACCTTCATCCAAACCATGACTAAGTGAGAAATGACCAGGCGCAAAAAAAAGAAAAAGGAAAACAAAAAAAAAAAACAATGAGAACCAGCCAAGATGTGGCGTGGGTGAATGGTGACTTTAAAGAAATATAGGATTGTAGCACTCACAGAGAACTATTTTCTCTGGTGAATCAATGCCCCCGCCCTCTGAGTTCTCCGGTCACAGGCTGACCAATCAACTAACAGGGCGCATTGATTTATCTGCTTCCTAAAAGTCTTAAGGGAACGTTAGCCAGTCAAATTCAGACGGCCAGCCTAGCAACATCTATCCTCTTTCGTCTCCTGTCCACCAGACATCTCGCTATAGCATTGACGGTTTCGATTTGAGACAACTGCTATCGAGCAGGAGACGACACGATACTGATTGACCTTAAAAGAACTTTCTTTGCCTTCTTCCCTTTTAGCAGCCTGACCTGCCAGTTCCTGCTACAAATAAAATACTCTTCATTGTTATTGTTTAAAAAGAAGTTTGTCTTTCTTTTGTGCTTTGTTCTTTGCTATAATTTATTGGGAAGGTAAAACAATTACCTCTCTCCATAGGATATTAACAGGTGTAAAAAGTTTTGAAGCATGGTAAAGGAAGTACATAAATTGATCAAGTAATGTTACTTTTATAAAGAAAAACATTTTTAAGCAGTTAATGAGAATTTGTAGGCATTACAACAGAAAATTTAGTTAGTGTGAATTGTTGTTAAGTTATCTCCTTTTTTTGTCTTTTTTTTTAGTTTTTTTAGCTTGTTTTCAGAAAGGCAGACAAGGCAGCTGCTTTTCTGTTACTCATAACATTTGATTTTCTTTGTTTAAAAAGAAAACTAATTGATCAATTTATGTGATTTTTAGAATATGATATTTTCGTTTAATCACGGGTACATACATTGTACAGATTTTTCTTTCGTTTTCCTTTTGTGTATTGATATAGGGGTGGGGGGTTCTGGACAAGAACCAATTTTTTTTTTAATAGATAGCAATATTTATTAAAACATTTTTTAATTAACTGTGGACATTTTAAAGGTAGGTTAGTAAAAAAAAAGAAATGAGTCCTTTATTTTTTTATTTATTTTTTATTTATTTATTTTTTGTTTTTTGTAAGGAAAGCGATCCAGTTAAGACATAAGGAGCTAAAACAAAATAAAATAAAATAAAATAAAACAAAATAAAATAAAATAAAATAAAATAATAAAAAATAAAATAAAATAAAATAAAACAAAATAAAATAAAATAAAATAAAATAAAACAAAATAAAATAAAATAAAACAAAATAAAATAAAATAAAATGGTTATCCGTCACTTTATTTTTTGTCTTTTACTTTGACACAAATAAACATACATACATACATGACGATGATTGCAACGTCTTGTCAGACGAGTGCCACTCCCTCAGACATTTAAAATTCACGAGCCCAAATGCCTGAGGGAGTATCTATACAAAGATGATGTTACAGAGCTAAGAGAGTACGACAGCTAAGTCTCTCTCTCTCGGTTCAAAATGTTGAGATCCAGCAACAAGCAAGAGCAAGATAGCCAGCAACAAATTAAACTGCAGACCAGCTTAATGCGAGTACTGGTCTCCCGCTTTATGGTTTTTTAAATCAGAGATTTGCTTCTCCTAGAAAGGTTGCCTTCACCACGGCTTACGGGAGCCCTCTCCACCCCTACACATATACACACACACAAATATACACATACATACATACACATATATACATACATACACATATACATACATATATACATATATACATATATACATATATACATACATATATATACATATATACATACATACACATATACATACACACATACATATATATATACATACATACATATATACATATACATATATATATACATATATACATATATATATGCATATACATATATACATGTATACATGAATATACACATATACATACACATATACATAAATACACATATACATACATATACACATATACATATATATATACACATATACACATACATACATATACATATATATACATACATATATATATATATACATATATATACATATATATACATATATATACACATATATACATACATATACATACACATACATATATATACACACATATATACACACATATATACACATATATATACATATACATACACATATATATACATATACATACATACATATACATACATATACATACATATATATACATATATATATACACACATATACACATATATATACATATACATATACATGCATATATACATATACATACATACACAAACATACACATACATACACATACATATGTATATATATGTATGTATATATGTATATATATGTATGTATATATGTATGTATGTATATATGTATGTATGTACATACATGCATACATACATGCATACATACATACATGCATACATACACACATACATACATACATACATACATATGTTTTCCCCATGATATAGTAGATTAGCAGGAGAGGCCCCCGCCGCTCCCCGGTTGTAAGAAAAATTGTGACATCGGGGTGAGTTGTCCGATCGTAAAAACCGTTTAAATATAATCAATTGTGACAGGGATACATGGCATTGCTCGGATGCACATGAAGTTTCGCTTGGATACACCTGCTAGATTAAGAATATTGAGCAACCAAAATGAAGATTTATTTATTTAAATAAATATTTATTACAACAGAGACCAATCAGAATGAAAATTTATTTATTTAAATTTCCAATTCATAGAGGTATCTTCATCAGGAAATACAGACAACATATTATTCCTTTTATTTTATCTTTTTTTCTTTTCCATGGCATGTTTTTATTAAGTCATACAAATAGTCCAGTTAAAATGTGGCTAAATTTCAAACAAATTGCTAACAAAGATTTTTAACTTGCATATTAGTCATGAATAAGGCCCCCATTGCACCAACCCACCACAGCCAGAGCTTGATGATGGTGATGATGACGATGAAGAAGAAGAAGAAGAAGAAGAAGAAGAAGAAGAAGAAGAAGAAGAAGAAGAAGAAGAAGAAGAAGAAGAAGAAGAAGAAGAAGAAGAAGTTAGCTTTGATTAGTTCTTGACAAGAAATATTTTTTGGTCCATTCATGAACTTGTTCTGTGGTGGTTATGCAAGAGGCTTACCCCAGCATTTGACCAACTGACCATTCATTTATTGTAAATTGTACTTATTTTGTACCTATTTTTTTTATAACATTTCAGGAATTAATGTGAAAATTGTTGCCTTGAAAAAGGCTACTTAGTCTGTTTTTGTAGCTTTTATATTCATATTTGTATAAAAAAAAAAAAAAAAAAAAAAAACAACAACATGAAAACACTGGCAGGGGATAGTCATTTTCTGGTGTTAGTTTATTATTAAGCATATAGCTACCTATCATTACAATTTAAAACACCAAGAAAATGTCAAGCTGGCTTAGGGGTGGGACCTGTGTGGTTTTTCATGCAAAAAATATTTATTTCTAATTTAATAAATATTTTTTTTGTCATGAAAAACGTTAATTTTTTGTCAGTAATTGTCAGGAATAATAGACATACTAGTTGTCAAAACCGGAAGTAAAATCCGAGTAGTCATGCAGTTTGCGTTGTACGTTTAAGAAAGAAAAAAAAGCAGATAAGCAAAAAGATAATGTTAATTGGACCGTAAAGGAATTTTATGCCTCGCAATTTAAATATTGTTAAGTTGGATTTTAAAGATCACAACCGTTGACCCCTTTCGCAAGGTTAATTTTGATAAACTTTTTTTTTATCTGAAAGAGAGGGTATTCATACTCAATATGCCAGTTAAAAACATTTGTTAGCAATTCAAAAGAGAGTCGCCAATCTGATAAGTCCTGAACTGGCATCTAAGCTTCAGCCTCTGTCCCATCGACGAAACGTTGCATCCCTCTGCCTGTTCTACAAGTATTTTAATGGTGAATGCTCTTACGAACTGCACACACTTGCGCCCCCACGACGTAGACACCCGGCAGGCAGCTAAATCCCACCCCCACACAGTAGAGATCCTTAGATGTAAAAGATCTTTCTACTCCAGTAGTTTCTTCTCCAGAACCGCTAGACTCTGGAATTCCATTCCAGGTCCCTGCTTCCCTAACTGTACTGACATGCAGAAGTTCAAGTGTAACGTGAACTGACATCTTGCTGCCCAAATCCCAACATAGTGCCCCAGCAGTTGCTGCCCCAAAGTGGCAATGTGCCTTGTTTGGGGTGAAAATGTAATAATAAAAAAAAAAATTTTTTTTTGAGGTCAGCTAAATAATCAGCTAGATTGACTGAACTAAAAGTCTTCTGTCGTTATTGAAGATTAAGTTGTTTTTTATCTGCTTTTTGGGGTTTTATTTTAATGCCTGAATAGTGGAAAGTGCTTTGGTACGCAAGAGGTGTTAAGTTTTATAAGTATTTCGACTATTTGAAAGTATCATAACTGAAGAAATATAAAATGGTCCAGAGACCAATCAGAATACGGATTTCTTTTCTTTCTTTTTCTTTTTTTTTTTTTTAGTATTGTCTGCATGTCCTGATGAAGACTCTTTTAAGGGTCGAAAATTTGAATATTAAATAAATAAATAGATAAATATATTTATTTAAAAAAAAAAAATCCGCATTCCGATTATCTCTTAATCTTTTTTTTTTTTTTTTTTAATTTGTCTTCAGCCAAAATGTTTTCAAACAGTGGAAATGCTTATAAAAACTTAATTTATAATAATGTTTACTTTTCACTTAATGTTTATTTTGTAGGGAGAAGAGGCATCGACCGGTCTTAGAATCCATGATGGAGTCGGGAGCATAGGTCGAAGCTCCTTTTTCTAACAAGAAAAAAAAAAAAAAAAAAAAAACATCAGCAAATAGCAACGATTCGGGAACAAAATAATTTTTATCTAACCGGAAATGGATCATTTTTGTGTGTGAGATATGTGCAAGTCACGATCCTTCTTGAATGTTTGATATCTCTCCATGAGCATGAAATTAAAAAGATTGAGGTCCATTAATAATGTGGAGAGATGTGTGTTTTAAGATGAAAGTTCAGGAACATCATTCCAATGAAAAAAGGATATTTGCGTAATTGTAAAAGTATTGCTGGCGGTTTTTAGTGGCTGAAGAAATCCTCCGCCACTGAGGAAATGATTTATGTCAGCATATTTTATGAAGAAAACCCTGCGAATGAAAAATACCAGGAAGGTAAAAGTTTGTGAGCAAAAAAATATTCATCCATTGTTGTTTGCATGAGCTTCCTTAGTACAGGGATTGAGTAATTTGTCCGTTTACAGTTTGAACATGACACTCTTACTAGTGTAGATTTTTAACCTTGTGTTATAGAATCCATCATGCATGATAATTTCGAGCAGTGGCTATTCAGCCTGCGAAAAGCTGTCTGGAAATCATGGAATCGTTGCTGAGACAGTGCAGTTTTAACGTCCTTTGGACAGAGTCTGACGCAAGCAACAATTACGGGCAGCAACCATGGTGACTTGTGGAAACACTGTCTAGACTGATTTTGTTTTGGGCATGCTGGCCCTTATGTATGGACTTTTCTCGAATATTCCAACCCATTCACTGTCTACATACGCAAGTAGACAAAAATATAGTCCCATGGATTTGTATGTAAAACTGATGTATTGTAGCTGAGTGTCTACACGCTGACAGAACTGCATGGGCGACCGGTGACAAAATCATATTGTTCCTGAACTGAATAAATTCCGGATGTGGAAATAAGTGGGAGTTAAAAGAGAGCGGTGTTGGTTGTTATACTCACTTTAGTCCCCACGGTGATGTATGCTCCTGGGCAAAGCAGGGAGAAAGAGGAGTAAGAGTTTCAGATTTCACCTTTTATGTACTCGGTCACGTGATTGAGAGCTGGCTTGTGATTGGACAAACCAGAGAGAAAATGGATCTCAAACCTCAAGCCGCAAGAATTAGCTCCTGCCTGTGATTGTAGCAAGTTTCGGCTGCTGCATAACTCTGCATGTCTGTCCACATATCAATTGTCAATAGCCCCTATTTTACGGTATTATATCACAGAAGTTAAGCAGTGTTTAGCCTGGTCAGTACCAGATTGGTGACCATTTGGGACTAGCAGGTGCTGTATGTTAGATGAACTTGACACCTTCTGGTAAAAACTGCAAAAAAAACATCATCTCTCCTAGCCAGGATATACATGTGACTGCATTTAATAGTCTGTAGTGACCAGTTAAATCAAGTCACTTGTCACGTAAACAGAAATTTATTAATTTCAGGAACAATATGAGTTTGTCACTGGTCACCCACGTAAATCTGTATCACGTAAGCGATGCGGTTGTAATGCGTCATTTTGACACACAAATCCATGGAATTATATTTTTATCTCTTCATATAGTAGACAATAAACAGATTGGAATGTTCTCAAAACAGGATATAAAAGGCTTAGCTTGCCAAAATGAAATCAGTCTAAACAATGTTTCTGCGAGTCACCATCGTCATCACCCATGATGTCAATCACATTTAACTCTATCCAAAGGATGTTAAACCGTGCCAAGTCCCAGCAACGATTCGTGATCTCCAGTCAGCTTTTCGCAGACTGAAAAACTGCTGTTCAAAATTATTACTATGTAGATCACAATTGCTTACATAAAAAAGCAGCACAAATAAAAGTGTTATATAAAAAAAAAACGTATATGGACGAAATACTCTATCCCTTACTAAGGAAGCTTACACAAACAACAATGGATGAATATTCTATGCTTACAAACTTTTTCACCCTAATATTGTGCATTCGTAAAGTTTTATTCATTAAATTATGCTGGCATTAATAGCTTCTTCAGTCTCAAAGGATTTCTTCAGTCACTAGAAGCTTCCAGCAATACATTTACAATTATGCAATATATTTTTTTTCCACTTGAATTAGCAAAAAAAAATAAATCAAGTGAGAATGAAAAGAATCGTTTTTCTCGTTATATAGATAGAATAGGAAATTCATCGTTCCACTCTGAATTTATTTAGATGTCTGTTTTTCTGAAATTGACAAAATTACTTCAAAAATTTATCAGAGTCGAAATTAGTTTCTACCATAATGAAAAAGGTCGAGTGTAGTAGGACCTGGAGCTGTGTAACAAAGTACATGTTTACACACAGGTTAACATATAAACATTTCAGGGTCCAACACATTGTAGCAGAGTTCATCGCATAGAACATGGAACAAGTAATAACTTGACTTCTTTTTTTTATATAACAGTATTTACTTTTGGGTACTTCACCAAATAAAATGTGATCAAGCTTTTTCTCTCTGACCTGCCTTGACAGAGTACAAAATAGACTTTGTGTCTTAGTGGGGGATGCCCTTTTCTCTACCCTGCAACCTCTCTCCCACAGAAGAGACGTTGCGAGCCTATCCTTGTTTTATCGTTATTTCCATGGCAGGTGCTCGTCTGAACTCCAATCTCTGGTCCCCCCTCGCCAATCTTTCACGAAAAACACCCGTCTAGCCGAATCCACTGTGAAAAATTTCCCCCACTCTTTATCTGTGCCTAAATCAAAACGTGGATTCCATGAACAAAGCTTCTTTCTTAGAACTGCACGCCTGTGGAACTCTGTTCCGTCTGCCTGCTTCCCACCGGACTACAACTTGGATGTGTTCAAGTCCAATGTTAACAAATTCCTAATGAACCGCCCCCTTAAGTAAACACTTCATCAAATCTCCACACTAACGTAATGTACTTGCAATAACCCTTATCCCTGAGTGGCTTCCGGGCCTTGATAAGTGGTGATCACTGTGTAAAAAAAAACAAAAAAAACCTCTGTCATCTCAGACATCATTTCGAAGGTGCTCTCAAGCATGCTCCTCTGTCTATACACATGTTCTTTCTTTTTCCTTACTGTGACGTCATTTCGCGCAAGGCTTGGCACTTGCACATGTGCGTCTGCGATCTGTTACAACTGTTAAATACTGTTTCACTGTAAGTTGTTTGCTTGAGGTGTGTATAATCTCATTGAAAAACCTGTCTTGCACGGAATCCGGAATTTGTCTTTGACCAAATCAAAGGACACAAGTTTTCTTTTTGAATAAAGATTTCACCTACACGAGAAATTTGGATGTCATATATATAGAGATCAGAGAAAGAGATGTATATAGTTACTGATACTTGGATGAGAGAGAGAAAGAGGAGGCTACAGACAGACAGACAGACAGACAGACAGACAGACAGATAGACAGGCAGACAGACACTAGCTGCTCTCACGATAATATTCAGTTGACAAGCTGAATACGAGCTGCCTGACTTTGTAATCAGCACAGGTCACCTGATGTCAGTGCACAGAGATGACACACATTCCAGACTTTAAGAAATGTGAAATAACTTCTATTTTTGAAGAGTTCATTGTTTGTGTGGCATCGAGCCTGTAAGTGAGGGGGGGGGGGAGAGGTAGAACTCCAGTCGAAGTAACAGTTAGGAAACATGCAATAATTCGATACAGTAAAAAGGGAACATCTCCCTCTGCAGGAATATAGTGAGAGAGGAGAACTTCCCCATTGCCGCGATAACAGAGAGTGAGTTTGGAAAAGGACTGGGCAGTGGGCAGTGCCAGCTTGCCTTGCTGGATTTACAACTCAATATAATTAACTGCGTTTGGTGGCCAGGAGACTCCATTCTGCCTGACACAGGAATCCACGTCATCAAGAGACAGATTCTAAACTTAGGGGTTACATCATGAAACAAAAACCACCCGAAACACAATCACCGAGCCTGTCGAAAGCACTAAGTAGGAAGCACATTTAGAAGACTTTATTACATAAACACAACATTGTAACTTTTACACAAAATAATTATTTTTATACAAAAAAGAACATCAGTTGACTTGCTACTTATTATTATTATTTTATTTATTTATTTATTTATTGTGTGTGTGTGTGTGTGTGTGTGTGTGTGTGTGTGTGTGTGTGTGTGTGTGTGTGTGTGTGTGTGTGTGTGTGTGCGCTTAAAACTGACCTTTGCTCCTTAGTGGTACAACTCTGATTACCAACACCGGATAATTTCCCTCTTGACAACATGGGGTAAGTGGTAATCCGACAAGATGGGACCCTCCTCTGAAATTGTCACCATAGAAAATACAACATGATTCCATTTCCGTTTGATGAAAACCAGTTTCCTTCTTTTGTCGCAGACCATCTACTAGTTGGCCAGTTGTGTACAAATCCCGAGAGCAATAGGAGCCTTCCATTATGTCTGAAAGTGACACAATGTTCAACGAGCGAGATCGGAGATGCCCCGCTATATAACTCATGCTCTCTGCCGATCCAAGTTATGACTACAGGGCCATTGCCAGCACCTTCAAAATACAAATCCGGATGGTTCAACGCATAGCTCGATGAAGTTTCCAGCCACAGTTATAGTCTTTAGTGTGGTTTCAAGTGAGGGCCACATCACATTAACTTACACCTTCGAAGTCGGCTTGAAAGTTAACACCAAAGTGTACCTGGATTTTCTGAAAAGTGTGTTGATCCCCTAGTCCAATCAGGTGGACGCTGGCAGACCCTGTTTTTTTTTTTTTAACTTGAATCATCCGACGATATAGACGCACAATTTTTATCCCGTCTATTGAAACAATTTGTAATGAATTAAGTTAATACACTTGAGGTTGTAATAATCACACACACACACACACACACACACACACACACACACACACACACACACACACACACACACACACACACACACACACACACACACACACATATATATTAGCATGTATATATATTTAGCATGTCCATTGTTGCAATGTAATATATATTTATATTAGTATGTAATATATATATATATATATATATATATATATATATATATATATATATATATATATATATATATATATTAGCATATCTAGTGTTGCGGTCATGTAAATTTGTTTATATTGATATAAATATATCTTGCTCTTGCATTCATCACATCTATATTACCATCAAAATTACTTAAGATTATTTAAAGTAATAATAAGAATGTAATATTTCATAGAAAAATGCGAGCATGAAAAGTAATATAATTAAGATTAAGCTGAGAAAAGTAAAAGGACTAGTTGTTAAAAATATAATAAATTTATAACTTAAAATATTGCAATATTTAGATTTTTTTTAAAATCAATTTAACATTATATAATCAATTCTTAATTAATACTGCAATATTTTAAGTTATAAATTTCATTATATTTTTTACTAGAATATCTTGTCTTTTTCTTTTCCAATTTGAACAACTAGTCTTTTTACTTTTCCATGTTTAAATCTTAACCATATTACTTTTCGTGCTAGCATGTTTCTATGTAATCCATGATTTTTCCAGGCTTTGCTTTGAAATAATATTTTTTTGTGTTCAGTATCAAACGCATTGTCAACAATCCATAAAAATAATTATTACCAACTGAAATTGAATAAATAAAAAATCAAATAAAAGACGTAATTAAGTAAATAAACAGAAAGAAGAGACAAAAAAAGAGAGAAACAGAATTAACGGGCAACGTTGTAAGTGAAATATTATCAGGCCTAGCACAGCAAAGAACATCACTTTTTTTAAACTCTCCCTACATAACCCAAATAAGATGGTATGTGAGCGACATTCCCACTATGAATTATGAAAAAGTTGCTATGGTAACCAACAGCCAATCAGAAGAAATTGTTTCTAAAACGTTAATGTTGAAAAAGTAGCTATAGCAACCAATCAGAAGAAATCGTCTCTCACGTTCCTTACTAATTCTGAGGACTTTTGCATACCAGTAAGTTTATTATAACTTTTGTTTTAATGTACGAAAATTGGAAATTTTTTTTACACAAAATAGCTGAGAAGGTAACCTATGAACTGTAAAAATTGTTTGAAATTTGGTCGCAAAATGAGTGAGCAGTGAAGCTTTAAAGCAGTTCTAAATGAGTACAACTAACACTTAACCATATAGTCAAACATGATAGTGTTTGAATAATATTGATATATAGTATACGGATGAACAATTAAAAGATAGTTTTTTTAATGTCTAATTTGCATATTAAATGTGTCATAATAAATTCATGTTTGGTGCAATTAATTTCAAGGGATAACAATAAGTAAGTATTTTAATTTGATGTTTTATATGAACGAGTGGCCTATCGATATGGACGCATATATGCTGTTATGTATTTGTTTGCATGTATGCAGTCAGAGAATTTTATCTCTATAAAGGAAAATATAAATTTATAAAATATATTATATATTTTAGAATTTGGAGTGAGTGATCACGTTTATATATGAATTCCAAATCAGTCTAGCATTTTAGAGCAGTAAATTGATTAATTTGTTGTTGTTGTTGTTGTTGTTGTTGGAGGAGGAGGAGCTAAATGCGTTGCATTTTTAGGTTGAGGTGGGGTATTTTATGCGATTACATTATGTTTTGTGACCTTGCCAATCGAATTTAGGGTTCGTGGTAAGAAGTTAGAATAGTTAGAATATTACACTCTAAATAAAAAAAATAATAATTGTTTTTATTTCCCTCTTTTTCATTTTCTATGGTGTTTAAACATAATCGCCTAAGAAAGCATTTTTTTCTCATTTTTGGGGGAAGTGGGGGGATAACTGATGGTGAGAATCTTCAAATTTCCTAAAGTTTTTTTTGTTTTTTGTTTTTTGTTTTTTTATTAATTTCTGCCTGGATCCAATCCAATGCAAATCTGAAATATTTAAATATTTTAAATGAAATGTTATGCCCATATTATGCACCATAAAAATTTTATCAAATACTTTATTTTAATAAACTGAAATTTTGGAAATATTGATTGATATCCAATATCTATTGTTACAATTTCATCCAAATCGAAGATATCTAAATTTTCACAAAATGACTTTCTACTTTTCTTGCATAAAAATAAATTAAACTAAATATAGGCCGCATTTTGACGTCTTATGCCTGGTAGGTGCGTTCCAAAATTCATAGGTCCTGGATATGACCTTAAACTATACCCGATGGTGAGGCCCCAACTTGTGGGCTTTGGGGAGTGTGGAGCCACCCTTTAATTGCCATTGCTCCCAGGTCCACTCTGACCCGGACTGGTAGTACCTGTTAGGGTCCCCACTATGGGTTAAATGTAACCGACTTAAAAAAAACGAATATACTCTATTAAAAAAACTTTTCCTTCAAAATCACTGGATTCGTAGGTGTATCAGAATTTTTGTAGGAATTTTTGACACCCCTAACACGAAACTGCAAATAAAATATAAAAAACTCGTAATTTCTCTTTTAAAAGTGGGTTGTTTATTTTCTTTATGGATTATACTTCCAAAATAAACTATTAAAGCCAAAATAAACTATTAAAGTTGTATAAAAAGTAATAGAAATATTAAAAAAAAAATAGTAATGAAATTAATTGAATGTTACGAGTTCAGTATTTTTCAATTTTTAAACTTTAAAAATCTATCAAAATTTTTCTATTGATTCTATTTTTACGATATTTTCAGGGTCAATGTGAAATTTTATGCTCTTTCCAATAAACCAAATATAATATTTTAGACAAACGTTTTTCTTTAATTCACCCCACCCCATTTTCAAATGTCTATTAAAAAGTAAATGATTAATTTATGTACCAAAGTTTTATATATCACAAATTGAAGAGAAAAGGTCAATAAATAATATATTCAAATTTAAAACAAAAAAAAGTACTGTTTTCTAGAAATTTACCTGTAAAGTCCGAAGTTTAAAACCTTAAAAACAAAAAAAACACGTTGCTTTTTTTTTGTTTTGTTTTTTAATGAAACCTTGGCCCTTGCTCCTTTAATTGAAAAAAAAAATTAGGGCTTGAATTACATTTTTCGAGGAGTTATAAGCTTCGAAAGATAGCGGGTGGAATTATTCAATAGTTTTCACGAAATTTCTGACACTGCTACATTCGACATTAAATAATCTGAAAAGGGTTGATATGCTGTAGAATTGTTATTTGATTCGGGAAGTGATATATCGCTAAGAAACGAACAAACTTTGAAAAAATAAATTTTCCACTGTTACCAAAGACAGAAAAGATTGCCTATCAGGTACAAGATTAAAGTTCAAACGAAAACTAAATCATAACATTTCATTAATGGAAAACTCATGAATCAAAAGTATATGTATTTTCTTAGTCACAAAATCTTTTCCGGTTAGATTGGATTGTACTGTTCAACTTATGGTAATTACTGATTAATTCTTTCTACAACAAAGTTAATGCCGTTAATTAAAATAAGACGAAGGAAATGGAATATTTATTACTATATTTATTATGGATTTAAAAAGCAAATTCCCTTGCATTTTTTTTTAATGTTTTTTTTTAATGTTTTTTTTTTAATGTTTTTTTTTTTTTATCAGAAGGACCCAGTCTGTGCACAAAAACAGAAGTTGACTTCAAATTAAAAGAAAATGTTAAACCGATTTTTAAGCCCAAAGAAAAGCGCCATTTTTGACACTAGATGCAATACATGAGGAACTAGAAAGGTTGGGGGAAAAAATGGCATAATTTCAAAAGTTGATTACTTGGATTGGTCGTCGCTAACTATATATAAAAAAAAGAAAAACCACAAAATTAGAATATGCACTAACTTTTCGACTGGGTTGAAAGACCACGCACATCTCTAATATTTCCCGAAGAGATATTCACTAAATTAAACAGTGCCGGTGTGTTTTCAGAGTTGGACTTGTTGGAAGCTTATCTTCAGGGTAAAGTCAGTGAAGAATGTTTTAAGCACCTGACAATCAACACACATAAAGGAATTTTTAAACTTAATGGTGGTTCTTTTGGATTAAAAGTATCTCCAAGCCTATTCCAGCAAATAACAGACATAACGTTGGTGCGTATGAAATATGTCTTCGCATATTTGCATGATATTTTCATTAAAAGCAAAAATAAGATGATGGTTTTAATCTTCAAATTTCCCAAAGTTAAAATAATGGATTTTTTTGAGTAAATATTTTTTATTATATTAATTGCTGCCTGGATCCAATTCCATGCAAATCTGAAATATTTGAATATTTTAAATTAAAAGTTGTGCCCATATTATGCATCATAAAAACTCTAACAAATACTCTAAAGTAACTGAAATTTGGGAAATATTTATTAATTGATATCCAATATCTATTGTTACAATTTCATAAAAAAATCGAAGTTATTTAAATGCTCACAAAAGGACTTTTTATCCTTCCTGCATAAAAATAAATTAAACTAAATATAGCCCGCATATTACTTGGTCATAGCAGATGGTTTCACAAAGTGGACAGAAACTGCTAACTGTAGACATCTGACGACAAAAAATACAATAAATGAACTTAACAAAATTTTTAGTCATTTTGGATTCCCCAAGGAATCAGTGACAATGGAACCTATTTTAAGGGGAAAATAATTTAAGGAATACTGCAAATCATTGTTTACCATCCAAGATCTAACAGAATGCAAAAAAAAAAAAAAAAAAAAAAAAAAGAAATTGTGGGCACATTCAAACGAGCTCCAAAGAATCAAGGTATGGACATAAATGAAAGAAATATTCAGAAATTTTGGCTAGTTTACAGAATCACTCCAAATCTGATCTGAATATGACGTCATGGTTATAACTAGCAGAATTAATGTTTGCAAGGAAAATATACTCTGTATAAATGCACTTAATTCTTCTGGCGAAGATACCCTCAATAAAAGAAAAACAGATGATCAAAGTCTATAGACCAGGGGGACAATGTTCCCCAAAAACTTTAGGACTTGAAGAATATTTTGGAAAGGGAATAATGGTCAAAAGAATTCAACACGTCATATACGGTATAAAAGGAAACAAATTTTCATGCAAAAGACATTAGAATCAATTAGATCCAGGCACACTACAGAGGTTATGGAGAGTACTGAAAAGATACTAATTGTAATACTATATGAGTTATTTCAAATTCCTGTCCTGGAAAGTCAGAATTCTCCAATGGAGGTATCCTTGAACTCAAGGCTAAAGATACCAGTGAGCCAAGGGTCACCACAGCAAGGCTTAAGTAAGAAGACTCAGAAAAAAGGTAAATAAACTATGTCCAGACCCTAAGAAGAGAAGATATTAAAACTAAATTTCACGTTAAGATTTAGCTATGGGGAGGTGATGTAATCAATATAAGTACACCCGGGTCTTTCCTACTGCAATATTGTGATTGATTGGGTTAGCCATAAATACTGGTTGGTAGAGACATTTGGGAGACATGTTGAAAGGTACACACGCCTCACGCTAAGAACTCCCGTATCTACTATGATAATCGTCCAGATACCAGATTTATTACTTAAACTGAAGCAAAACGGCCCAGCTCCTTCAAACGGTATATATCCCTTTTCGATGATCACATCATATCATATCATGTATGTATATACGTTGCCTGGATGTTTGGGAGTGTATGTTGAGCAAAAAAAAAACAAAAAAAACGTGGTAGTAGGAAGGCAAGCGCGTGCTCATACCGGGAAGGAGGAAAAGAATGGGGGGGAAAAAACGTGACGCATTTGCTGTTACGACCACCGTCAAACCGGAAGTGTTGTAGGTTTAAATTAAGGCTAGACAATCAGAAGGAGAGGATGACTTTCGAAAATATCAGCGAAAAAAGCGACTCACCCCCCTATAGATAAGTGCCCAGTGGAAGGTGAAGATATTAATCATTTTAGCCAATTTTTTTATATTTGTCGTATGAAAGGTCGAACCTCAAAACGATACTGATCTTATAAAAATCCGTCGCCTCTGTCGAAAGTTTTAGGCAGACATACAAACATAAATACATACATACATTTATATATTGGTAACTAAAATTTTTTTGGCACAAACCGATTAGAAAGTTTGCCCTACCTCTGAATACCCTTTATGCAAAATTTCAAATGTTTAGACCAGAAATTGTCTGAGTAATTTGGTAGAGACCGCAGAGGTCAAATTTATTTTTAACTTTGACCTCTATTATGACCCCTTAGCATTTATTGCTTTGGACTCAAATAAAGTTATTAAGTTAGATCCATGTCCAGGGAACCTATATCTAAAATTTCAATTGTTTATACCCAAAATTCTTGGAGGAGTTTGGTAGAGTTCTCAAAGGTCAAATCGTTGAACTTTGACCCCTTAACAGCGAAATTTCAGACCGAAAACCAATCACATAGATTTTTCCAAATCTCAGTACCGGTTGTTTGGTGGTGTATGCTGAGCAAAAAAAAAACAAAAAAAACGGTCAATTTTTTTTAACTTTAACCCCTATTATGACACCTTAACATTTATTGTTTTGGGCTCAAATCAAGTTATTAAGTTAGATCCATGCCCAAGGAACCTATATCTAAAATTTCAAGTGTCCAGACCCAAAATTGTCGAGAAGTTTGGTAGAGTTCTCAACAGTCAAATCGTTGAACTTTCACCCTTTAACAGTCAAATTTCTGGCCGAAAACGGATTACAAAGATTTTCCCAAATCTCAGTACCCTGTATATCAAATTTCGAGTCTGTAGACTTAAAATTGACAGAGTTATTGCGTAGGAAAGTGTACACAGACAGACACGCAGACAGACAGACAGGCAGACACACAGGTACGTACACTTTTATAGATACATAGATATATTAGCATGGGTGCTCGCGTTGCCCGGGTGTGAAGTGTATGCTGAGCAAAAAAAAAAAAAAAGAAAGAAAAAAAAAAACGATCAATTTTTTAAACTTTGATCCCTATTATGACCCCTTAAAATTTATTGCTTAGGGCTCTGATCAAGTTAAGTTAGCTCCATGTCCAAGGAACCTATATCTAAAATATCAAGTGTTTAGACCCAAAATTCTTGGAGGAGTTTGGTAGAGTTCTCAAAGGTCAAATCGTTGAACTTTGACCCCTTAACAGCAAAATTTCTGGCCGAAAGCCGATCACGTCGATTTTCCCAAATCTCAGTACCATGTATATCAAATTTCGAGTCTGTAGACTAAAAATTGTCAGAGTTATTGCGTATGGAAATGTACACAGACAGACACATAGGCAGACACACAGACAGATACACAGACACGTTCACTTATATATATATATATATATATATATATATATATATATATATATATATATATATATATATATATATATATATTGGTATATTTAAGCAGCATTTTTTCATTCAAGCAAATATTATTTAATGCAACGGAGACACTTTGCTTTATGATTCTTTTTTTAATTTTTCGATTTTCTGTATAATCTTTTTTGTATCAAAATCAAAACTTTTAATAAAAGTTCCATAGTTGTTGCTGTCACGAGCGCTTTCGATTCGTCCACGAATCATCATCAGGTGTTGAAGTAAAAGTCCGAAGGCGCGAAAATGAGAATTAAAAGTGAAAACTGAAATATACAGTAAACGGCGATAATTTAAAATATATAGAGTCGATTAAAAGTCGATTAAAAATATAGGTCGATTAAAATGCAAATATTAAAGTCAGCAAGTTCGTGAACACCGTTAACTAAGTCCGTCCAAAACGAATTACGCAAGACATTTTAGAAGGTTGCTGCTTTTCTGGAATGCGATATTATATATAAGTGGGTTGACTTTTTACTTCAACACCTGATGATGATTCGTAGACGATGATTGCTAGTATATAAACATAGTATATAGACATATACGTACAGTTATATAAATACAACTTTGTGTGCGTGCGTGCGCGTGTGTGTGTGCGCGCGTGTGAGTGGATTCCTTACAGACTCTGAAACGGCTAAGCAGATTTTCTTTAAAATTTAGAGAATTTGAACTGAGTTTTGTCTCAGAATACCCTTGATAATTAACGATAATCGATAATCGAAAATCGAAACCGTTATTTTAATTTATTTATCATCGGTAAAGCAATTTTTTCCATATCATCGCTTAGCAACTATGATAGAACAACGGGCCGTGAAAATTCTACTGTGGGTAAGTTGATAGCATGTTTTTTGGGGGGGGGGGTGATGCATGACGTTGTTTGTAGGTTCAAACTCCACACGTAAATTTCTTAATGTTTTTTTTCCGTTAATTGGAAAGAATTTTATGTGAAATAATTTTATAAAAAACAGTAGGTTTTCTAGAGTGCAATGTAGAATAACTTATATTTTGGACTAAGCTACTGCATGGAGGCATATGAACCTTCCTACTGGGCGATTTCACGGATTTCGATGACAATAAAAATATAGGAGTGTGAAATATTTGTTGATCATCATTCGATCCCGGGCAACGTCGGGTCTCTCTGCTAGTAGTATATAAAACGGGGAAACGAAAAAAAAATTGGGTTTGTATTACTGTACACATAGATTCGAAAAAGTTGTCAAAAAACAAATATATAACAAATAAATGTTATCAAAGGCAAGCTAAGTTACTTTTCTACCAAACTGGATATATTTTTCGTGTTTTTATTCAATGTAACATGTTTATTCAGCTCGAAAAAAATACAGTGTTTACCGATGTGTTGGAAAATTTAAGATGGCGCCTCGCTCCCTCTTTAACACGGTAAGTTTGGGAAAAGGTGTTATAAATAAAAAACTATACAAAATACTATTAAAAACCCGCCGAATATATGTCAAGCTATGTCACGGTAACATATATTGAGCGAGTTTTTAACAGTATTTTATCCAGTTTTTTATTTATAACACCTTTTCCCAAGCTTACCGTGTTAAAGAGGGAGTGAGGCGCCATCTTGAATTTTCCAACACATCGGTAAACACTGTATGGTTTTCGAGCTGAATAAACATGTTACATTGAATAAAAACACGAAAAATATATCCAGTTTGGTAGAAAAGTAACTTATCTTGCCTTTGATAACATTTATTTGTTATATATTTGTTTTTTTGGCAACTTTTTCGAATCTATGTGTACAGTAATACAAACCCAAAAAATTATGCTTAACACAGAAGCAGTTCAGGCATTCTACAGAGTCAAATCCGCGTTAACAAATTACATCAAATCCTCGCTGACAACATTCAGGCTAAACTAACACTCACCAAAGAGGCAAACATGTCTGCTGTAGGCGCGGTACTATATCAGGATAATGATAACACGAAGGTATCCATATCTTTTTTTCTCTTCCAAGCTCAGCTAGTCACAATAAAAGTACAACATATGGTTCTTCTCCAGAATTCCTCCATATTAAAAAAACAAAAATAACGAAAAATCTGTATAATGTATGTATCCATGATGAAATGAAATATCATATAAAAAAAAATCATGAAAACTAATTTTATTTTTATAAAGAAAACTATTTGTAAACAATTAATGGGAATTCGTAGGCACTGCAATACATCTAGTAAATATTAATTTATATTGAATTATCTCCCTTATTTTTTTAGATTTTTTTTTTTTTTTTTTTTTTTTTTTCAAAATGGCAAAATATCATTTACTCTTCTTATATGTATAAAATTTGCTTATCTTATTTTAAAAGTCGATCAATTTACATAATTTTTGGAATATGATGTTTTTTTTTGTTTTGTTTTTCGGGTATGTACATCATAAGAAGTCGAACATTTCAAGTGCATGCTATAAGTGTACATAATTCACCATCTATATAGACTACAAAGCACTAACATACGCATTATTCTTCACACGCGAACAAATACACACCCAGAGAATAATCTCATCACCTGTATGCTACGTCATTATTCACAACTGAAATACAATACAGGATGTCCAAAAAATCACTGAAAAGTTTTGAACTTAAATAGATTCTTCATTTTTTATGATATCTTTCTGTAATTTCAACACAATCTAACTAAGACATTGGGAAATTTTTTTTTTTTAAGCAAAATTCAAACAATCTTTCTTTATGAAAAATAATGTCTTTCAAATGTTGGCCATTTTCAGCTCCGTATATTTGCTGCACTCTTTCCAAAACATTATTCATGACAGATTGCAGAATCTCTGGATTGCGATTAACTCCCTCATTTCGTTCCTGATGTTTTTCTTCAATTACTGAAGTGACTTTTTGAATACCTTAAACCCTGCAAGAATTAAAGAAACACACCAGGAAAGAAATAAGGGACTTAAATCGCAATCCAGAGATTCATTTTTCTTCAGCCCTGGATATTTTTTTAAAAAGACTTCAAAGGACATCTTCTTGGATTTACTGATCGCCATACCCAATACAAACCTTTGATTCTCACTGGTTATCTGCAACCAAATTATTATTATACATTGCCGAGTATTCTTCTTCATTTTCCTGTAAACTTTTATTTTCTTTCAAAAACTTTTTTCGCTACCGTTTTCAAAAATTGCGCTAACCAGCAAAAATAGATTTTTATCTATATATTCCTTTTGCTAACGTTTTTTTTTCCTCTGAGGAGAAGCGCCTATCTTTGAAACTACATGGAATAAGGAATTTTTTTCACATATATCTCATATTACTTGTTTTGAATAAAATATTGTAAATTTTAATTCTACAATATCGTGACGTCTTTTATTTAGCGATATTAACAACTGTTGTTTTCATTTTTTTCCCAATACCTTAGCGGTTAAGAACTACAAGCTTTTATTGTTATTCATATATATATTTGGTAAAATCCATTGAGTGCGTACCGTGGTTATATGAGAAAATAAAGCTGTGTACGCATTATAAATGTTTCTTTTCTGTGTCTTATGTTATACATTAGTACATTAGGGGTCATTTCGAGTTAAAAGTTTATTTACTGCACCCATTTGAACTAGAGAAAATCATGATATATATATATATATATATATATATATATATATATATATATATATATATATATATATATATATATAAAAGCGAAAATGTATGTATGTATGTATGTATGTATGTGTGTTCGCTTTTTCTGTGTGTCTACAAAAGGCTTCTTTCAGAGACGCGGTCGGTCGGTTCACAACTTTTTAAAACTTTTTATATCACATACAAATCGTAATATCTCACAGTTAACAACGAAGTTCGCCTGTCTATTTAATTTGCTCCATTTCGGGAAGATAAATATTCAATATTTGTCGCTCGCCGCATGTGGGTTAGTCTTTTTCCTATAAGATCTTCAGCAGTAAATGAATACCATCCCGCAGTCAAAACTTGACCTCATTTAAAACGGGCACCTGCTATAGCATCTCGCGGTGGGGCAATCGTTAACATCGCACTTTTTTTTTCACACTTTAATTTACAACTTTGCCTCAAGGGTTCGGGTTCGATCCTCATACTTACTTTTTTTTTAAACACCCTCCAAACACTCGGGCAACGCCGGGTACCCCTCGCTAGTATATATATATAAATGCACATATACATATACACACATACACACATACATATCTATAAACATACACACATATATACATATATACATACACAATGCATAATACACATACATACATATACGTACACACGCATACATACACATATACATGCATATAAATACACACACATATGCAAATACATACACACATATACATACATATACACATATGTACACATATGCACACATATATATACATACACTTACCTACATATACATACACATACATGAATATGCACTCATACACAAAATGCACATACATACACATATACATGCATACATATGCATACACACATGCAAATATACACATGCACACGCAGACATGCATATATGCACATGCACACATGCATATATACACATACATACAAACAATATATATACGTATATACATACACACATACATATATACATACATATACATATATACATACATATACACATAGATATACACACATATACATACACCTGTACATGAACATACATACACCTATACATACATATAATGATGGTAGATCAATTAATACATGCTTCCAGCATTTCAGGCCTACACGCGTCACAACTTGTCTATGGCTGAGGGAGTATCTATACGCAGATGATGTTACAGAGTTTTAGATTTGTATGACAGCTAAATCTCTCTATCGGTTCAAAATGTTGAAATCCAGCAACAAGCAAGAGCAAGATAGCCAGCAACAAGTCAAACTGCAGACAAGCTTAATGCGGGTACTGGTCTCCCGCTTTATGTTTTTTTTATCTAAGATTTGCTTCACCACGGCTTACGGGAGCCCTCTCCACCCCACATACACATGACAATAAACACATGCGTACATACAGATGTACGCCAACATACGTATGCATGTGCACACACATGCAACCATAATCATGTAGAGGCACACAAATACACACATACATACATATGCATATACATACGTACACACATATATACATGTGAAATACACATGCAGGAACATTCCAAAAGTCATACATATTAAGTGATCAGCGGCTGGACCGTTTTTGTCCCTTTTCCTTCCTGATCTTTTTCCTCCTTTCTTTTTTTTTTAAATTAAAAGTTTGTTTTAGACTCACACATATGCAGTACATGATAATGATTATGATGATGTTGACAAATTCACACATAATTTTCCAAATAACTCAACCTACGAATCGACGAAACACACACACACACACACACACACACACACACACACACACACACACATATATATATATATCATGATTTAGGAATTTAAAATTTGTGATTTGAAAAAGTGAAATTTTAAATATAGAAATTTTATTGTATGCAAGACAAAGAATACAGTATAGTAAAATATATTTCCTTAACCCATGAGTTTTCGATGTTTATACATCTCCTCGGAGGAAAATATTAACAAATATTAGAAAAGGTTTTGCACCTGATTTGCTAAAGGTAATAAACATAGAAAATTAAATGAAATGTTTTTTTTAAGTTTTTAAATCATTTTAGCTACATAGAATAAGGGAAATATTATATTAATGCAGCAAAAAAAAAAAAAAAATGGATATTGAACTTCAAATCGAAAGTGCATACTAAATTCTGTAATGGAAGTTCTTGGTATTCGGCAGGTGAAAAGATCCAACGCGTATTGTACTAAATAAATTGTAGTATATTCTGAATTATATAAAAATAATTAAAAACATAAATTTAAAAAAAAATGTTATATATACGTCCAAACAAATTATGGGCGACTTTCTAAAATAAATAAACAAAAAATCGAGCTTCGAGGCGAAGCCAATATTAACCGAATCTATCGTTGGAAAAAAACAACAACAACATATATATATATGTATGTATATGTATATATATATATATATATATATATATATATATATATATATATATATATATATATATATATATATATATATATATATATATATGATGAAAAAGAAGTGAACTATATTCGGATGTTATAATATAAATAAGTCGATTAAAAAAAAAATCACGAAATGTAATAAACCCGTATATATATATATATATATATATATATATATATATATATATATATATATATATATATATATATATATATATATATATTCCAGGGTAATATTTTTCAAAAGTAAAACAACCAATGTATTTTAACGAGGTTCATACAAGAGTACTCAATATCGAAATAGGGCAAAGATTTTACTTTTTATTTATTTTACACAAGCATTTATATGTCGCCAAACAGCCATGAGAATGTTTCGGCCAACCAATCACAAGTAACTAGAGATCTCTTCGAAGGATATTGCATATACAAAAGCACTACTTTTCAAATCAATAAAAACCGGACGTTTAATAATGCACTGGCTTCTTTTTTGGTTAACGGCGAGCATTTCACGTGTCGTATTTAAAGTTTGGCCGTTACGTCTAACATATGCGTTGAGTTACGACTCGCTAGTATCGACAGAAAAGGAGAATGAAATAAATTAAAATAAATAAATAAACAAAATCAGTGGTCAAAATAAATATAATGAATAAAATATAAATACAGTAGAACCCTGGGATACGTTTTTTCACGTTACTATGTCGAATACGATGTTTTTCCGGCCCCTGGCTACGGTGTTTGCTCCGCCTTACGGTGTTATTTATAATGTTATTTGATTATATACATGTGCATTATATACTGTGCTGTATTTTGTTACTAATTTTTACTATGTACTGTATAAAATTTTGCTTAGGCCCTGCTATACGGCAATTTCACCTTACGATCCTAACCCCGGAATAGATTAATGCTGTATCTCGGGGTTTTACAATAATCTTCTTCTCTTCTCTTCTTCTATCTATCTATCTATTCTATTCTTCTATATAAATAAAATGAACTTATTTTTTTCCCTTGTGAGTTTGACCTTAATAGGATTAAAAATCAACACATTACATGCAAATGTAATGTGCACAAACTGCAGCACAGGATCTGAAGTGTGCTATAGGCCTATTATCCTTACACTTCTTCGATAACCGTACATGCCTATATTTTTTCCGGTGAGAGTTCACTGCCAAAATCGGTTAGAATCAATGGAAGTTGTAATATCTTTTCTCTCTAATACATTCCTCCTACTCCGCTTCCCACTTAATACCGCTGCAAATGCGTCCACAAGGACAGTACGAATAAACACCGGTTTGGAATCATAAAGGGTTATTTAGGCCATTTTTCTTTCTTTCTTTCTTTCTCTCTCTCTCTCTCTCTCTCTCTCTTTCTTTCGCTTTTCTCTCATAAAAAAAATAAAAATAAAAAATATTATGGTCCGATTAACATTATCTTTTTTTCCTTTTTACTTTTTTTTATATTTACCGTAGAACGCACACTGCGGAACTATTCGGACTTTACTTCCGGTTTTGACAACTCCAACCGAAGAATCTGACTATGAGCTTTACTTATTACTGCTTCCCACTAAAAAGTTATTATTGAATAAACAAAAACTTCCTGAGTTACAATTTATTATAACAACGCAACGATATCGTGAAATTACTTGTGTTTCACTTAAAAAAACAAAAACAAATAACAAAAAATAATGAACGCGCTCAACGTCCGATTAAGAATAAATTATATATATATATATATATATATATATATATATATATATATATATATATATATATATATATATATATATATACCGTAAGACGCACACTGCGAGACTACTCGGTTTTTACTACCGGTTTTGATGACTCCAACCGTGGAATCTAACTATGAGCTTCACTTATTAGTGCTTTAAACTACACATTTTTTTTTATAAAACAAACATCCATTTTTTTCCAAATTACTATTACAACGCTACGATATCGTGAAATTACTTGTATTACACTTGAATATCAAAAAAAAAAAAAAAAGAAACATAAACTGCGCGACTACTCGGTTTTTAGTTCCGGTTTGGCCTACTCTAACCCAGGAATCTAACTATGAGCAATTTATTATTTACATTTATTATTTGCATATTTATATCGGGAAATTACTTGCATTCCAATTGAAAAACAAAAACAAAATACAGAACCCGATAAATGTCCGATTAAGATCCGAAAATTATGATTGCTTTTTCTTTACTAAAGAAATCTGCACGTGTTTAAATTAACATTTATGAATGCTTCTTCTTCATTATCGAAATTACATTTGCTATATATTTAGTTTAAACATACAAATGCTGTTGCTTACGTTACGGTCGGGAAAGTCAATTCAAACTAAAACACTCTGACACTGTTTTATATAGTTTTTAAATTATTTACTCAAAGTTAACACATTCGCCACAGTCCACGACAATTTGTCTTCTCCAAATACATCCATAAACATTGTGTTCTTCGAGATGATTAAACATTTTCCATTAAATAAAAACACTAACAAATCAGACCATTACCTACTGCAAGACTACCACGTCTTTTTATATTTTCGCCTTTATTTATTTATTTATTTTTTTATTTATTTTTTTTTAGTCCATTGTTATGCTAAGACTATAAGAACCATACATTTTCTCTTTCTATTAGACTTTTCCGTCACACCAAATTGAGCCACAGTAACGCGTGGCAGGGTACAGCTAGTAACTAAATAAATGAATAAATTAAATAAATTAAATAAAAGAAATGCGCGTGATATATATACTTAAACACGCACGCGCACACGCGCACGCGCGCACACACACACACACATACACATATATATATATATAATATTATATACAGGAATTTACATCGGTAGTCGGTACCGACGGTTTCAAGCCCGGTAGTTGAGGACTGCTCTTAATGTCCGCCTCATATATTGCTCTTATTTCGAGAAAGGTTTTTCCCTAATAATAGAGCACTGTATGGGATTTCTTTTACTTCAAAAAGTACAAGTATATATATATATATATATATATATATATATATATATATATATATATATATATATATATATATATATATACTAGCCGGCCGCCCCGCGTTCCCCAATCATGAAATACGCATAAATATTAAATTTTAATTCATGCGAAAAATCGAGACATTTCCATCCGAGTATTATGTTTTTTCTAGCCAGTTCACTTTTTGTAAGTTAAAAAAAAATATATTTTAGCTGAGATCGAAACCAAAACCTAAAAACAATGAGTCAAGTACGATAACTATTATACCAGCGTGACACGTTCTTTATAAAGTAGTTTCAAACTACTTATTCACAAGTCTGTTCAAGTCTGAAGAAGTTGCTGGATCGTTGATACGATCCGATATCAGAAACATGTATAACTAAAACAGATAAAACGGTAATAAAAAATATATATTTGCTCTGCAATAGTATTGAGCACCTTCTTCAGGTTTTTACTAATTACCAGTTTTGCTGTATATATATATATATATATATATATATATATATATATATATATATATATATATATATATATATATATACATATAGATGTATATATATGCAAAATTATTTTATCTACAAAAATTAAAATCGGTTTTTAATAGACAAAACATTTATGAAAATAAAACCGAAGTTTTATCAGCAAATTAATCTTCGGATTCAAACAAACAAACAAACAAACAAACTAATTTTCTTTGAGGTGGGTGTAGTTTGCTTGAAGCATTGTATAGTATGTAGTTAAATGGAATTGTAGAAGGCGGTACAATGCAGAAGTAACGGAAAGACACAAGCTGAAGCAGGTGAGAAATTTATTAATACAACTTATAAATTTTCTTTGATTCCAATTTGTCCAATAAACTCATGTTTTGTTTTTATAGATATTACATCCACATTAACAATTAAGATACGATGAAAAGTGAAAAAAAAAAGAAGGAAAACCTTAACTTGTGTTCATGTTCGTTGAGGTAGTTGCTTACCCTGCCAATGAAAGAGCGTAATGTTTTAATATTTGTCGACGCCAGCATATTTTTTTATATGGCTGAAATATTTCTTGGTATTTTGTAAAAAATATGAATCCCATATATTTAACTTGTGTTCTAAAAAGTCACGTGTTTTTTTTTTGTTTTTTGTTGTTGTTTTTTTGCTTGTTTTTTTTTAAAGTTTTTTTTTTATATGTAATCCATACTTCTGAATTTACTCAAATATGAACATCAGAGAATGTAAAATCTATTTTGCATTAGCACCCGTATGGAATCACGATAGAAGCTGATAGGTCCAAAAGAGTAGTGCTTGATTGGCAGAAATCAGAAGCTCATAGTATTAATGCTGGAGTCCTCCAGGGGTCCATCTTGGGTTCAACCACGGCCACGGGCATATAGTCGGTAGCCGTGGTCCAACTCGCTTCCTGATCTACATTAATGATCTTCCAAATCACGTCCTTAGATCATTCGTAGACATTTATGCTGACGACACTATCATCTATGGCAACTTATCAAAGGCCGTAAACGATCAAGTTCTCTTTGATTCTCTCTCCTCTGATCTTGAGCACGTGGTAAAATGGAGAAAGAAGTGGCTGGTTATTTTTAATGCATCTAAAACCAAGTTCCTAGCTTTACATTATCAAAGCTCTAATCCCTATCTGGCATCAATTGAAATGAATGTCTCCCGTCATTGGGAGGCTCCATGTTTGAACAAGCTTCTGGGCTTGACCTTTACTCCTGATATTAAATGGAGCACGTACATCAAATCCGTTGCCAATGTCGCTGGGAAAATGGTGGGATCCTTCTATCGATCCAGTAGATATCTACCTACTATGCAATTCTCTACCTATATAAGAACCAGGTACGTCCAAGGATGGAGTATTG
The DNA here is from genome assembly GCF_053919585.1 of Euprymna scolopes. Lineage (NCBI taxonomy): Eukaryota > Metazoa > Mollusca > Cephalopoda > Sepiida > Sepiolidae > Euprymna > Euprymna scolopes. The sequence goes on along the minus strand of NC_136524.1, from coordinate 36,945,749 downwards.
TTGCCACATCTGGGCAGGAGCTGCTAGAAAGACTTATCCTGCCTTGACAGAGTTCAAAAGAGACTTTGTAGGCTCGTAGGCGATGCCTTTTCTCTTCTCTGCAACATCTTTCTCACAGAAGAGATGTTGCGAGCCTGTCTCTGCTTTATCGTTATTTTCATAGCAAGTGCTTGTCTGAGCTCCAGTCTATAGTCCCCCCCCCTCGCCAAACTTTCACGAGAAACACTTGAACTGAAAACACTATCAATACTTTTCCCCACTCTTTATCCCTGCCTAACCTTTCCTAAACCTTTATGTAGATTCCATGAACAAAGCTTCTTTATTAGAACTGCACACCTGTGGAACTGTTTTCCGTTTGTCTGCTTTCCAGCTGACTACAATATGGTCATCTTCAAGTCCAACGTAAACAAGTTCTTGATGAGCTGTTCCCCTTAAGTAACCCAATTTCCCCAATTTACACTAACAATTACTATGATATTGTCCAATTGACTACTGTACACTCTTTAACCCTTATCCTCGTGTGGCCTCTACGCCTTGATAAGTGGTGACTCCTATGTAAAAAATATATATATATATAAATAAAATAAATACGATATAATCAATGAACGTTGCAGCTTCTATCAATCCGGTTAAAATTGCATCTATAGTTTGCTGGAATATGGAGTTAGTTTGACTCCAAAAGGGAGGTGATTGTTAGAAGTGCTTTTGACTTTTCTTCAAAGCATAAAAAAAAAAATCAATTCTTTGCAAAACAATTTCCACCATTTAATTTTGCGAAAAGATCTGTATGTGCATTTAAAGAATTGCTCAATCTAACGAAATGATCAGCGCATATAACTCTTCCACTCACTTTTTTGTTTGTTTGTTTGTTTGTTTGTTTGTTTGTTTGTTTTAATGACAACAATAATGCCGAATGCTGAGTAATTGATTGGCTGTGGTACCCTATTCTTGTTGCAAACGCCCTAGCTCCTTATTCACTATGTCAATTGAAGTATAGGATGGCGGACGTTTGGGTCTGAAAATCGGTTTGGCATCAGATTTTAATTCAAGAGTCACTTTAAATTTGGTGCAGAATCCTAGACTCTCCTCAAAAAAAAAAACAAAAAAAACTGCTAAATTTAGACTTGAATGTTTCTGTGAATTGTTTTCCAGTGTCAGAAATAGAATAAAGATTTTAAATGTTGTGAGAATATCGAAAAGATACAATTCCTCTATCGAGTCTAAACCAATCGACTTTAAACCAGAACTTTTTTTTTTATTTTCCAGAGAGATAGCATGTCACAGAAAAGTATTTGTTTCTTTAAAAGGACACATTGCACTTCGAGCAGTATGATTCATTTTTGTCAACACTGGCTTCTCAATATGTTCTTATGTGGACGGTGCGATAAGGATAATATCTTATGCCATGCTGAAATGAAAACGAACTGCGTTGCTATAACGATAACGGTAATAAATTTTCTGCAAGATTAAAATTTGACTTTGAATCTCGCAGACACTGAATTTGAATTTTTCTTCCAGCCTGTTTTATTTTTTCTGGAATTTCTTGTGTCAGATTTGAATGAGATCGGTATGTAGGGTGTGTATGTATATGTATGTATGTATGTATGTATGTATGTATGTATGTATGTATGTATGTATGGTGGTCAAGGTCTGGTGTGGACATGTGTTAAAAGCACACAGATGTCTTAGTGTCTTTCCGTGCTTCTCCCCTAAAAATCAACCCCACATGCACGTCGTGACCACTGCCATGCAGACGGGGCTCTAATGAACGGCGAGTGTCCTGCGCCGTATAACTGGACCTCCACTGCCTGGTGGGCCAAGGTTCTTTTAACCAAAGGCTAAGGATGAGGTAACCCTGACAGAAACCTCCAGAGGAGCTTAGGCCCTGTAAGCTGCGGCATACATGACCCACCGGCGTGTGGAATATGCTCTGGTGCCCAGCAACCTAAGTCCTAGTCATGGATCAAATGGCATAATGGGTGGAGAGGGACCCGTAAGCTGTGGTGAAGACAACCTCTCTAGGAGAAGGAAAACACTGATCTAAAACCTGTGGCGACTGCTGCATCCAATGATGTTGACTTGCTCTTCTTTTTGGTTCAATCTGGCAGTTGTTCAGAGAGTGGGATTGTCTCGGTGCAAAGTCTTTTCTCACCATAAAAAGCTTCAAACACAGGCATTACTTGATATGTAATGGAATACACATCTTACCATCACTGTGTATCTCGAGAACAAAAAGGCTGGCTGTAACCTAAAACGGCAAACGGACACTCAACGAGGACTGATGCGGATATGGGCGTCAATGGCAATAAAGGCTCTGGAACATCCAAGGTTTAGACCGGCAGGTGTTCACACACCACAGCCTGGACCTGATCATCAGCAGATGTGCAGGACTGTAGAAGGTTCATAGAAGTGACTGTCTGGCACGTGCTTTAGTGGCGCTCATGTTTGGGTCTTGAGCCAGAGATTTATTAAGTAATGGCAATATTCGAGAACAAGTTTGCTGCCATCATGTATGTATTTGTACGCGTGTTTAGGTGTGTGTGTGTGTGTGTGTATGTATGTGTGTGCGCGTGTATGTGTGTATGCATTGCGCACGTGTGTATGTGTGTGCGTGCGTGTGTGTATGTATTTATGCGTATGTGTATGTGCCTGAGTATGCATGTGTATGTATGTGTATGCATGCGTGTATATATGTGTGTATGCATATGTGTGTTTTCACATATTAGTAGAGAAAGCTAGAATATTAAAAGATTTAAAGGCACTTCTCCAAACTAGCATAGGAAAATATTTCATCAATGTTATTTTTCGAATGACAGCGTGCGCGAAGGCCCATATAACGAAAGAACACTTAGAAGGAAACATTTCATAAAGTCTATGTTTAGATCACAGTGTGCAAGAAACTATTTAATCGGGTCCATTTTGGTTGGACATTGTAAAGTGGTTTTATGATGGGAGGAGGCAAAAAACCCATGCTTGCAAGGGGACCCTCCCCTGACCACATTTTGTTTCAGCAAGCAAAGTTAGTTGACCAGCGGCTGCCGTTAAGGTCGGTTAGCAGAATCAAGCCTAGTCACAAACTTGGATCTTAAACATTTTCCTATCAAGGACAAAATATCCGAAGACGATATGGCACCGACTCATCCAACAAAACTTATATTTTATTGTTTCATTGAACTTTAAAGCTGGATTACCCCCCTCTATGACACGCATTGATAGTGTAAGTTAAACTTTCTTTTGCGCACTGTTTTTCGAGATTAAATGAAACTGTTTTTTTTTTCCTCGATTCGTTTTGACATAAGCTCGACCCCCCTCCCCTCATTTGAATCCAACTCTGTTCTTTTTTTTTATCTTGTTATTGTTTTGTATAATATTTACCCCGTATCATTTGCTGTTAAATAAATATCTATTTTTACATTTACACTTCGGTCGTTTTATTTTTTATATATTTGTTTTTTGACAACTTTTTCGAATCTATGTTGTGGAGGACTAGGATATATAAATTCTAATCCCGTTACAAAAGAAAATAATGAAACGAATTGAATTGAAGGAAACAAAAACTCAATTGATGGATAAGATAAACGTGTCGTTTAATTACTGTTGAAAGAATGAATGTTTTAGATATAACACGTGTTCATGTCCGCGCGGGTGTAACCATCGTTTGTTGCGAGACTGTTGGTGTAGAAAGAAAAAGGACATGTGTGTTTGTTTGCGCGTGGGAAGAGAAGTGAGTAATGTCGTAGAAATGAGAATGATAGTCCAGCGTGTAGACAAAGACAAAGATAGTGGGTTAAGCTGTACGCCATGTTAGCAGTCAGCTACGCGAAGGTATTCTCAGGGACAAGTTGTATACGTAGAGAGAGAAAGAGTGTAAAGGTGTACATACGGTCTGCTAGCTTTTTGTCCCACATAGTAGCAAGTGGTGTGAGGTACGCGCGTGAGCGCACCTGCCGAAACGGTGGTGGCTAGTGCGCCGACCACTCACCTCAGGAGGCTAGTCTGAAAAGGATTGGAAACAGCTTGTCTCTTCCTTTTATAGGTGTTTCCGGTGGTCCTTTGTGCATGTGTGGATTTCCTTTGAAAGGGGAAGTGACGTTGTCCTTGTGTGCGTACGTGTGCTCGTACATGTGTGTACGTTAGCGTGTGTGTATATACACGTGAATGTGAGTGTAAGTACGCGAACGTGAATATATGTACGTGTGTGGACGTGGGTGCGTATGTTTGTGTGCGTATGTATATGACAAGTAATATAGCTTGAGATGTGAACGTGTGTTTTTGTGTGAGACTAGAAAAGGCTCGCGCAATGTGTATAGTAATACAACCCCCCTCTTTTTACATTTACACTTTGGTCGTTTTGCGTTGTCTCTCGCATACTTGTTCTGATTATCTGTCTATACACGAGATCAAAACTGGAGAAAACCACTCTCCCCGTGTTCTGCTGTTAATTTGGAACCCAAGGACTTTATGAGCCATATCCCGAATTTATTATTTGCATTTTTTTTTTTTATCATTGTTAACGTTACGCATACGCTATCGTCGACCCCAACGAAAGCCGAGTATGACAAGATTGGGAGCATCGTCCAGGAATTTATTTTCTCCTGTTTACTTGGACTTCTACAGAGAGGGGCAGACCAGGTGTGGGACAACAGAAAGTATAAAGCCAGGATGTCTGTAGTACAAACTTTTCTAAATTCGCCCACATTCAACACACTTAATAGGTGGAAAAAAGATAACATAATTGAGGTAGAAACAGCATTAGGGGTAGAACCAAAACACTCACTTTTCAGAGAAATGCTGGACAATAAAGAGCTGGACAAAGTGACATCTGGGTACTTTGTCAAAGATGGTACATTGGTTAGAAAGTGGGGATCTCCACATACACTTGCCCTTAAGGACTGGTCCACCTTGCACCAGTTAGTTTTACTAAAAGGATATAGAGAGGAAGTGTTAAGGATGGCGCATGAGACACCCATAGGACACATGACGAAAGACACATGACCCAATTACCAAGCACTTCTATTGGTCGGGAATCCGTAGGGACATGGTGAAAGACTAAAACTTGTCATACATGTCAAATGGTGGGCAAACCAAACTAGCAAATTCCCAATGCTTCCCTCCACCCGATTCCTGCATTCGAAGAGCCCTTCTGCCGGATCCTCATCGATTGTGTTGGTCCACTTCCAAAGACTAAACCTGAGAATGAGCACATATTAACAATTATGTGTGGATTAACCCAATTCCCAGAAGCAATACCCTACCAGAATATATCGACTGGGAAAATTGTAAAAGCTTTGGCCACCTTTTGTTCCATGGTTGGACTGCCAAAGGTAGTGCAATTCGACCAGGGATTGAACTTCATGTCCAAAATGTTCCAGCAAGCCGGGAATCGTTTAGGTATCACAACCATAAAATACCATTCCCAATCCTAACCCTAACCCTACCCTAACCTGGAGCGCTTACACTCGGCCTTAAAAAACATTATGCCAGCATACTTCTTTGACTATCAGAGTGACTGGGATGAAGATCTCCCATTCTTAATGTTTACAGCACGAAATGCTACCTAAGTCTCCGGGATTCTGCCCATTTGAGCCCGTCTTCAACCATTCGGTGCATGAACCCCTATCACTGCTTAAGGATAAATGGATGCAGGAGAACTGTGAGAATAGGTCTTTGCTCGACTATGTATCATATTTTTAGGCACGATTGCAAGAGACGAGTGAGATAGCTAAAAAAAAAAGCTTAAATCAGTTCAAGGTAAGATGCAGAGACAGTGTTCGACCATGGAATTATTGAACAGCCAAAGTAGTTGGTCATCACTATGTGTCTTGGTCGCTAAACCCAACGGCTTGATCCAGTTTTGTATAGAATTCCATCACCCGGATAGATTCCCATTCTATCCCAACGGTGGATGTTGCATTGACAGAGTCGGCAAGGCGACTTACATAACCAAGCTAGACTTGTTAAAAGGATACTGGTGTGTAACCCTCACTGAATTTGTAACCCCACAAGGACTTTACCAATATCGGGTTATGCTGTTTGGTATGAAGAATTCCCAGGCCGCGTTCCAAATGATGATAAATTTACCAAACGGTGAGACCTACATCGACGACATTGGCTTGACCATATCGCATCCTTGAGGAAAGTGTTTGATGGCCTCTTACAGGCCAACCTCACGATCTACCTATCAAAAAGCAAGTGTGGAAAGGCTGAGATAACCTATCTGGGACATACTATTGGATACAAAAAGATATCTTCCATCAATGCTAAAATCCAAAGCATCTTAGACGTCCCAGTCCCGGCCAATGTTAGAAGTTTGAGGCGATTCCTTGGTATGTCAGGTTATTATCGAAAATTTTGCCAGAACTTTTCTGATGTTGCATCACCCCTCACCAAGCTGTTGTCTAAAAAGTCCAAATTTGCCTGGACCCCCTCTTGCCCAAAATATTTTGAACAGATCAGATCGCTACTATGCTCTAATCCTGTGCTAAGCGATCCTGATTTTTTACTTTAGCAGCAACTAGGCTATCAATTTAGTCCTGCTTCAAACTGATCCAACTGGCATTTAGCACCCTGTCAGTTAACTTCTCTCGAAAATTCAACATGTGTCAGAAAAACTGTAACCCTCATCCTTAAGGGGGATGAAACTATAATAAAAATCGTTAGATCATCTCCCTTTCATCGCCGAAATTTAAGGGGGTACAATTTTTGTTTTTCCTACAATTAGAGGCTCCCAAATGCTATTAATTTTCTAAGCTTGTTTTTTTGTTTTTTTTGTTTTGTGGGGTCATGTCACATATTAGTAGAGAAAGCTAGAATATTAAAAGATTTAAAGGCACTTCTCCAAACTAGCATAGGAAAACATTTTATCATTTTTATTTTTGGAATGACAGCGTGTGCAAGGGCCCATATAACGAAAGAACACTCAGAAGGAAACATTTCATGAAGTCTATTTTTAGATCACAGTGTGCAAGAAACTATTTAATCGGGTCCATTTTGGTTGGACATTGTAAAGTGGTCTTATGATGGGAGCAAGCAAAAGACCCATCGCTGCTCGCAAGGGGTCCATTTCTCTAACCAGATTTTGTTTTATCAAGCAAAGTTAGTTGACCAGCAGCTGTTGTTGAGGTCGATTAGTAGAATCAAATGCGGAGGAGAACGAAAAAGAAAGCAGGGATTGGTCGAACAGGAAAATAAGGAAAAAGAAAGGAAATTCCTCGTCTGTCAAAAAGGAAGCCCAGGAATAAATGCTATCTGTCACAAACTTATGTGTTAAACATTTTCCTATCACAACCAAAATACTCGAAGACGGTATTGCACCGACTCATCCAACAAGACTTATATTCTATTATTTCATTGAACTTTAATCTGGATTACCCCCTCCATGTCATACATCGATCGTGTAAGTTAAACTTTCTTTTGCACACTGTTTTTCGACATTAACTGAAACTGTTTTTCTTCCTCTGTTCGTTTTGTTATAAGCTAGATCCCCCTCGTGTCATTCGCATCTCACTATCCTTTTTTTGTTGTTGTTATTGTTTGTATAATATTATCCCCGTATCATTTACTGTTAAATAAATATCTCTTTTTGGGTTGTATTACTATACACATAGATTAAAAGTTGTCAAAAAACAAATATATAACAAATAAATGTTATCAAAGGCCAGATAACTTACTTTTCTACCTAACTGAATATTTTTTTTAGTGTTCTTATTTAAGGTAACATGTTTATTCAGCTCGGAAAACATGCAGTGTTTACCGATGTATTGGAAATTTTAAAATGGCGCTGGACTCTCTCTTGAACCCGGTAAGTAGTGGAAAATTGAGTTAAAAATAAAAAACTATACAAAATACTGTTAAAAACCCACCGAGTATATGTCAGCCTATGTCACGGTAACATATATTGTACAAGTCTCTAACAGTATTTTGTCTAGTTTTTTATTTTTAACTCATTTTCTCAAACTTACCAGGTTCAAGAAAGAGTCGGACACCATTTTTAATTTTCAAATACATCAGTAAACACTGTATATTTTTCGAGATGAATAAACATGTTACATTAAATAAAAGCACTACAAAATTTCCAGTTAGGTAGAAAAGTAACTTATCTGGCCTTTGATAACATTTATTTGTTATATATTTGTTTTATTTTTTTACAACTTTTTCGAATCTATGTGTACAGTAATACAAATGCCAAAATTCTTATTTATTTCAGTAATTGCAGATATTCATAACACTTAATGTTTCTTAAATTGACAAAAGCATGAAAAAATGCATCTCATCACGGTCGCTGGAAAAATGGTGGGATCCTTCTACCGCTCCAGTAGATAACTCACTGCTGATTCAATTCTCTATCTATATAAAAGCCAAGTACGTCCAGAGATGAAGTACTGCTGCCATATCTGGGCAGAAGCTGCTAAAAACAGTCTATCCTGCCTTGACAGAGTCCAAAATAGAATTCGTAGCCTAGTGGGAGGTCCCCTTTTCTCTTCCCTGCAATCTCTCTCCCACACAAGGGACGTTGTGAGCCCGTCGTTGTTTTAGCGTTATTTCCATGGCAAGTGCTCGTCTGAGTTCCAATCTCTGGTCCCCCCTCGCCAATCTGTTACGAAAAACACCCATCTATCTGAAACCGCTGTCAATAATTTTCCCCACTCTTTATCTGTGCCTAAATCAAAACGTAAATTCCATGAACAACGTTTCTTTCTTAGAACTGCACATCTGTGGAACTCTCTTCTGTTTACCCATTTCCCACCTGACTACAACTTGGATATCTTCAAGTCCAACATAAACAAGTTCCTGATGAACCGTCCCCTTAAGTAAGACAGGTTATCAGATCTCCATTACTAGTGATTACTACGATATTATCCCATTGATTACTGTACACGCAATAACCCTTATCCCTGAGTGGCCTCCGGGCCTTGATAAGTGACGACTTCCTTGTAAAAAAAAAAAAAAGAGATATTGGTTTCGTTTGTTGTAAACCACCCATATACTTACTTCCTTCATTAGCTGTTTATCTGTGGACATAAAAAAATTCATGGACCAGGGAGTTTTTTTTATCTAAAAAGAGGTCTTCTTTCTTTGTTTGCTTGGACGCTGTTAATTGTAGTTGAATTACTTAATTATTGTACCATCATAATGGCCTAGTGTTTAGTGATTAATAAATCCCGCCACTCCGCAAGAGTTTTGGCTGTAACGTTTTTATCCTTGTCCAGTCTTGAAATGAATGTCTGAATCCTGTGGAGATTGAAGTCCTGTAGTAGATAATGTTCTCTGTCGATACTAGGCAATTATAACAAACGTTGAAATAGGTATGACTAAACAAAATGTGCATCGAACGGATACCATAACACTTAGTTCGCTGCCCCTTATCATAGCAAAGGTCCATACAAAATTTCATCCGGATCATCCACTTGTTTCTGAGAAAACTCGAGTAAATGTAGTATTGTGGTGAATAACCCCTGTTAATTCTTAACGGTGCATCGAATGGGTACCATAATACTTAATTCACTGCACCTTGTCATATCATAACAAAGATCGATAAAAAAAAATTCAACCAGATCAGCCAAGTAGTTTCTGAGAAAAAGTGGAACGGGCAAATGGATAGACATACAGACTAAGAGAAATATAATGAGTTTATATATATATATATATATATATATATATATATATATATATATATATATATATATATATATATATTGAGGTAGTTGCCTGTCTAGCCGCACTGATGAGCTGTGAAACAGCGAAACAGTACTGTATGTGGATGACTATATATATATATATATATATATATATATATATATAGAGAGAGAGAGAGAGAGAGAGAGACAGACAGACAGACAGACAGACATATTTTTTATTTATTAAACATTTGAATATTTTTTATTCAAATATCTATTAAATATTTTTACGTGCATAAAAGTTATCCATGGATATGCATGTTTCTAGGTAACATCTGCCGTCATCATGGCTAAACTTTTGATAAGGATCAAACTCGTCATAGCTCGATAAGTAGCCTGGTGTCTTACCACTACTACACCACGGTAGCTTAGCAAATTATATGTGCAATTTTCATCGCTTTTAAATGCAAGAATGTAGATTTATTTTATATATTATTAGCGATTCTGTGGTATTTCTTTCCGCTCCCTGTGAGCTCTTAATGGAGTTACCTGCCCTTTGATTAAATTCTAGTCGTCCCTATTTGGGACGTACTATTTGTTGTTATTATTATTAATTTTTTATTTATTAAACATTTGAATGTTTTTATTTAAATATCTAGTAAATATTTTTACGTGCATAAAAGCATGGCTAAACTTTAATAAGGGTCAAACTCGTTACAGCTCAGTAAGTAGCCTGGTGTTTTATCAAATTTTATGCACGGTTTTTATCGCTTTTAAATCCAATATTGTTTATTTATTTTTTATTCTGTTTTATTTCTTTGTGTTCTCTGAACACTCTCATTATATATTGAGATCTTTTCTGGCAAAAAATAAACTCAAGATTCATAAAAGGCAAAATTGGTTTTCATCTACAAAAAATGACAATGTTTTGTTAATATGAATTAAATGTTTATAAAATAAAGGCTAAGTTTTACCAGCAAATTAATCTTCAAATTGAAACAAAAATCTGAACTAGATTTTTTTGATTCCGATTGTTCATAAAACTCATCCTTTGTTCTTTTGCTTTTTTTTATATATATATATATATATATATATATATATATATATATATATATATATATATATATATATATATATATATATATAAATATCACGTCTACTCCAGGTTTTCTCAGTAAGAGATGTTTTCTAAGTATCATCCTTATGGGAATATTAATTCAGAAAAATGTCTGTGAATGTACTTCTTTGGAGTTCGTCATAGACGAAATCCTTAATGTTTGCAAATAAAATCATCATTATTTTACTGCCATAATCATTCTCTCAATTTCTTTAAGCATTGTTCATTTAAAGCAGTTAAAATGCCACGCTGCAACTTATTTTGGTAACACTCATCCAACTGAAAAGAGTAATTTGTTTTGTTTATTTTTCAATTCCTCGTCACCAGTGAAATAGCATGTCTTTTTTTTGTGTGAATGGTAAGACACAAATATGGCGAAATAAATTTGATGAAAACGATTCTGTATAGTTCAACAATTGTAGTTATTTATTACATAAATAACAACTGAAAAAAAGAATTACTTTGAAAATGGGAATGTATTCAATTGTCTATCGTTGAGCGAACGTCCATTGGATATTTCCCTGTTCTTGCCTGATCAATGTAAGCGTAGATAACTCTGCTTCTCAAATTCCTATTTTGATCAAGGGAGATAATAAATTGCAAACAAAAAATAACCCTAAAATATACAGATATATACAAAAAAAAAAATTAAAATTGTCTCCATATATAATAAAATGACTGCAAAAATTCCTCTTTGGACCAAAGTATCGTAGGTTTGCAACAACAGATGCCACATAAAAATTCAATATATCTAGGTTAATAGCCAATATCTTATGTAGTTTTTGACCACCATGTTAAACAAATTCAGTCGTGAAAATAAAATGCTACATTGCATCCGACGAGTAACACCACCACAACATCTTTAGAGGACAGTATCCCTATTATTCTCTCTAAATATTTATTCCTACCACCTCCTACCAGTTGTCACCGGAACCAATTCTACATGTTCCACAGATAATGTGATTACACCTATCGTAACCGGGTCATAGATAGATAGTCATAACATATTCTTTTCATTATCCAATGCATAAATAATAAATTTCCGTCCATTCTCATTGGCTGTGCTCTGATAATTCTCATGTTCCGGAATTCAATTATTTGCTGTATACACGAACGCTACTAATATTAAAATATGGTTTCATTAAAAGACATATATTGAAGAGTTTACCTCCCAAATATATGCGACTTTTATATTGAGATTTTTTCTTAAACACATAAACAAAAACAAGACGACTACGCCTTCGTCAAAACATCAGCAAATCTTAGTACATTTACTATAAAACACACTGCATCTACACTAGTGATATTTGCACGAGCCTTTTTTAGTCTCACGCAAAAACACACGTTCACATTTCAAGCTGTATTACTTGTCATATACATACGCGCACACAAACATACGCGCCCACGTCCACACACGTACATATATTCACGTTCGCGTACATACACTCACATTCACGTGTATACTCACACACGTGCACACGTACGCATACAAGGACAACGTCACTTCCCTTTCAAAGGAAATCCACAGATGCGCAAAAGACACACCGGAAACACCTATAAAAGAAAGAGCCATAAGCGGCTTCTTCCTTTTCCAACCTTCCTTCCGAGGTGTTTGGTCGGCACCTCACACCACTTGCTACTATGTGGGGCAAAAAGCTAGCAGTATGTACACTTTATACGCTTTCTCTCTCAATGAACTGGATTGACATTCTCACTCTATCTCCCCTTCGGTTTTGGTCCATCAACACAGACATGTGCGTGACTCTCTACTGAGCTTAACCGTCTCTTTCTACAGGCCGGCTTGCCACTTCGCGTTTCTCTATTGCATTCCCCTTTCCTTCCACGCGCGTAGTCGTCAACGGCCGAATGAACACGTGTACACCCAAGACTTTCATTTCTCAACAGAAAATAAACGACATGTTTATTTTATTCCAGCATTTGAGTTCTTTGTTTCCTTCATTCAATTCGTTTCATTATTTTTTCTTGTAGCGAGTTAGGGTATTTTATATCCTGGTCCGCAACACTTTTCTACCTATTTGGAAACGTTTCTAGTGGTTTTACTCACTTTAAAACGTGTAATCGGCTCCAAAATCATACAGTGTTTATCGATATATTTGAAAAAGGAAAATGGCGGCAAACTCGCTGTTGAACACGGTAAGTTTTGGAAACGAGTTTAAACAAAAAGAAATATACAAACTACTGTTAGAAACTCACTCACCGTGTTACCGTGACATAGGCGGACATATATTCGGTGGGTTTCTAACAGTAAAAGTCAATTAAATCTCAAAATGTACCAATCAATTAAGTTGTATCTCGTAACGTCCAACATAAATCATCTGCTATCATTTTGGACTTTACGAAATACAACTTGTTTGATTGTTTGATATAGTAGCGTAAGTAGTACAACTTCATTAATTATTTGATATGTCGAAATTTTACTGACTTTTTGGATTTCAATATAATTCATGAAGAGTTCAGATTCTTCTTTTTTGTTGCTTACAACTTCATTGATTAATTGAAAAATTCATTGAATTATTATTTGATTTTTTTTTCACTTTCACTATTTTACTCTATTGAATTGGATTTGTCTGGCTCTATGAAATCCGGACATTTCTGCCATCGAGCAGAGGGCGCACGCGCAGTTTAACCGCTCGTGGTGAACACCAGGACTCTTTTACCTTAATATTATGACCCCTAACTATGACCACAACATTGGCGACGTATGGATTCGAAAAAAAGAACCTACAAAGATCTCCTTTGGATAAGCAACCAACTTCTGTACTCGTATTTTTCTACCTTCTCTGAAAAAGTAAATAGTGGTCCCACAAAATGTTTTCAACGATGAAGAAAGAAAAAAAAAACGACCTCACCTCGAGAAAAGTTTATTTTTTCTAAACGCTGTGAGTAGAAAAAAATATAACGCTTTCTATTGCTAAAAAGAATGGACCTAATTCATTTCTAACCTTCAATGACATTTTTTCATTGCTCCAGAATTCTTTTTTTCTTGATCCAAAAGCCTTTATTTTTGGACTGTTTGTTAAAAGTGAACAGTTTATTCTAATCACACAGAATAAAAAAAAGAAAAAAAGAAATCTGTCTTTTCTTGTGGGCTGAACCATTTTGCAAATATCGCTTGGGCAAATATCGTAATTTTTCCTCTTTACAAGAAGCCATATTCAGTTTACCATATATATTTGAAAAAAAAAAAACCCCACCTTTTTTACTGTGACCAAAAATTTCTCTGTCGATAGGTTGCATATTTTCGTTTTCTTGATAAAACGAGAAAAGGGGAAAAATGTATATCAACTCTACGAAGGATTGAACCCGCATTAATTCATTACAAGAATTCAGGACAATACTGCGAATACTCGACTGGAGTTTTTGCTACGGAAAGATTTCAATTTGTTTTATTATACTGAATTCTTGTGGGAGACAAAATGCTTCGTTTTTTTTTTTTTTTTTTTTTTTTTTTAACATTTTTTTCTGTTAAAATCACATGTACGTGATTTTTCTTTTCTTCGTGAATATCTTTTCCATAAAGTCGCGGGGTTTCTGTTTATCATTTCTTAGGCACAGGTTTGTCTTTTGAGTCTATTTATTTTTTTCAAAATGGAAGAACTTGTTGAAATGATACGGTTACAGCAGACTCGGACTTTGGAATTGGAGAAACAAAGAGAAGAAGAAAAAAGAAAAAGAGAAGCGGAAAGAGAAGAAGAGAAAGAGACGAAGAGAGAAGAGAAAGAGAAACGGAAAGAAGAGAAAGAGAAGCGGAAATAGAAGGAAGAGAAGCGGAAAGAAAGCTATTCAGCGATAGAAATACTGGAAATGCAGTCACAGGCAAAGAAAAAATTGGAACTATTTGTAAGGAAAAATTCAAGATGGCGCCCGACTCTCTCTTTAACACGGTAAGATATCCTAATAATAGCGAAGAAAGACAGCAACAAGTCAGACTAGAATGGTTTTTCACAAACCGCGATTTGGTCAGCATTAGACAAATTTTACTATCGTCCTGAAGAGGAGTGGACTTCTGAAGCCTATTTTCACAGATTTGATTCAGGATTGATTGCAAGTCATGGAGTGAGCAGATAACAGTTCGTCTTTTTTTTTTTTTTACAACAATTGAGAACTGTGGAGCAGAATAAGTTCGTGGACTATATCATTCCTAAACATATTAGCAAATTGTCCTTTAACGAGACAGTGACATGTTTGATGGAATTATACTGTCCACCAATCAGCTTATTCCATAAAAGATGGAGATGCATCAACCTGGCCCGCAAAGAAGACCAAGATTACACCACATTTGCTTCTGTCGCAAATAGACACTGTGATTACTTCGGACTATCCTCATTGACAGCCGACAACTTTAAGGTCCTGATTTGACAGTAGTTCAGATTTGTCCGTCATAAACCACCATACTTGGTGCAAAATTGGAAAACCGAAGATGATGGGAACCAAGAAAGTTGCTCGTTCAATAACTGGAGAAAAAAAAAAAGATTTGAAGGTGAGGTTACCACTAATGTAACGTTAAAGGGAAAAACACTGAATCTCAAGGTGTTTAAAGTCTGAGACTCGCCCAGTAGCGATTTTTGTCAAAAGGTGAACAACTTTACAGCCGAAGCTGAAAAAGTAAAGAAAGACCTGAAAGTGTCATTTCTCAATGATTTTTTGGACAAACTAGGCTGCTGTACAAAAATGGGGGCGAAGTTCAAGTTACAAGACAATGCCACCCCAGTCTTCAAAAAAAATGCAGCGTATCATTTGTCTTTATACAAAAGATTGAAGTAGAACTAGACAGACTCGTCAAAGGAATTTTGACCCTAGTCGACTACAGCGAATGGGCTGTCTCCACCGTGTATGTAAAGAAAAAATCAAACGATATCAGATAGCAGACTTCTCAACCATCATCATTACCTGCTACCCAAATCTGAGGAAATTTTTACGAAACTAAATGGAAGGAAAATATTCTTAAAAATAGATCTGAGTGAAGCGTACCTCCAGAAGAACTTTTGTGCATTACCACTCACAATGGACTTTTTAAGTTCAATAGGTCAGCTTTCGGGATCAAAGTCACACTAGCTATCTTTCAACGGATAATCGACACGATGTTGAGTGGCCTTGATTTTTCCCTCAGATACCTGGATGATATTCTAATGAAAAACGAATCTACAGAGCAACATAGAAATCACATTTTCCAGATATTCGAAAAGATAAACGAGTACGGCTTCACACTTAAAGACACCAAATGTGAATTTTCCCTTGACCAAATAAAATACCTCGGGCAGATAATAGATAGGAATGGTAGACAGCCCAATCCAGAAAGGTCCATAGCAATAACAAATATGTCTGAGTCACACGACATAACAACATTGCAAGTTTTTTTAATGACTATCAAGCCTTCATTCCCAATATGCACATTTTGCGTGCACCTTTAAATGAACTACTGAGGAAGGACAAGGTTTGGAACTAGAATCAGCGTGGGTACCATGTATAAAATGCCCGACGGTTCTACGAAACCAATAGCACATGCATCGAGAACTCTACTACCTACAGAAAGGAATAATTCCCAGAGACAGAAAGAATCTTTAAGCATCATTTTCATGATAACAAGATTTCACAGATTTTTCCATGGACGACATTTCAAACTTCAAACGAACCACAAGCCACTGATCTCTTTCTTTGACTCAAAGAAAGGGTTGCCTACACATATAGCAAATAGCCTCCAATGATGGGAAACAATCTTATTAAATTACAACTTTTATATGGAGTTCCATCCGTCAAAGAAATTAGGACACACAGGTGAGCTATCTCGGAATGGTGAACCACTCGAAGATTGGGTGATCGCATTACTATGATCAGAGAGGGATTATAGTTTGATCCTATGCAACACTGTGAAAGAACTTCCTGGATGATGTAAGGAAAGAAGCCGAAAGCGACGATTTTATAAGAGAAAGTAAGGAAAAACTGCAGACTGATGAACAAATAGCAGAGGTTTTCTTAACATGCGAATAGGTAGTATTATATCGGGAGAGAGTAGTTGTTCCAGCAACTCTCAAAAAAAAAAAAAAAAAAATCTCAAAGGATTTTCACACAGGACCCTCTGGCGCCACCAGAATGAAAAGTTTAATGCGTTCATACGTGTACTGGAAAAATATGAACAAGGATATTGAAGAAAAGGTGGAAGCATGCAGAGGATGTGCACTAGCTGCTAAAGCGCCACCAATTTAATTTAGCCCATCGCCTAAAGCTGGCAAAGATAATAATACCTTCTGGGAGCAAGGAACAATCAAGAACATGATTGGATGTATGGTCTACATGGTGGAAGGACCACATTCCACGCATAAGAAACACTTGAACCAGATATGCAAACGCGCTTCGAATAAGTTAAGTGAAACTTCACCAGAAGAAGAAACGTTGGGCCTACTGTATGACGCATTTGACCTGGAACCCCCTCAAACTAGTACCGAATTTTTTAAATTTATTTATTCAATTTTCACCCCAAACAAGGCAAGTGTCACTTTGAAGTAGGGAGCTACTATCAGGGACATAATTTGCGGGGGCATTATGAAGGGAGATGTTCACATTACACTTGAACTTCTGCATATCAGTACAGTTGGAAAAGCAGTATCCCGGAAGGGAGTTCCAAAAACTTGCAGTTTTTGGGAAGAAACTATTGGAGTAAAAGGCTTACTTACACCTAGAGATCTCTACTGTAAAGGGGTGGGACTTAGATGCTTGTCGGGTTTGTCGGGGGTAGTCATGTCGAGGAGGTACAAGTGATTGCAGTTCGTCAGAGCATTCACCATTAAAGTATTTGTAGAACAGACAGAGGGATGCAACATTTCGACCATGGGACAGAGGTTGAAGCCTAGATGACAGTTTAGAAGCTATCAGGTTGGCGACTATCTTTTGAACCTTATTCAGGAGTGAGAAACAAGCAGCAGATGCACCAGCCCAATGTGACAACAATACTCCATACATGGGCAAATGGTTGCCTTATAGAGGTACCGGATACTTTCAGGTGCAAGTAATTTTCTGGCACGGTAGAGAGAGCCCACCTTCTTTGCAGCAGACTTGGCAATGCTCTCAATGTATATATTCCAGTTCATGTTCCCTGTAAACGTTAGGCCAAGGAGTTTAAAGGAAGTACTTTCAGGCAGTGTGTTCTTGCCCATTTCTATTGGTGGTAGAGAAGGTTTCTTGTAATTATTGAAGGAAACAAGCTTAGTCTTGGCAGCATTGAATGTGACCATCCATTTTTGTCCCCATTCTACTACAGATTGGAGGTCATCCTCTAATGTTTCTGCCATTTCCTTGGATATGTGTTCATTTGTTTTCCCCTCATGCCTGTTATAGAGGGTGGTGTTATCAGCAAATGTACCCATCTCGGAAACAATTTTATCAGGGAGGTCATTTATGATTATTAGGAATAATAAAGGAAATACATCGTTCCAGCAGAAAAAAGGAAACTGACGGACCCCTTGAAGATCAACCCTGGAAAGAAAATTATATTTCAGGGAAATAAATCTTTCGAGAGGGTGTTCTGGGCTAGTTAACACCCTTATATTCATAATAATATGGATACATCTGGCCCTATGTAAGCCAGACATTTCTGCCATTGAGCAGAGAGCGCACACACAGTTTAACCGCTTGTACCTATTTACTATGCCTCCCCACGGGACAGAGTTAGACACCAGGGTCGTTTTTTAACGTGGAGAAAAGGTACAAAAATAAAAATTGTCTCAGTCGTGAAGGATTTCTCCTCCACCGAAAGAGAACAAGAAATAGAAGTGCAGCATCTGAAGAACAGATACTACACTTTGATCTAGTGAACACCAGAACTCTTTCACCATAATATTGTGACCCCCTAAAAGTTCTAGTCAAATTAAAAGCATTTTTATAACTCAATAACTCCGATTAAATCTGAAACGCCTTTTAGCAAAGGTATGTCAAATCCACATACCTCTACTGATTGAACCTATACGCACTAGTATGTTTAAGATTGAAGTCGGCCATGATGCATATACAAATACTATTCTTCTAGTCTTCCTCTATCTCGATATTTACCCCCCCCCAATCCTTTCCCATTCATTCCTATATCTAAACACAGACTCAAATCTGCACTGCTATCGGATCTTATTTACATACAACCAAATCTTATTTTACCCAACATTTTATGGAACCTCCTGATACTAACTCCCTGTGATGAGAAAGACCGTATTTTTCATTGCAAACTTTGCTTTCGTATAAGCTGTGTCGCCTGAAGAAGTCTCTAGTTACTGATCACTAGGGCAGTGACAATAGAATATTCTTTTCATTCTTTTGACTTTCGGGTATATATCCGACACAGTTAGACACACTTAATCAACCGAGAACCACATCCGTCTATATAAAAACATATAAGATATTAACGGATATATACTCAAGGGTCAAAATAATGAAAATAATATGCTGTTATCACAGCCCTACTGATAACTGACTGAAACATGCTCATGACTGTGTAGTAACATATTACTGCTTATGTAATAACAAATAAAGAGTATATATATATATAGGTTAGTATATATAAAGGTTAGTAATTGCAATTAAGAATAGGAAATTGGATCAAATATTTGTAACGTCTTCTTCCTAAGATTAAGGGTGGTGGTGTTTGATCAACACTGCTGGGGAGCCATGATGTAATATACTGTTTTGTTTTTAAATCCCCGAAACAGTGTTTCATGGTAAACAACTGATGATCCCTTAAAAAATAAATTATTAGTACTATAGTAAATTCGAGAGCGAGTTGATGCAGTGATTGCAGGTGATTAAATGACTTACTGACTGGATGGTTTTCTAACGAATGATAAAAAATATTTTTTTTGTATAGTTTTAAAGGTTAAAAACTTCAAAGACTATATATATATATATATATATATATAGATAGATAGATAGATAGATAAAATATATGTGTGTGTGTGTGTGTGTGTGTGTGTGTGCGTGCTACTAATAATAGCTGAAAAAAATATTTTTGTAATAAAGTCTCTTTAATATGCAAAAGAGTTTCCAGTAATTGCAGACACACCCATAATTTACTGTTTGATGCATGTGCACATTTGATATTATGAAATAGTGTAATACATTACATTACAGTCTTTATTTATTTATTTTTTACAAGGTGGTGACCACTTATAAAGGCCCAGAAGCCACTCGGGGATAAGGGTTATTGCGTGTACAGCACGTTAGTATTGGAGATTTGATAAAGTGTCTTACTTAAGGGGGCAGTTCATCAAGAATTTGTTTATGTTGGACTTGAAGACATCCAGATTGTAGTCAGGTGGGAAACAGGCAGACGGAACAGAGTTCCACAGACGTGCACTTCTAAGAAAGAAGCTTTGTTCATGGAATCTACGTTTTAGTTTTGGCACAGATAAAGAGTGGGGAAAATTTTTGACAGTGGTTTCAGCTAGATGGGTGTTTTTCGTGAAAGATTGGCAAGGGGGGGACCAGGGATTGGAGCTCAGACGAGCACTTGCCATGGAAGTAACGATAAAATAGACAGGCTCGTAACGTCTTTACTGTGGGAAAGAGGTTTCAGGGAAGAGAAAAGGGCATCCCCCACTAAGCTACAAAGCCTATTTTGTACTCTGTCAAGGCAGGATAGACTGTTTTTAGCAGCTCCTGCCCAGATGTGGCAACAGTACTCCATCCTTGGACGTACTTGGCTTTTATATAGATAGAGAATTGCATCAGTAGTGAGATATCTTCTGGAGCGGTAAAAGGATCCTACTATTTTTCCAACAGACTTGATGGCAACAGACTTGATGTACGTGTTCCATTTCAGGTCAGGAGTAAAGGTCAAGCCCAGAAGCTTATCAAAACATGGAGCTTCCCCTAGACCATTCATTTCAATTGATGCCAGATCAGGATCTTTATTTCAATAGTGCTCAATATGCGAGAAAAATAGAGTTTAGTACTAGTATGAAAATTATACTTGTGGCAAGTAGATTGCAGCACATATTTTATGTGATGAATATATATATATATATATATATATATATATATATATATATATATATATATATATATATATATATATATATATATATGTATATATATATATATATATATATATATAATGTTGGGACGATTAATGATTCCAAATATTTCTCATATGTTATATCTCCCTCTTTTGGAAATAGTGTACGATTATGAATATCTCCAGTATCAAATAATCTTTATACACTGTGAGATTTACTTTATGTATGAAAGCCAAAGAGGGGAGATATAACATATGAGAAATATTTGGAAACAAGTCTCCCCTTACTGTTATTTCAAATTATTTGAAACCATAACAACTTTTAGTCTCCCCTCCATTAGGCTAGAGGTTTTGAGGTTTTGAGGATATATATATATATATATATATATATATATATATATATATATATATATATATATATAATGTTGGGACGATTAATCGGAATCGGAGTCAGAAATAGAAAAAAAATCAGAACTTTTGAGGGTATTGGAATCGGTATTGGAATAGGAAAAATTTGCGCCTATGCCAACAACAATTCCTTTTATTACTGTTTATTTGATTTTGCTTTTTAAAAAAATTTCCACAGCTGTTATTTTTTTAGGGGTGGTTGTTATTTGGAAATAACTGGTAGACCAACACAAAACCTACCTTAAAAAAAAATTTTGCCCATAGGTTTTCAGGTGTGACGAAAACGAATATCGCATTTAAATTTTTTGCAAATAAGTATTTTTCCGGGTAATAAGTAATGTAATTCTTTTTGTTATAATTGTGAACATTGTTGCATGTGCAAGTGTACGCATATTTTTACGTAATACCCAGAAAAATACTTATTTGCCGAAAATTTTAATGCAATATTCGTTTTCAGCACATCTGAAAATCTATAGAAAGCAAGTTTTTTAAGGTAGGTTTTATGTTCGTCTACCAGGCCACGATAAATGCTACCCCTAAAAAAAAAAATAATATACCCCCCCCCTAAAAAAAAAGTGGTCATAAAGAAGGTTCTCAATTTATGTTAAATTGATAGAGAAAAGTAATCCCCCGACATTTTTGAACTATAATTTCTTTATATTTTGGAAACTACTGGTTTCCTGAAATATTAAACGTTATTTTCGTTTTCAGCACCCTCAAAAACCTAAAATAGTGGTAATTTTAAAGTTGTACCTTTAACAAAACATTTTATGGCTGTAAAAAAAATCCCCTTAATGTGTACGTTTAAGGGCAAATGTTACATGGCTTACTTCACAATTCAGGTCATTACCTTTCCAACGAGCCTTCATTTGTTAAATTCTGATCACTAGTCGCTAATGCGAGTTGGGAATAATTTTCCCTTTTACCAATTTGGTACCTCCAATGCATGGGGAGCGGCATATATATTATTTTTAAAATATAATTATCCCCTGACACACGATCCTTCGTCTATGACTCATCAGAGTGACTGAATCTAGTGAGATTCAAAATCAAGACCTCATGAAAAGAAGCCTTAACCTCTACCACTGTCCAATCTCGCGCAATTTCGAATCTTGTTAGATTCAACCACTCTGATGAGTCATAGACAACGAAACATGTATCAGTGGATAATTATATTTAAAAGACAATATATATGCCGCTCCTCATTTGTGGTTACCACATTGGTTAAAGGGAAAATTATTCCCAACTCGCATTTAGGTAAAAATGCATTTGCGTATAAATAATTGAATTTATTAAAAAAAGTATCGCGAACAAAAACAAATAAATAACATCTATATAAAAAAATCGTGATATCCAGCAGTCGCGCGAGATGAGACAGTGGTAGAGGTTTAAGGCTACTTTCCATGGGGTCCCAATTTCAAATCTTACTAGATTCAGCCACTCTGATGAGTCGTAGACGACGAAACACATGTCAGCGGATAATAATATTTTTAAAAACTATATATATGCCGCTCCCCATTTGGGGGTTACTAAATTGGTAAAAGAAAAACGTTGAATATTTAAATGCTCATATCTTTGGTTCTATGGGATAAAACTACATAAAAATTTGCAGGCTTTTTGAAGATTATAATATTATTCTGTGGTTAAAATTTTATGACAATTGGTAAAAGACAACCTATATTTTCAAGCCAATAAAATAATCCCCAAGTTTACCTATATTTGTATATATACAGTGTCCTGGCAAGCTAGCTTTAGTTTTGCTGTTTTGAGATGAATTTTGCTTAGTTTTTTTTTTTTTTTTTTTTTGCTTGGTTGTCTCCCCTATGGCCAGTTTATATCATGTGTGTGTGTGTGTGTGTGTGTGTGTGTGTGTGTGTGTGTG
>NC_136524.1:36905210-36912710 GCF_053919585.1 Euprymna scolopes | reverse complement strand
GAAGTCTATTTTGTAACCCTATCAAGGCAGGACAAGTCTTTTCTAGCAGCTCCTGCCAATATGTGGCAACAGTATTCCATCCTTGGACGTATCTGCCTCTTATATAGATAGAGAATTTATTGCCACTTCTATTTCATTTTATACTGGTTGTATAGGTAGTTGTAAGGTAGGTAGGGGTTAATTATTTTTCATTTTGATTTTCTTATTTTTTTTTATTTATTTAATATTTTATTTATTTATTTATTTATTATTAGTTGTTGACTATGGTTAGAATATTTGTCTCAATATTAAACGCGATTCGGTTAATAAGAGGCCGTAGTTTTTTAATTAATATAACTTCGAGTAATTTAAGTATTCTTGTGCAGTTGTTAAGATATCTAATTTTAGTATTGTTAGTTAGAATATTTCTTATTTCGGATGATTGTAGGTTTTTGTTGTGAAAGGTTAGGTGTCTTTTGGTGGCGCTATTATCTTCTAAGTGGCACGTTAATCGTTGGGAGAGGTTTGTCGTGGTGTGGCAGATGTATGCATTACATGGATTTTTAGAGTCGGTTCGGAGACATTCTTCGAAGGAGCATTTAAATTCGTATACTACATACGTATACATATATATATATATATATACTCAAATAATTACTTGTCTGTTCTCCTCCCCCTTCTCTCTCTCTCTCTCTCTCTCTCTCTCTCTCTCTCTCTATATATATATATATATATATATATATGTATAATATACACACACACATATATATGTATATATATGTACACACACACATACATATATATATATATATATATACATATACTAACTAGTTAATTGTTCTTTCTATATATAGTAGTATAAATAAATATATTATATATTGGATTTGCTATCCAAGTTGAAGTCAGATGTCGAGGTTTTATTGCGAACTCAATTGATGTAGAGCAAGTAATTTTCCTATTAAATATTTCTTAACTCGTTAATTAGAAGGTGGAGTTTGAGTAGCACACCTCCTAAATCATAAACTTAACAAATTGTCCAGAATAATCGCTGCGTTGCATAGAATATGTTTTATGATTCATACAGATTGGTTCGTTAGTATACGATGGGGTCTTTATATATATATATATATATATATATATATATATATATATATATATATATATATATATATATATATATATATATATATATATATAACAGAAACAATAAACAAACAGAAAACAATATGGCTGACGAACGCTTAACATTATTTATACTAGCGGGGGTACCCGGCGTTGCCCGAGTGTTTGTTTCCGGGACGGGGGGGGTGAGGTTTAAAAAATGTTATGGTAGGTAAGTAGGAAGGATCAAACCCGGAGTCATGAGTAAAAGTAGGAAAATAAAGTGTGGAAAAAAAAAAAAAACAAACATCTGCAACGTTAACAGTTCGGCCACCAAGAAAAGTCCATTCCAGTTGTTTAGGAAAAAAAAAAAAAAAAACGACTACTGTAGGTCGGCGCGAACGTGAAAATATAATGTGAATTGTCCAGCACGCTAACCACTACGCCACAGAGCACTGCAGCTTAGTTTAGTGATTTTAAATAACTTCACATGAAAGAACTACGAAGCCAAACCGGTGTTCTCTTCTCAACTGTTCCTTGTGAACGATCCCCAAACGGTGTTAAGTGGTGGCAGGGGGAGGAGGAGGAGGAATTTATTAGAGAGAAAATATTTTACCACTTCCATTGATCTTAACCGATTTTGGCCGTGACTTCTCAGCAGAAAAAGTATAGAAATCTAAGATTATCGAAGAATTTGAGAAATAATAAGCCTATAACACACCTCAGATATTGTTCTGCCGTTTGTGCATATTATATTTGCATGAAATATCTTGATTTTTAATCCTATTAATGTCAAAATCCGACGGGAAAAAATGAGTTCATTTTATTTATATAGATAGAAGATAGAAGATAGATAGATAGATAGATAGATAGATAGAAGAAGATAGAAGAAGATAGATAAAAGATAGAAGAGAAGAAGAGAAGATTAACTGGTCCCCCTTATGTTAGGCTTGAAACCGACGGTACCAATGTTTTTCTGACCTTCTGTACAGTGTTAAATAAATAAATATTAAGTTCTTATATCGAAATTTTTTCTTTGTAATCGAGCACTTTGTTGGAATTTTTTCCCAAAAAGCAGTAAACAAATATATATATATACGCGCGCACACACACACACACACACACACACACACACACACACACACACACACACACACACACACACACACACACACACATATATATATATGAACAATGAGATGAGTTAAATCACAGATTAATTAATCTTGTGGTTTAAAATCTTGGTTAAAATTCTATATTTTTAGTACACAAAATTTAAATATAAATCCTAGAATTCTTATATATATATATATATATATATATATATATATATATATATATATATATATATATATATATTAGTGGCTTGCCAAGGACACAGGGGGGAAAACCGAAGCAACAAAACTGAAGCTGGCCTGCCTGGACACTATATATACACATGTAGGCACAGATTAACGCATATTTTATTGGTCTAAAAATTTAGTTGTTTATATATATATATATATATATATATATATATATATATATATATATATATATATATATATATAATTTAAAGGAGATTAGAACAATAGTCTAAAGAGATGAGTGTATTTCAATGTAACAGTGAAATTACTAGTTTAATTAAAATACAGGAAAGAGAAAGTGCTCGTTGTAATTTAGATATATAATAAGCTCGATAGGTAAATATCCTAGAGCTAATTCAATATTAAGTAATGTGATTGATAATTTAAAATTTTAACCATAGTTCCTGATTTCAAAAGGCGAAAAATTAAAAGATACATCTGCCTTACTTTTAATGCTAGGTTTATTTATGATGTCTTTTAAATTTAATAAAAACCCTTCAAAATTTGCTGACGAGGATACCTTGCTTATTAAAAAACTAACTTGATGTAACTTGATGTCTACCACAATAAAAAGCATTGTTTTCCGAAACGATCGTACAGATAATTGATTTTGTTGTTGTTCCTTCTTATGAAACGGATTTTTAATTTAATTATAATTTGATTTTTAAATTTTAAATTATCACTCACATTACTTAATATATATATATATATATATATATATATATATATATATATATATATATATATATATATATATATATATATTAGTGGTCTGGTAAAGCCAAAAAGGAGCCAACCAGAAAAAACAATAACCTTAAACAAAATTAATCCAAAATCAGCAAAACTAAAGCTATCTTGCCAGAACACTATATATACAAAGGTAGGCAAATTTTGGTATATTTTATTGGTTTGAAAGTATAGATTCTTTTTTTATCGATTGTCACAAAATTTTAACCATAGAAAATGCTATAATGTTCAAAAATCCTTCAGTTGTTTCGTCCAATAGAACCAAAGATATGAGCATCTCAATATTCAATTTGGTTACGAGTATATATATATATATATATATGGGTTTTTCAGCCTTTTATCATATTTTTATTTTAAAATATTTTTATAACGCGCTTCAAGCTTTGTTTCGCTCTCTTCAGATATTTTCGTAAAAAGTTTTTTTTTTTAAATTGAGAGTTTGAAATGTTATTTTTACATCTGCTGATACTAAATGTGTTTTTCAGAGTGATGTAGTCTCAGACATTCTGTCCCCAACAGTAAGTCTCGGTAGTGTCCAGTCAGAGTTAAGTTCAAAGAGGGGGCTTTTGGTCCATTTGGCGAAGGTTTTTATGGTTTTTTATGACTTTCTTTCCCCATGTATAGCACACAATTACACACACATAAATACATGTACATATACATATACACACGCATACACACGCACACAGGTATATACACATATACACATGCATATACACAGAAATATATGTAGGAGCATACATATATACATACCCTGTTGGGGACAGAATGTCTGAGACTACATCACTCTGAAAAACACATTTAGTATCAGCAGATGTAAAAATAACATTTCAAACTCTCAATTTAAAAAAAACTTTTTACAAAAATATCTGAAGAGAGCGAAACAAAGCTTGAAACGCGTTATAAAAATATTTTAAAATAAAAATATGATAAAAGGCCGAAAACTCCATATATATATATATATATATATATACCCGAAACCTCTGGCCTTATGTGGAGAGGAGACTAAAACATGCAGCTATGGTTTCAAATGATCCGAAATAACAGCAAGGAGAGACTTGATTCCAAATATTTCTCATATGTTATATCTCCCCTCTTTTGGTTTTCATATATAAAGTAAATTTCACAGTGTATAAGGAATATTTGATACTGTGGATATTCATAATCGTTCCCTTTTTCCATATATATATATATATATATATATATATATATATATATATATATATATATATGTATATATGTATGTATGTATACTAGCAAAAGTACGCGTCGTTGACTGGGTTCAAAAACAGCTTACAGAAAATGGACTGTGATTCATGAAAGTATGATAAGTTATGAAAAGGAAGGGTTGTAAAGAGATAGCTTCGAATTTGGGGGCATCAAAAGGATCTATATGAAAAAAAACTTGTTAAATTTTGTGACATATTTCCATTCCATGGAGGTCATGTGTGAACGAACACCCCATAATTTTATTATACTATTTTTCCTCAAACTGAAAAATAATTATCACACTATACTTACACAGATAGATATGAAAAGTCTTTATTAAAGTTTGTGCCTATTTCCATTCTATGAAGGTCAGGTGCAAACGCAGACCCCACAATTTTATTATACCATCCCTATTTAAGTTAAAACATACTTATCAAAGTATTATTATGTACATCTATATCAAAAATACTTGTAAACGTTTTTTTTCTTAATTTTTAAATTTTTTATTTCCATACTTTGTGGACCAGGCGCCAATGGAGACCCCACAATTTAAATGAATCACTGTTCTTCCATATCAAACATACCCATTCCTTTGTCTCGATACATTTTCTATCATTATATGTAATCAGTTTTTTTAAAATAGTCAACCATATAGGAGCCTATTCGTGACCACACACACACACACACATACACATTCAGCTTTATATATATATATATATATATATATATATATATATATATAGAGAGAGAGAGAGAGAGAGAGAGAGAGAGAGAGAGATACCACCTTTTTGTCAGTTCGAAATCTCAGCGACTAATGATCAGATTTTAACAAATGAAGGCTCGTTGGAAAGCTAAGTACCTGCCTTGTTTAGTGCGTTATGTGACATTTGCCCTTAGAGTCGCACATTAAGGGGATAACCCATCATCCACAGGTTATGTCTGGCACTTTTTCACAGTCATAAAATGTTTCAGCAAAGGTGTGGTATCTTTCCACCCTCAAAAAACCTTTTAAAATTACTACTATTATCAGTTGTCGGGGGTGCTTGAAACGAAAATGACGTTTAAAATCCAAGGAAATTGGTAATTTTCAAGACATAAAGAAATTATCGTTCAAAACGTGGATGACCACTTTCCTATGTTAATTGAACGTAAAATGAACCATTTTGTGCCCACCTTTTTTGGAGACGTCTGTTATTTATTTTATTTTTTTTTTTAGGGGTGGTGTTTATTATAGCCTGGTAGGCTAAAACAAAATCTACCTTTAAAAACTTGTTTATATGGGTTTTTGGACGTGCTGAAAACGAATAACGTATTTAAATTTTTCGCAAATAAGTATTTCTCCGGGTATTAAGTAAAAATATGCACACTTGCGCATAAAACAATACTTACTATTTATAACATAAAGAAATACATTGTTCGAAACCTGGAAAAATACTTATTTGCGGAAAATTTTAATGCGATATTTGTTTTCAGCATGTCAAAAAACCCGTAGAAAACAAGTTTTTTAAGGTATCTTTTGTGTTGGTCTACCAGGCCACAATTACCAAATAAACCCCACCTTTAAAAAAAAAGATAACAGACACCTCTTCCTCCATCCCGAAAAGGTACCCATAAAATCGGTGTCCATTTCATGTCAAATTAATATAGAAATTTGATATCCTACTTTTGAAAACTATAAACTCTTTATACCTTGGAAACTACTCGTTTCCTGGAATTTACAACGTTATTTTCGTTGGAGGCACCCTCGAAAACATATAATAGTGGTAATTTTAAAGGATTTTTTGAGGGTGGAAAGATACTACACCTTTATCAATATTTCAATCATAGTCATTTGTTTTCCTAGTTTTGAATATGAATCATAAAATATCTGATATCCCCCCCCCCCTCCTAAAAAAAAACAAAA
This sequence comes from Euprymna scolopes, assembly GCF_053919585.1. Taxonomy (NCBI): domain Eukaryota; kingdom Metazoa; phylum Mollusca; class Cephalopoda; order Sepiida; family Sepiolidae; genus Euprymna; species Euprymna scolopes. The sequence goes on along the minus strand of NC_136524.1, from coordinate 36,906,425 downwards.
AACGTCTGGCCTTGATGGAGATGAGACTAAAACTTGCTGCTATGGTTGCATGAATTGAGCATCAGTTTTTGAGTGGCATAAGAGATTCAAGGAAGGCAGAGAGTCTGTGAGGAATGATGAGAGGTGTGGGAGGAGTAAGGAAGTCAGAACACCAGAATTGATTGGCCAAATAAAGAATTCCATGGATAAGGACTATCCTGTGTCAACAGAAACAATAAGTGCACAGTTTGATGTCAGTGTGGGAACTGTAGACACAATTATTTGTGAGAGAATTAAAGCTGCGGAAGACTTATGCAAAGTTTGTTCCAAGGGTGTTCGGAGAAGATCAGAAAGAGAGAAATTGTTATGACCAAGATGGGCATTAAGACCGTTCCTCACCCTCCCTGCACTCCGGACCTAGCTCCCTGTGACTTTTAGTTATTTCCTAAGCTCAAGGAAAACCTTAGAGGCTGTCGTTATGAGATAATTAAGTTGTTGGAATTGTACAACAAGTGCATTGCAGCCGAGGGAGATTACATTGAAAGGGGGTAGAGGTTTCATGTATGTGTTATCAATGAAAGTGCCCATATGAAAAAAGTCTGGAAACCTATTGAAGGCACCTCGTATATATATATATATATATATATATATATATATATATATATATATATATATAGATAGATAGATAGATAGATTTGTTTACGTTTGCGATATGATTTGAATGAATTTAATTATTTACAAAAGGGCATTTTTACCTAAATGCGAGTTGGGAATAATTTTCCTTTTTACTAATTTGGTACCCCCAAATGAGGAGTAGCATATATATCGTTTAAAATATAATTATCCACTGACACGTGTTTCGTCGTCTTTGATTCATCAGAGTGGCAGAATCTGGCGAGATTCGAAATTGGGATCCCATGGTTAGAAGCCTAAAACTTTACCCCTGGGCTATCTCGGGCGACTGCTGGATGTATTGCGTTTTTATTTAGCTGTTATTTATTTGTTTTTGTTTGCGATACTTTTGAATGAATTCAATTATTTATATGAAAGTGCATTTTTACCTAAATGCGAGTTGTGAATAATTTTCCTTTATCAACTTGGTACTCCCAAAAGTATATATTTGTGTATATATATATATATATATATATATATATATATATATATATATATATATATATATATATATATATATATATATATACAGTTTGCTTTTTTTAATATTTTTTTTTTTTTTCA
>NC_136524.1:36895210-36900210 GCF_053919585.1 Euprymna scolopes | reverse complement strand
AAATAACATATACTACAAAATATATGAGATAGACTCAAATCAAAACATACTACACTAATCTGTTTCTTTGTTAAACGCAACGTCACTTTTGTGAGAAAGACAAAGTAGAAAGATGAAAAAGTCCTTACTATCTAGATTTCGAGGATGGTTTTGTATCGTGTCAAGGCAGGTAGGAATATTTCTTAGCAGCTCCTCTCCAGCTATGGAAACTGTACTCCATCTTAGGACGTACGATTATTTGTGTGTGTGTGTGTGTGTGTGTGTGTGTGTGTGTGTGTGTGTGTGTGTGCACGTGCATGTGTGTTTGAGGGTGTATGCGTGTGTGTGTGTGTGTGTGTGTGCGCGCGCGTATGTGTGAATGAGAATAAATTTAATAAATTTTTTCTTGCCTGATGAGATCAATAATGATCGAAACGGTCTGCATCTCGTAGCGAGACATGACTGTATTTATTTAAAGGAAATAAAAACTATAAATTTGCTCTCTTTGAGTGAGCATTATCAACGACTCTTGCTGTAATTAAATGATTCTAATCTTTTGAATATATATATATATATATACTAGCTGAACCCTGCCACGCGTTGCAGTGGCTCAATTTGGTGTAATGTAAAAATTTAATAAAAAGAGAAAAATGCATGTTTCTTATATTCTTAGTACAGCAATCCACTCCAAAAAGTGAAAAATGAAAAAAAATGGTACTGTCGCAAAATTTGATCTGGATCCTCGGGAGTTTCTGTCAATCATTCATGGTTTGAACTCGACCAACAATCAGTGGATGAAGCCGAACGTAGCAAAAATGTTGAAATGCTAAATGTTTTTTTCTTTGTTGTTGTTTTCTGTATACAAAAATGTGAGTTAGTAATTAATATTTGGTCGATGGGGGGGGGGGGGGTTACTATACACAGATTCGAAAAAGTTGTCCAAAAACAAATAAATGAAAGCAAAGATAAGGTAAGTTACGTTTCTACCTAACTAGATAATTATTTAGTGTTTTTATGTAATGTAAAATGTTTAATCGGCTCGAAAAACAGAAATGGTCGTAGACTCTGTTGAATATGTTAAGTTTGGGAAAGTAAGTTGAAAACTAAAAACTATACAAAACAGTGTCTGAACCCCCACAAATATATGTTACGATGACATAGACTGGCATAATCGGTGGGTTTCTTACAGTATTTTGTATAGTTTTTTAATTTTAACTCACTTTCTCTAACTTAAAGTAATCAACAGTGTCCGCCACCATTTGTAGCTTTCAAATACACCGATAAACACTGTTTTTCAAGCCGACTAAACGTTACATTAAATGAAAAGGGTTCATATTACTAAACACAGATACAAAAAAGTTGTCAAAAAATAAATATATAACAAATAAATGTTATCAAAGGCAAGAAAAGTAAATGTTCTACCTAACTGGATAAGATTTTAGTGTTTTTATGTAATGTATAATCGGTTCAAAAACATTCAATGTTTATCGGTATATCTGAAAAATACAAATGGTGGCAGACTGTATCGGACACGTTAAGTTTGGGGAAATTTGGGGAAAATGAGTTTAGACTAAAAAACTATACAAAATACTGTTAGGAACTCACTCAATATGTTATCATGACGTAGGCTGACATATAATCGGTGGTTTTAAACTTTTGCTCGATACAGGTGACGACTTTTAAAAGTCCCTTTTAGTGATTACTTGGTTTGAGGATATTTGTACAACTAAACGGCAAATCTGCTCCAAAAAATCCGGTATTATTTTACTTTAAAGCCCGTTTCACGTTCGTATATAACGAAATATTTTATTGTAGATTTTGGTGTGCTTAAAACGAATCTGCAAACCGTTTCCGTAGCAAAAAGAAAGTTTTCATGATATTCATGAAATTACTTTTTCGAAAAGTGTGTGATCACTTTTCAATCTAAATTTAACTTAGAATGAGCACCCACTTTCTGGCCACCTGAGAGAGGGACATTTTTCTGTGTGTTTCTTGGCTAAAAAGTTTTTTGTTTGATTTCTTTTGTTTGAACTGGGATGGAAAATTATTGGTAAATTTTTAGATTAGGTCCACCTCCTCAATTTTCTTTTAAATGACGACTTATAATGGTTTTCGACTATGCTGAATACGAAAATCACATTGAAATTTTGCAGAAATAAGTAGTTATCAAGATATAAAAAGTTGTATTATGCATTGTAATCTTTGGCGGCCATCTTTTTTACGCGCGTGCATTTGTTTATGGCGCATGCGTGCATAAAAGGATGGCCGCCAAAGAATACAATGCATAATATAACTTTTTATATCTTGATAACTACTGATTTCCGCAAAATTTCAATGCGATTTCCGTATTCAGCATACTCGAAAACCTATAAATGTCGTCATTTAAAGGAAAATTGTGGAAGTGGACCTAATCTAAAAAAATACCAAATTATTAAACATTTCGGTACTCATGCAGAGAGTGATCCGTGCTGAAATAATAATGTTATTATTTTAAAAGTCATTCTTAACATGGGGAGGGGAGTGTGTTTGTACCTATTCTGTACTTTAACCTTACAATTGAATAAAAAAAAACATATCATAAAACTTTAATTAAACGTGGAAATACGATTTAAAAAATAGCGTGGATCACTCTCTGCATTAGCACCAACATTTCTCCAGCATGTTAGTGAAATTTATAATACTTAAAAAAAAATTTTTTAAAAAAACAAAAAACCCTCACCTTTCATAAAAACAAATTATTTAAAAAAAAAAACACCCAAAACTGACTTTTAACTAAATAAGTAAAAAATTAAAAAAAAATTTTTAACTCGAAACTTTATTTTCATAAAAACAATAAAAAAGTCATGTTCAATCTATTTTTTTTTCTTTGAGAAACAAATATATTTCTGACTTACAAATGTGGTAGAGACTCATATTATTTTTACTTTCTATGGTTTTGATATACCGCGTTTTTATTGCTTACAAAATTGGTGACTGATTTATCAGAACGTTGTAACTAAAGAGTAAGCACCACTTTCAAATGTCGAAATAATGATTTCTTTTTTAAATTTTTTTTTTAATAATCTGTTTAATTAGTGTCCAATCAATAATAATCCAGTGAAAAAAATTTCCAAAAACCTATAAGTATAGAAATTACGCACTTAACTTTTACAAAGATTATTTACGTTAACTCTTTTCATAAATAATTTTTTAAAAAAAGTAACTAAACCATTTATTGATAATTTCTCACGTGTACAAACATTTATTTATTTACGTAGGCTTAACTCTTTTCATGAATAAGAAAAGTTTTACTCTTTAAGAATAATAAAAGGAAAAAATGCAGAGAGTGATCCGCGCTATTTTTTAAATCGTATTTCCAAATTAAAGTTTTACGATATGTTTTTTTATTCAATTGTAAGGTTAAAGTACAGAATAGGTACAAAACACCCTCCCCTCCCCATGTTAAGAATGGCTTTTTAAATAATAACGTTATTATTTCAGCACGGATCACTCTCTGCATGAGTATCATAAAAATTAATACAAATAATACTTATCTCAATAAGTGAAAGGCTCATTTCTACCGGAAATGAAATGGGGACAATCTCGCAGTTACGAAAAATATTTCCATTTATAATTTAATATCTTTATAATTCGCAATGTTAAATTATTTTAATAACATGCAAACATTCTTTGACTTTAAAAATAGATTTTCTGAAAATTTCAATTAAATTGGTAACGTAGAAATATGTTTTTTTTTTCACTTTTAACAAACCAAAAATTACATATGTACACGTATATATATATATATATATATATATATATATATATATATATATATATATATATATATATATATATATATATATGCATGTATATAGATCTATATATGCAGGTATATGCATATATGATTGAGTATTTATAGATGTGTATGTATATGTGAATATGTGAATATATTAATATTTACTTCAGTTTAGTTGGTCTTTGATCAATACATAAGTACCTCTACTGGATCATCTGTAAAAAAATTAAACATCCAGTGTAGCAGCAAATCCTAGAAACTTCAACTTGAAAGAACAGTTGAAAATGACTTATATACCATACATTACGACTATATAGTCCCTACGGCCACTTACTTTGAAAATGCTGCTGTGAAACCTGAGATAGTTATATGGAATAAGTCAGAAAGAGCGGCAACCTTGGTTGAAGTGAATGTCCCTTATGATGGAGGTATGAACAGAGCTGAAGGAGATAAACAGGCCAAATATCAAGGTCTCATGTATGATATGAAAAGAAACTGGAATCTTACAGAGATATCAATCATACCAGTTATTATAGGTGCTAGAGGGCTTATGAAGAAGAACCTAAACTCCTACCTAACTAATATTCCTGGTGAACCAAGTGCAAAAGAGATCCAGACAATTGCGCTTAAGGGAACAGCCAGGATCATAAAAAGAGCTATCGATTGGTTTCAATAAAAAGCAGGGCAATGTTGGCAGCTAGTTTGGCTGCCCCATACCCAGCATTACAATCTTTAAAGAAAGAAAATTAAAAAAAAATGAATAAAATAAAGTACGTCTGCCAGACGGACTACAGACCATTAAGTGTGCATTATCATCAGCAGTCCATCGTATATTCTAACGATGCCACGGTATGGAATATACTTAACACTTGTGACATATATATATATATATATATATATATATATATATATATATATATATATATATATATATATATATATATATATATATATATATATATAATTTAAAGGAGATTAGAATAATAGTCTAAAGAGCTAAGTGTATTTTAATGTAATAGTGAAATTACTAGTTTAATTAAAATACAGGAAATGCTCGTTGTAATTTAGATATATAATAAGCTCGATAGTTAAATGTCCTAGAGCTAATTCAATATTAAGTAATGTGATCTATAATTTAAAAGTTTTAAAAAAATTTTAAATTTAAAAATCAAAATTTAATTAAATTAAAAATCAGTTTCATAAGAAGGAACAACAACAAAGTCAATTATCTGTACGATCGTTT
>NC_136524.1:36882710-36885210 GCF_053919585.1 Euprymna scolopes | reverse complement strand
ATTAACAACTCTCGACCTAGCCTGTGTAGACAAAAGATTTTGAAACATCAGTTGGAGATATTCATTGATTTAAAACCACCTGAACAGTGAGATTTTTTTTTTTTTTCACTGTTCTTCCAACTGAAACCAAATTCCCTTCTTCCCTCATTCGTTTCTTAGTTTTTAATTTATCATTCTGACGTTTCCTCTTAGAGGGTCAGACGATAAGGCCTTAAGGAAAATTTTAATAATTTCACCTGCCCATTTCTTGTTTTTTTAGTATTTAAATTAAATTATGTTTCCTCTGAAATTTCTCCTTCCATTTTGCTGTACCAAAAATTTACTTACATATTTTCGAGGTCGGTACAGCTCACAATTTATCAAAACGTTAAACAAAGTTATACGTATTAAAAATAAGTTAATCGTTTTGAAGTGTAGGATGGAATTTCTTAAATCTTGCCGCCTAAATCATGTTGCTCCCGGTTATATCTGTCATCGTATTTCTAAAATTAAATGTAGAAATACATTGGCAGTTCAACGTGTTTTCCTACAAGATGAAATCCTATTTAATTCCGATACATATAATTCGTTACGTAGTAAACACCTTTTACTTTGGGCCATGGTTTGGAAAGAACTATCTTTCTTTGATAAACTCCGTTTTTCCAAGTTTTTATCCATTGGCGATAATTTTACCCGTAATGAATGTACTTCTTCTTATGATAAATATTTAAAAAATTTAATTACTAAGAAGTTTGGGATTATAACAAATTTGGATAAACATATATTTAATTATTCTTCTCATGTTTTGTCCAATACAGAAGAATTTGTTTTATCTGCTGGCTTACAATTTTGCATTCCTCCCCCTTTTGTTGATAAAATTTCAATATTTAGTGAAATTGAATTATTATATACTCAATTAAAACACCATTCGCCTATCTCTACTGATGAATTAACTAGTGTTAAAATTCAGTTGGGCGAATTAGGTCGGAGGTTTTCTGCCATAAATACTAAATCTAGTGATTTTGTTTGGCAGAAAAATCATTTTGAAGCGGCAAAATTAATTAGGTCTAATCCCAACATTTATCTTTCTCGCCCGGATAAAGGATCGGGCGTTGTTATACTTAACAAAACGGATTATATCTCCAAAATGTTACAAATCTTGGACGATAAAAGTAAATTTCTCCGTTTGGGTGATTTAAGCCATGATGATACTTTTCGTATGGAAATAAAAATCCAGAAAAGATTTCTTCAACTTCATAAAAGCGGGTTTATTTCTAAAGAGATTTATGATAGAATCCGACCCATTGGCTCTCAAAGGCCTAGAATGTACGGTTTACCCAAGGTCCATAAACCTAACATTCCTTTGCGACCCATTTTATCTATGTTGGGTTCTGCACAACACGAACTTGGGAAATGGCTGGTTGATCTTCTTAAACCTGTGCTTTCTTTTTATTCGGTCCATTGTATCTCTGATTCTTTTCAATTCGTATCTCAGATACAAAAATTATCTTTATCTAAAAATACCGAGTTCTTGGCTTCCTTTGACATTAATAGTCTCTTTACTAATATACCTTTGGACGAAACCATTGGTATTTGTGCTGACTATCTATACCGTGGCCCCTCAAAATCTCCACAATTTCCTGAACGAATTTTCGTTGAACTGATGGAACTTGCTACTAAATCAGTCTCCTTTAGTTTCAACAACATTATGTACCGGCAAATTGACGGGATATCTATGGGTAGCCCTCTTGGTCCTTCGCTAGCCAACATTTTCGTTGGATTTTTGGAAAACGAATTATTTTCCAAAATTACTAAGCCAGCATTCTATACACGCTACGTTGATGATACTTTTGCATGCTTTCCCTCACGGAGTGAAGCTGAACAGTTTCTTCGTCTTCTTTGCAACCTGCATCCATTGTTACAATTTACTATGGAGGTTGAGGACTGTGGCTCTCTCCCATTCCTCGACGTTCGTGTTTCTAAAGTTGGTACTACGTTTGAGACCTCCGTATATAGAAAACCTACATTTACAGGGCTCTATCTTAATTGGTTTTCCTTTGCCCCTCAGTCTAGAAAAATAAACCTCATTAGCGCTCTTACGCATCGTGCACTTATGATTTGTTTCCCAAACCGTCTTGATACGGAACTTGTGGAAATCACAAATATTTTTCTTAGCAATGGATATCCCATAAATATAATAAAATCTACTATTGAACGTAAAATTACTACATTTAATAGTGTTAAACGTATTGGTCCATCACGTTGTCCCATTTATTTAAAATTACCATGGTTGGGTCCTGTTGGCCTTCATATTGTTAAAAGGATTTCTTCTGCTACTCAACGTTGTTTTCCAGCTACTATGCTTAGAGTAGTTTACACAACTCGAACCTTTTTCTCTTCTTTTCGTAAAGATGTTTTGCCAACCATTCAAAAGAATTCTGTTGTTTATAAATTTGTTTGTCAGTGTGGAGCTGACTATGTTGGCAAAACATCCCAAAGATTAGAAATGGGAATATCCCAA
>NC_136524.1:36842710-36877710 GCF_053919585.1 Euprymna scolopes | reverse complement strand
TGTCTCTGCTCTTTTATTTTCATAGTCAGTGCTCGTCTGAGCTCCAATCTATGGTCCAACGCAAAAAACACTGCACTAGCTACAACCACTATCAACAATTTCCCCCCACTCTCTATCTGTGCTTAAATCTAAATGCAGATTCTATGAACAAAGTTTCTTTCCTAGAACTGTCTGCCCGTAGAATACTGTTCTGCTGGCTTGCTTCCTGGCCGGCTGCAATGTGGCAACCTTCAAGTGTAATGTAAACAAGTTCTTGTTGAATCGTCCCCATAAATAACCAAGTTTACCCAACTTACATCATTAAGAATTACTATACTATCAGCTTATATTCATTAACCCTTATCCTCGAGTCGACTTTGGACCTTGATAAGTGGTGACTTACTTGTAAAAAAAAAATATCCAATTCAAGACACAGATGAACGTAAACGAAAGGTGATCAACAAACCAAGTATGAAATCACATAAGACAACTAAGTGGGAAATTCAAATAGAAATGTGCATGGGAGTGCAAATGAGCACATCTCAGTGCATGGGAAAATATCAGCAGAAGCAGTAAGAACGTTGGCTTGCAAAGATATCAGCAGCAGTAGCCGAAAAAAGCACATATGCAAATAAGGAAGTGTGCGCAAGCTTGCATGAGAAGAAAAATAAAAAAAAACAAACGGACACCACGTGGTCGGAAGAAGAAAAGGTATGGTTGAAAACGATGGACCTCTAAAGTCAAAGGCGAGAAATGGTGTGAGGTCGGAGAAGAAACGTGTACGCCAGGCAAGATGAATGATAGTGGAGACAAAGGATGTTGCAATATTTTTTTAAGTATAATGGGGTATGATCCCATACAGTCGGGAGATGCTGCTAGGAACTGACGAATCAAATTAATTCACGTTCTGCTACCAACCAATCAGAAACCAGACTTGCTCCATAAATATTAAACCTTTTCTGTAGCAACTTTGCATGTTTTCTTCGTGTCAACACGGGAAGAATTTTTTGCTCTGTAGATTCCAACTCGAGAAGTGTCTACTGAAAACAAGTCAACTCCAAGACTTGTATAGAACAACTAACCATCGGAAACTGTTCTGTCTACTGAGAACCAGTCACTTCCAGGACTTGTATAGAACAACTAATCATCGGAAACTGTTCTGTCTACTGAGAACAAGTCACCTCCAGGACTTGTATAGGACAACTAACCATCGGAAACTGTTATGTCTACTGAGAACAAGTCACCTCCAAGACTTGTATAGAACAACTAACCATCGGAAACTGTTCTGTCTACTGAGAACCAGTCACCTCCAGGACTTGTATAGGACAACTAATCATCGGAAACTGTTCTGTCTACTGAGAACAAGTCACCTCCAGGACTTGTATAGGACAACTAACCATCGGAAACTGTTCTGTCTACTGAGAACCAGCCACCTCCAGGACTTGTATAGGACAACTAACCATCGGAAACTGTTCTGTCTACTGAGAACCAGTCACCTCCAGGACTTGTATAGGACAACTAACCATCGGAAACTGTTCTGTCTACTGAGAACAAGTCACCTCCAGGACTTGAATAGAACAACTAATCATCGGAAACTGTTCTGTCTACTGAGAACCAGTCACCTCCAGGACTTGTATAGGACAACTAACCATCGGAAACTGTTCTGTATACTGAGAGCAAGTCACCTCCAGGACTTGTATAGGACAACTAACCATCGGAAACTGTTCTGTCTACTGATAACAAGTCACCTCAAAGACTTGTATAGAACAACTAACCATCGGAAACTGTTCTGTCTACTGAGAACCAGTCACCTCCAGGACTTGTATAGGACAACTAACCATCGGAAACTGTTCTGTCTACTGAGAACAAGTAACCTCCAGGACTTGTATAGGACAACTAACCATCGGAAACTGTTCTGTCTACTGAGAACCAGTCACCTCCAGGACTTGTATAGGACAACTAACCATCGGAAACTGTTCTGTATACTGAGAACAAGTCACTTCCAGGACTTGTATAGGACAACTAACCATCGGAAACTGTTCTGTCTACTGATAACAAGTCACCTCCAGGACTTGTATAGAACAACTAACCATTGGAAACTGTTCTGTCTACTGAGAGCAAGTCACCTCCAGGACTTGTATAGGACAACTAACCATCGGAAACTGTTCTGTCTACTGAGAACCAGTTACCTCCAGGACTTGTATAGGACAACTAACCATCGGAAACTGTTCTGTCTACTGAGAACAAGTCACCTCCAGGACTTGTATAGAACAACTAACCATCGGAAACTGTTCTGTCTACTGAGAACCAGTCACCTCCAGGACTTTTATAGAACAACTAACCATCGGAAACTGTTCTGTCTACTGAGAACAAGTCACCTCCAGGACTTGTATAGAACAACTAACCATCGGAAACTGTTCTGTCTACTGAGAACAAGTCACCTCCAGGACTTGTATAGAACAACTAACCATCGGAAACTGTTCTGTATACTGAGAACCAGTCACCTCCAGGACTTGTATAGAACAACCATCGGAAACTGTTCTGTCTACTGAGAACCAGTCACCTCCAGGACTTGTATAGGACAACTAACCATCGGAAACTGTTCTGTCTACTGAGAACCAGTCACCTCCAGGACTTGTATAGAACAACTAACCATCGGAAACCGTTCTGTCTACTGAGAACAAGTCACCTCCAGGACTTGTATAGAACAACTAACCATCGGAAACTGTTCTGTCTACTGAGAACCAGTCACCTCCAGGACTTGTATAGAACAACTAACCATCGGAAACTGTTCTGTCTACTGAGAACCAGTCACCTCCAGGACTTGTATAGGACAACTAACCATCGGAAACTGTTCTGTCTACTGAGAACCAGTCACCTCCAGGACTTGTATAGAACAACTAACCATCGGAAACTGTTCTGTCTACTGAGAACCAGTCACCTCCAGGACTTGTATAGAACAACTAACCATCGGAAACTGTTCTGTCTACTGAGAACAAGTCACCTCCAGGACTTGTATAGAACAACTAACCATCGGAAACTGTTCTGTCTACTGAGAACCAGTCACCTCCAGGACTTGTATAGGACAACTAACCATCGGAAACTGTTCTGTCTACTGAGAACCAGTCACCTCCAGGACTTGTATAGGACAACTAACCATCGGAAACTGTTCTGTCTACTGAGAACCAGTCACCTCCAGGACTTGTATAGGACAACTAACCATCGGAAACTGTTCTGTCTACTGAGAACCAGTCACCTCCAGGACTTGTATAGAACAACTAACCATCGGAAACTGTTCTGTCTACTGAGAACCAGTCACCTCCAGGACTTGTATAGAACAACTAACCATCGGAAACTGTTCTGTCTACTGAGAACAAGTCACCTCCAGGACTTGTATAGAACAACTAACCATCGGAAACTGTTCTGTCTACTGAGAACCAGTCACCTCCAGGACTTGTATAGGACAACTAACCATCGGAAACTGTTCTGTCTACTGAGAACCAGTCACCTCCAGGACTTGTATAGAACAACTAACCATCGGAAACTGTTCTGTCTACTGAGAACAAGTCACCTCCAGGACTTGTATAGGACAACTAACCATCGGAAACTGTTCTGTCTACTGAGAACCAGTCACCTCCAGGACTTGTATAGAACAACTAACCATCGGAAACTGTTCTGTCTACTGAGAACAAGTCACCTCCAGGACTTGTATAGGACAACTAACCATCGGAAACTGTTCTGTCTACTGAGAACAAGTCACCTCCAGGACTTGTATAGAACAACTAACCATCGGAAACTGTTCTGTCTACTGAGAACCAGTCACCTCCAGGACTTGTATAGAACAACTAATCATCGGAAACTGTTCTGTCTACTGAGAACAAGTCACCTCCAGGACTTTTATAGAACAACTAACCATTGGAAACTGTTCTGTTTACTGAGAACCAGTCACCTCCAGGACTTGTATAGAACAACTAACCATCGGAACTGTGCTGAAACTAAACATGGCTTTCAACTCTAGATGTTTTGTTAATCTCATGGCAGACGAAATGAACAGTAAAAAGAAACAATGAGCAGGTATTGTTTGGAGAGTGATAATAAACGACTTGTGTTAAGATAGAAAGAAAAGCCGAGTCAGATTTATTTATTTTTGTTTGTTTGTTCCTTTTCGATGGTACCAGATGGCAGTTGAGAGGATCCAATAGATGTTTGGACTGTAACAAACACGGTTCGAGCGTAACGGCTACGTTACACAAATGTTTACTTCCACAAATATAGGAAACATGAGTTGGTAATTTCTGAAATCATAAGGACGGGTTCACAACCGATTGGGAATTTCAGCAAAAGTATAACATTTGTTGTTTTATACTTACGTTGTGACTTTGCTTTGAAGGAAAATTATTTTGCCCAACAATGACCTAGGTGACATTATTAATACTATGGGGCCGCAAATGGATGGTAACATTTAATTCTAGTAAGACTAAGCTGTTCTTCTTTAACAATTACAAGATGCCTCTCCAACCATTGATATCTATGAAAAATAACACCTTACCTGAGAATTCTTCCTTCAAACTCCTCAGCCTAACATTTGCTGGAACAAATACATTGAGGATATTGCAAAGGTTGCTGCAAAGAAGGCAGATTCTCTCTATCAAGCTAGAAGACTACTCACACCTGAGAGTATCCTATACCTCTACAAGGCCTCCATTCGCTCATGCATGGAGTATTGTTGCCACATCTTGGCTGGTGCATCTATCACTAGCTTCTCCCTCTTAAATAGGGTCCAAAAAACAGTTTTCAATCTGATAGGTCCCACTTTGTCAACTAAGCTCCAACCCTTGAGCAATGTTGAATCTCTGTGCCTGTTTTACAAATATTTTAATGGAATGTGCTCTGATGAACTCCTTGCACTTGTGTCCTCTTGACGTACATATACCGGACAAACCTAATTGGCAACAAAATCTCACCCCTTCACTGTTGACGTCTCTGAATGCCAGAAAGCTCTCTGCTCTAATAGGTTTCTTCCCTCAAATAGCTAGACTTTGGAATTCCCTTCCCTGCTACCTGCTTCACTAACTGTACTGATATTCGGAAGTTTAAATGTAATGTAAACCAATATCTTGTTAATCTTTCTTAGGCATGGTCCAAAATAGTGGTCCAAGTGGCGATATGTCTTGTTAGGGATGGACGTGAGTAAAAAAAAAAAAAAAAAAAAGAAAGAAAATGTCAAAATTAAGCACAGAATTCGGACAAAGACAACGAGCGGATAATCACAGTGTGTGCAGTGAACACACATAAATGCAAGATCATCCCAGTCGATCACAACTGTAACCTGAACACAAGTTCTGTGCATTGCAAGTATTTCTTTACAGAGAAATTGTCTGAAAAGGATGTCATAGACAGACAAAATCGCCACCGTGAAATAAATGGTCTGTTTTTAAATGTCCGTGTGGCATCCCTGAAAGCAACATAAACAAAAATATGACAAATCAAGTGGTTAAAGCCATTTTTTAATGTCTTCAGGCTCTGGAAGAATTTTATGTTAAACCCTGATAAGCACAAATTTTTGCAAATATCATCTTATCTCCAATTGTCATGGTTGAGAGGAATAGGGTAACGGCCTGATTTTGTTAGAGAATTGAGTGTCCTATAATCACCACATGCCTGCCATGTGTAACCATTCTTTGGTTCTAAATATAGGAAAAAGACCAATTACTTTTTGATGGACGGATAATAACCAGTTCTCTTGTAGAATAAGCTCGACATTTGCTAGCTTAAGTTTTTCTTGATAATACCCGTTCTTCTATAACATTTTAAGACATTTTTAATTTAAACGTAACTCTCCTGTCCCGCCCAAGAAATATATTACTAATATAACGTGTGGAGCCATTCATGAAAAAACCACGTTGAGGAAGGAAACAATAATGTCTCTCCCACAAAGGACAAAAAAACAAAAAAGAAAAAAAAAATATTCATTTTATATCTATGAAATGATAATTAATATTAGAATGGTTGTATCCCTTCATTCATATAAGTATTAAATTATCTATAAATATTATAATGTAGTTGTTATATGTCAACGACCACATGTTGCATACAGACAGCCGCAAGAAAACAGAGACAAGGAAACAATTCGACTCACATTTTTCTTTTCAGTTGAAACAACAGACATTTGTTTGCAGGTACTTCCAGAATAACGCTTTCTGCCTTGTTCAAAAGTATTCTCATACTCCAATGTGCTCAACAAGTAGTACCCTGTCTTTGTCCGGCTATGTTTAGGACATGTCAAACATGTCTTGAATACCTGCTTCTCTAAACAAATGTGTCCTTTTTATTTCTACTGTGATGTCACATCGCGCAGCCAGTTTGGTCATTTGCATCTATTGCTGTCCTTCTCATGCCACGTTTTTCTTTTTTTATATATAATTTTTTTTCCTTTTTCCTCGCTGTGACGTCACATCGAACACGGCTCGGTCATTTGCATACGCTGGCTGTCATACAGCTGCTGCTGTTGCTACCATACGTGCATCTGCATTCTGTTATGATGTAAGTGTAAGAATACCTTTTGATAATTTCTTAATTTTTTTAACTTAGTTTGCATTGACTTTTGAGGAGATTTTTGGTATGCATCCAAGATTTTTTTTCTGGATATTTTTCAAAATCAAGCTTGATCTGGGTCACCTACACTTCACCATTGACGTTCCTGGTTAAGGCTGTGGTTAGGGTTTCTGAAACCTTTGCCCGAATTTTCACCTTGATATTGTATGCTTTTCAGCTGACAACTGTCTCTGAAGACAGGATATTCATGTGATGCCAGGACTTATTATTTTACTACAGAGCTTTACGTTGCAAGCGAAACATTCACATTTGTAAGTGATTTTTTTTTTCCAAGTGGTAACTAGAAATAATAAAACGCTTATCTTTTGACGATTGCCTTTTTTTTTCACCAACAATCTTCCAAAGCTCATTATTGCGTGAAAAATGTCTTTTAATAATTATTTTTGTAAATAAAACGAACAAAGTAAAATTATATAAACAATAAAAGTATATATATATGTGTGTGTGTGTGTGTGTGTGTGTGTGTGTGTGTGTGTGTGTGTGTGTGTGTGTGTGTGTGTGTGTGTGTGTGTATATATATATGTGTGTATATATGTGTGTGTGTGTGTATGTGTATGTGTATGTATATATATATATGTGTGTGTATATATGTGTGTGTGTGTATATATATATATATATATATATATATATATATATATATATATATATATATATATATCTTTCTTATTTATTTTTATGTCTCGGAAGTAGAGTGAAAAGCATATCTTACTTTTCTTTTATTAATATTATTGGAATCTTTTCTTTTTCCTTGTACAAATTTTTGTGAATTATTCCATGGATTTCTGCCTTTGAATTATTATGGACCATCTTCTTCCAATTACGGGATTTCCTCGGATTTTACTTGTACAAATGGAAATTCTTTTAACTTTCTTGAAGATTTACATTTGGATTTTACTGTCACTGGATTATTTATCTTCCACCAGACTATCCATTCATGTTTAATCACCTTTTTCTTTACCATATTCCCTCTGCTTCACTTTTTTTGTTTTCAAGTAAGATCTTTGACTTATTTGTTGTTTCATCAAATACTTCTGCATGCAAAATCCGATCCCGCATTTTGCTAATTCCTACCTTCTGATGAGAAGGAAAGTATTTCTTCGAAACTCCGCGGATTAAGGACTATCCATTTATCTAGTGTTTCCTTTTCAGATTAAATATGTTTTTAACTCATTTCAAAGTGTTTTTTTAACATATTTTATTAACTGTTTGTTCATATTATAAGCTCTATTTCCTATTTGGTTTTATCGAGCTTTTACATCTGGCTGAGATAATTTTATAAGTATTAATTCTTTAATATTTATAATATACTTTAATTTTACCATCTTGGATCATTTTGATAATTGTAATTTTTATTTTATATATATATATATATATATATATATATATATATATATATATATATATATATATATATATATACATACATATTAACAAAGGTTATTTAAAAAACATCTGAAGAAATTTGAATGTCTATACCTTCCAGTCTCAACATAAAATTCGGTGCATATTTGAAATTACACTTATTTAAAAAAAAAAAAAATACTGGAAAATCTTTATGATATACGTACTAGTCACAGAATGAAGATGTCATATTCCAAAAATCACGTGAGCTTGGCTTGTAACTTTTCTATTTGGATAGTAAACGAAAATATTTAGCTGAGAGCTCTGTATTAATATCATGTTGTTTGGATTATGGCCTAGTTTTTTCATTAGCTAAGAAGGCTCGTCTTATATTAAATACTAGACTTTTTTGATCGTTAAAAATGGGCAAAAGTTTATAGCCCGTTGACTTAGAATGAGTGCTTTATGCCAAATTGATGGTTGAATATGGTTAAATTTGTGTTCACTTTTTGCATTAAATACTAATCCATATTTATTCCTAACTGTACATCAAACAAATGCTATTATACTTAGTTCCCTGCACCTTCTGATAGCAAAGGTACATACAAAATTTCAGCCAGATTTAACCAGTAGTTTCTAAATAAAAAAAAAAGATGGCTACACAGTCTAAAAGAAATATAATACAGATTTATCATAATACAGTATAAATTAATTTTCCTGGGATCTTCATGCCGCACTTTATCGGATGATTTGAATACATCAAGTGTTAACGCCCTAGCTTCACCTGTCTTGTTCAGTGTTTAGTATAATAATTTACATGAGACCTTCATGCTAGACCTTGTTAAAGGCTTTGGATGTATCAGACGTTACCGCCCTAACTTCACCTGTCTTGCTCAGTGTTTATTATGATAATTTACGTGAGAAGACCTTACCGCCCTAGCTTCACCTGTCTTATCCAGTATAGGCGTTAAAAGATGACCATAAGGATGTCTGCAGTAGAATGGACTCTTCTAAGTCTATACTATTAGTCAGAATATCAACAATGGAAGAGACTAACACTGGATTGAGAAGCATGAGAGGAGACTGATTGGGCGATCATTTTGTTGGTCGGTTCTTTCACCTGAATTCTTGAACCCTGGTACTATAGAGGCAACTTTTCAGATATCAAGGAAGCAAGATTTGCCAAGGTACTTGTTGTAGAGTTTGGAGAAGACAGCGACCAGTTTGGCAGAGCATTTTATTTTAGTAATATAGCAAGGATTAGATCAGACCCACATGCTTTGGTATATTTTACAGGCACGTTTATTGGTCATCAACAAAGGTAAAACGATGATACCTATAGAATGTTGAGATATTTAGAGGAATAGAAAACTATGCCATAAGCCCATGCAAAAGGCAGCTAAAATAGATTGGGGTTGAGTATCGGAAAACCTCAACTAGGGTTGAGTCAGAAACAAACTCTTTCGACTGGTATTCAGTCAGAAACAAACCCTTTCGACTGGTATTCAGTCAGAAACAAACCCTTTCGACTGGTATTCAGTCAGAAACAAACTCTTTCGACTGGTATTCAGTCAGAAACAAACCCTTTCGACCGGTGTTGAGTTAGAAACAAACCCCTAAGCAAAAACGACTAGCAAAGGGAAATAAATCCTATGCTAAACATAACATGAAACCAATTTTTCATTACAGTATGTCCATGAGAGCTCTAACCATCCACATTCTTGTAATTAAATCTATTGTCCATTCTGTATCTAACAGAATCTCTTCTCTCTCGTCAAATAAAAATATTTTTGAATATAATGCTAAATTCTATAATAATGCTCTTGTTAATTTTTTTTTTTTTTTACATGGAAGTCACCACTTATCAAGGCCCGGAAGCCACTCAGGGATAAGGGTTATTGCGTGTACAGTAATCAATGGGATAATATCGTAGTAATAGTTAGTAATAGAGATTTGATAAAGTGTCTTACTTAAGGGAGCAGTTTATCAGGAATTTGTTTATGTTGGACTTGAAGACATCCAAGTTATAGTCAGGTGGGAAACAGGCAAACGGAAGAGAGTTCCACAGGCGTTCACTTCTAAGAAAGAAGCTTTGTTCATGGAATCTATGTTTTGACTTAGGCACAGATAAAGAATGGGGAAAATTATTAACAATGGTTTCTTTTTTGTTTTTTTTTACAAGGAAGTTACCACTTATCAAGGCCTGGAAGCCGCTCGGGGATAAGGGTTATTGTGTGAACAGTACGTTAGTGTTGGAGATTTGATAAAGTGTCTTACTTAAGGAGGTGGTTCATCAGGAATTTGTTTACATTGAACCTGAAGACATCCAGGTTGTATTCAGTGGGAAACAGGCAACTGGAACAGAGTTCCACAGGCATGCCCTTCCAAGAAAGAAGTTCTGTTCATTGAATCTACGTTTTGATTTTGGCACAGATAAGGAGTGGGGATAATTTTGGACAGTGGTTTCAGCTAGGCAGGTGTTTTTCGTGAAAGATTGGCGAGGGAGACCAGAGATTGAAGTTCAGACGAGGACCTGCCATGGTAGTAACGATAAAACAAAGACAGGCTCACAACATCTCTCCTGTGGGAGAGAGGTTGCAGGGAAGAGAAAACTAGGCCACAAGGTCTATTTTGTACTCTGTCAAGGCAGGATAGGCTGTTTTTAGCAGCTCCTGCCCAGATGTGGCAGCAGTACTCCATCCTTGGGCGTATTTGGCTTTTATACAGATAGAGAATTGCATCAGGGGTGAGATATCTTCTGGAACGGTAGAAGGATCCTACCATTTTTCCGGCGACCTTGGCAACTGACTTCATGTACGTATTCCATTTCAGGTCAGGAGCAAAGGTCAAGTCCAGAAGCTTATCAAAACATGGAGCTTCCCCAAGACGAGAGTCACCCATTTCAATTGGTGCCAGATGGAGATCAGAGCGTTGATGATGTAAAGATAGGAACTTGGTTTTAGATGCATTAAAAGTAAACAGCCACCTCCTCCCCCACTATACCACACGCTCAAGATCAGAGAAGAGAGAATTAGAGAGAACTTTGTCATTTACGGCCTTTGATGTGTTGCCATAGATGGTCGTGTCATCAGCATCGCTAATCCTATGAGATATAACAGTTAGCACATCTGCTGTAGATCTGGCAGAACGGAAACCATATTGCATGTCACTAAGAAGGTTATTTCTGCTGAGGTGGTTGACTACTTTTCTATTAAATATGGATTCCAGCAGCTTACTCATGACACACAGGAGACTTATTGGTTTGTACTGAGAGGGAGATGACTTTTCACCTGAGTTCTTAAATACAGGGCATACTGATGAGGTTTTCCAGTGTGTTGGAAAGCACTTCTCCTTAAGGCAATGCTTAAACAGTTTTGTAAGTATGCTTTACTGGAATCAAGGTTCTGGATTAGCTTGGCGATATCACGCACAGATATTTGTATGTTGCAGAGCGTGTTGTCCGTTATAAGAGGAAATACGGCAAGTTGATGACCTTCATCGCATAGGGTAGAATTAGCTGCAAAGTTCTTGGCAAATAGTTTGGCCTTATCTGATGCTGACGAGATGATCTCAGGTCCATTGATGATGGTTGGGATAGAACACACGCTTCTATTCAGGATCCTGATTGCTTTTTACCAAAACTGGTGGGAACCAAGCCGCTGCTCAGCTACTTTGGATTTAACGGACTGAGCATATAGCTCTTTTGCACGGTTTCAGCTAGACGGGTGTTTTTCATGAAAGATTAACGAGGGGGAACCCCCACTGTACCACACGCTTAAGATCAGAGGAGAGAGAATCAGAGAGAACTTTGTCATTTACGGCCTTTGATGTGTTGCCATAGATGGTCGTGTCATCAGCATAGATGTCAACAAATGATTTAAGTATGTGATTTGGGAGATCATTGATGTAGATCAGGAAGAGAGTTGGGCCTAGGATGGATGCCTGAGGGATTCCAGCATTAATACTCTGGGCCTCTGATTTCTGCCCATCAACCACTACTCTTATGAGACTATCAGAGAGAAATGATTTAATAATTGAGAAAACATTTCCAGTTACACCGTAGCTGGAAATTTTGTGTAGTAGGCCTTTATGCCATACCTTATGTAAGGCCTTTGATATGTCAAGAGCAATTGCCCTAGAAAGGAAGCCTTTGTCAAGAGATTCGCTAATCCTATGACCGTTAGCACATCAGTCATATACATATATGTTAATTCTGATTATATAGAAAAAAAATTAGCTTCATAAAAGAAAATGATCATATTCTTACATAAAAAAATCAAACATGATCCCCCAATGTTCGTGAATAAAAATATAAAAGCCTAAAATAGAATAGGGACACTTAACTCCAATAATCGTTTCACAACATAAATTCTAAAACTTATAACACAAAAATTAGCTTCAGAAAATAGATAATGTAATTTTACATGGTTCAGTCCTTCTTTCTCTAATACTCTTCAAATTAATATCTCTAAAAAAAAATTAATTAATTATTGATAAAAATTTTAAAGTCCCATAGTATTAACAAAAATATTATATTAGACTGTCACAAGTGACTATATCCAAATGTAAATCAATATATAATCTCTTTTAATAGTAAGGAATTTCATGAAATTAAAACAAAATTAGAAAGTGAATCTTGGGTTTATTTTCGGTAGCCTTGCATTTATCCTTTTAGTATGCACATTCAATGAGTTACTGTTTCTGACAAAGGAGGAAGAGTTAATGTTTTCTGGGTCAGAAACCATCTATATAATATTATTCATTCGCTAGATTTTTGTTTTTTTGTTGTTTTTTTTGTATTGCATTTTCACCCCAAACAAGGCACATTGCCACTTTGTTGTAGGGGGCTACTATCAGAGGCATAAGCATCAGGGGTACTGTGTAGGAAGTTGGGCAGCAAGATGTCGGTTCACATTACACCTGAACTTCTGCATGTCAGTAGAGTCGGGGAAGCTGTTCTGGGGAAGAAACTACTGGACTAGAAGGCTCTCTTGCATCTAGGGATCTCTACTGTGAAGGGGTGGGATTTAGCTGCTTGTCGGGTTTGTCGGGGGGTATTTACATCGAGGGGGCACAAGTGCTTGTAGTTTGTCAGAGCAATTCACCGTTATACTTGTAGAACAGGCAGAGGGATGCAACATTTCATCGATGTGACAGAGGCTGAAGTTTAACTGACAGTTCAGGACTTATCAGATTGGCAACTATCTTTTGAACCTTGTCTATGAGTGAGAGACTAATAGCAGATGCACCAGCCCAAATATGACAACAATACTCCATACATGGGCGAATGGTGGCCTTATAGAGGTATAGGATACTTTCAGGTGTTAATAGTTTTCTAGCACAGTAGAAAGAACCCACCTTCTTCATAGCGGTCCTGGCAATGTTCTCAATGTAATTGTTCCAACTCATGTTTCCTGTGAACATTAGGCCGAGGAGTTGCTATTGGTGGTGGGGAAGGTTTCTTGTAATTATTGGAGGAAACAAATTTAGTCTTGGCAGCATTGAAGGTGACTATCCATTTTTGTCCCCATTCCACTACGGATCGGAGGTCTTCCTCTAGTGTTTCTGCCATTTCTTTAGATATGTGTTCATTTGTCTTCCTGTTGTGTCTGTTATAGAGTGTGGTGTCGTCAGCATACATACCCATCTCACAAACAATTTTGTCAGGGAGGTCATTTATGAATATTAGGAATAACAGAGGTCCAAGATAGACTCCTGAGGCACTCCTGCATTTATATCATATTGTTTAGATGTACGACTGTCAAGGACAACCTGGATTTTTCTCTTATCTAAGAAGGATCTAATTATGTTATATATTCTTCCAGTGATGCCGTATGATCTGATTTTCTTGAGAAGACCCTCATGCCATACCCTGTCAAAAGCTTTAGATATATCTAGAGCTACCGCTCTACCCTCCCCCGCTTTGTCCAGTGACTGGTATATACGTTCTGAGGTTACAGTCAGAATGTCTACTGTAGAATGGGCTTGCCTAAATCCATATTGTTGGTCAGTCAGAAGTTTAGCATCTGTAAGGTGATAGACTAGAGCTTGGTTAATTATGGTCTCAAATATTTTGGCGAAAAGTGGGAGGAGGCTAATGGGGCGATAATTTACTGGGTCAGTTCTTTCACCAGAATTCTTGAAAACTGCCACTACAGAAGCAGTTTTCCAGCAGGCAGAAAAGCAAGATTCATTAAGGCATTTGTTGTAAAGTTTGGAGAGAACTGGAGCAACTTCGGCGGTGCACTTTTTTAATAGCACAGCCGGGATGAGATCAGGTCCACATGCTTTTGCAATGTCAAGCTTTTTTATGATAGCATGCACCTGAGCAGGGGTGATTTTCAGATCGTCTAGTGTGGCGTCTGTCCGCAAAGGAAAGTCAGAGAGGGGGTGGTTAGCAGAGTCCAGTGTGGAGCTGGAGGCAAACCGTCTGGCAAACATGTTAGCCTTCTCAGTTGCAGAGCAAAGAACCTCATGATTGTTGGATAGTGGGAGAATTGTTGATTGCCCATTATTTACTACACTGTTGTAGATTTTCCAGAAGTCGCGGGTTCCTAATTTCTGTGCTTCGATGCGTTTTTGGGTGGTTTCAGTAAATTCTCTCTTAGCTATCGCTATTTCTTTCTTACAGTTATTTCTGGCTTCTATGTACTTCTGCCTGTTTGAACTGAACTTATGTCGGTTAAATTTGCGGTATGCATGCTGCCTTTGTGCTATGGCAGCTGCACAAGTTGAAGTGAATGATTAGGGAGAGTGGGGTTTGCTATAGAATTTGTATGTGGGAGCATGTGCTTCAATTGCCGTTTTGAACCATTCAGTGGTCTCATTTGCACAATGTTCAGCAGGAAGTGAAAAGATATTTTGCCATGGAGCGTCCCCGATGAGATCCCTGATGGCTTCCCAGTCAGCCTTTTTATAATATCTCGTTGTTTTGAGCACTGGCTCTTCAGTTTTGGCTCTAGAGTTTAGGGCGATTTCAACCATTACCACTGCATGATCGGCGTTCCCAAAAGGGCTGTGGGCATTCGTTACACAGTCATCGGGAACTGTGGTCAGAAACAGATCTAGAAGTGATGCATGTTGTTCTTGCTGGTCTGAGAAACGGGTTGGAAATGTAACCATCTGTGATAGGGAATGAGATATAGAGAAGTTACGTGTTGTGGTACCAGCTGCGTCTCTGTAAGTAGAAAATCCAAGCCAGTTGTTGTGGTGGACATTGAAGTTACCAAATACATGCACTTGTGCGCTAGTATCAAGGGAAAGTGCTGTATCTATGCTGTCAGAGACTTTGTTTATTAGGGTACAGTCCTGGGTCGAGGGAGAGCAGTAGAGAACATAAAAGTAGCTAATGTTATGTTGTATGTTAAGTCTAAAGCACATAAAGGCTTGATCGTCCGATTCTAGTTTAGTTTCTCTAGTCAAGGGGAGGGTGTTTCAAATATAGACTCCAAGCCCGTGTATATGTCTGTCAGAGTCCTTATGGCAGAGTGGGAGGTATCCAGGTATGTTAAAGTAGTTAGAGAGGATGGAGGAGTGTAGGTTAGTCTAACTTAGTGCTAAGATATCCGGGGTGTTTGTTAGGAGAAATGCTTCAACATCATTTAAATTAGTTCTAAGCCTACGGATGTTCATAAATGCAAGCCTCAAGAGTGAAGGCAGGTTTGTTTTGTTTGAGTTTCTGATCTTAAAGACATTTTTTTTTTTTTTGCTTTTACATCAAGTGGCTTCATGCCTTGTCTGGGGGCTATTTTCATGAAAAAAAAAACAATTCTACAACCATAAATCAATCTCTGCAACAATATCAATGATGATGATGATGGTGGTGGTGGTGGTGATGGTGATAGCAGCATCGAATATAACTTTAACAGTAATACCAATTCTAATTGGATTAGGCACAAAGCAAGGAAAGTGACGGCAATATCAAAGAGTTTTTTTGTTTTTTTTGCTTTTACATCAAGTGGCTTCGTGCCTTGTGTGGACCGATTTCCATGAATAAAATAAAACAATCCACAACCATAAATCAATCTGTGCAACAAGATTAAATAAGAACAAATGCCTTCTAGATAATGAGTCTGTGATTTTTAAATCTATAATCAGATGATGATGATGATGATGATGATGATGAAAGCTTCTTTCTTAGGAGTGCACGCCTATGGAACTCTCTTCCGTTTGCCTGTTTCCCACCTGACTACAACTTGGATGTCTTCAAGTCCAACATAAACAAGTTCCTGATGAACCGCCCCCCCCTTAAGTAAGACACTTTATTAAATCTCCATTATTAACAATTATTATGTTACTATCCCATTGATTACTGTACACGCAATAACCCTTATCCCTGAGTGGTTTCCGGGCCTTGATAAGTGGTGACTACCTTGTAAAAAAGAAGAAGAAGAAGAAGAAGAAGAAGAAGATGATGATGATGATGATGATGATGATGATGATGACGACGACGACGACGACGACAACGACGACGACGACGACGACCGGACGGACGGACGGACGGACGGACGGACTATAACTTTAACAGTGATACAAATTCTAATTAGAGTATACACAAGGCGAGGAAAATGATGGCAATATCAAAGAAGGATGACAAACACAGATGTTTGGTTATGAAGCAGATTCCGCTAATATCTTTACTTGTATCAGATCTACTTCCACGTTAATTAAAGAACGCGTTTCAAGACATAAGTTCCCCTTCCTTAACTCAAAGACAGGAATGTGTCATGGTTTGCCAGATCACCACTCCCATTTGGCAAAGAAAACACGCTGGTCGGCAAAGACAAACACGAAATCGACACTCCGGGGGAGGGGGGGATACTCCAGGACCACGTGTTCTAAAAATAGCAACACCCTTTTTTTTTTCCATACAACAAAGAAAAAAAACACATTTTTCATAAACTAAACAAAGGAAAAAGGACTATTATTTCGACCTTAGATTAAAATAAATATAGTTAATAAACACCAAAGATACTTTTAACTGTAAGTGATATCGTGTGAAATTATTTATAGTCATTCATTTGTTTATCAAGCCAGTCGACTGTAGCATGAACAGTTTTCTTTGAAGCAAGCGACTTTTTTTTTTTTCAGGAAATCATCAGAACAGTAAGGTTTTTATCCTCGGCTCCCCTAATCACGAGATTAGACCAATCCTTGGTCCCTATTGATTGCGATGAAGTTCTGATTCTGTGCGGTTCTAGGCGGTCCACCATTTGAGGCTTCTCTATGAGAAGAGATTAGTTTATTTCAAATCGTTTGGGGCGCCCTGTCTAGCCTGACATTCAGTTACCTGTTCCAGTGCCAACTGACATCTAGCTATCTGTTCCAGTGCCTACTGATGTCCAGCTACGCGTTTCAGTGCCCACTGACATCCGGCTACCAGTTTCCAGCATCAGATCCCATCTATACGACACGTCTATGTCATCCTACCCAAAGGATCCAAGAATCTCAACCTCGCAAGACGCTCGTTCTTGCTCCATCTGATCCTGAATCCATTGGTATACATTTTACCTTTATCTTAGTAAACGATAAAACACGGTATCTTTAACCTAATATCTATGTTTGTCATCTCTTTGCTATAACCGTCGCTTTCCTTGCCTTGTGTCAACCTTATTAGTTGTACGGTCGAGTGGAACCTTCACACCCTTCGATTCTTCTGAAACAAATGCATTATTTAAATTTCTGGTTTTATCTTGAAACAAAAAAAAAACAAGTGAAGCATGCATGGTCCCCCGTGAGTGTACAGTGAACAAGGCATAAAAAAATGACTAAGTTCAGCATCCCCCCCCCCATTTAGCCCCAAAAGTCCCCAGGGGATGTCAAATCCTGGTGAAAATCAAACAGCGCAGTTTTAGGCCTTAACATATGTAAATTTGAGTTCTGCACCATGCAAAAAAAGAAATGACCAAGTCCATCATTTGCCCCCCCCCATTTAGCCCCAAAAGTCCCCAAGGCCTTAACATATTTAAATTTGAGTTCAGCACCATGCAAAACTGCTAAATAGACATACAACAAATTTTAGACAAATATGGTAAAATAGTCCCAAAAATGGAGTGTTTTTATTAGCTCTAAAAGAGCCCCTGGGGCACACCCACGAGTTATTGCGAAGTATAGATGAACAAAATTATGTAGAAATCAGTTAGTTACAACTTTTCAGGAAGTTTTATAAAATCCAAAGCATCAATTTTTTTTTTTAATAATCACAAAAGTGTCAATTTTAGCCATTTTAACCCGAAAGGCACCCCTAGGGGGGCAACTGGAGTTTTCCCGGAAAATCTGTTCTGTTACTTTTTTACTCATATCATGTTTAATGTTTGTGCAAAATTTCAAAAAAATTCCAAGGCGTAGTTATTGAGAAAAAGTGTGGACAGACAAACGGACGAATGGACAAGGGTGAATTTACAGGTCAACCCTCCTTTTGTCTGGGGCGGGGGGGGGGGGGGTAAAAAAAACGCAGAAGAATCCATATCAACTAGAATGATCAATTGTGGAAAAAAATCGTCATATAGACTGGGCTCAATTTCTTGTCACCTTTGCGAAACTGAAATGTTAATAATTCTTAGGTACAATCCCACTCTTTTAAATCTGACATCCCCCCACCTGACCTCATATCCGCATAAAAGAAAATATAAATTTGACCAAAATTAACCGGTATCTGCTTTCTCTTATTTGAACTTGAATTTATGCGCTTGATGTACATTTATAAATCTGATATTTGCGACAGTGCTATTATACTAATAAATCCATACTTATTCAACCCTTTATATTCTTTGAGTTTGTCAGTTTCCTTTTACAATGTAATTTTGTATCTGTGTGGGTTTATATTTGTACAAGTTAAAAAACCATTTCATCCAAGGCATGAAAATTGTCAAACAAAATGTTTTTACTATAGGCTTTAAAAATAAAGGTACAAGATTCAATTTGAAATTTATTTATCTTTCAAAGTGCACTTTTATAAATTTTACAAAGTAAGGTATAAAAATTTAATTTAAATTGGATAAAAAAAAATTACCTTGGATTTATTTTATGTAATGTACATTCTGTTGCACTTTAAAAAAAAAAAAAAAAAAACATTGAAAATTTTATATCTATATCATTAATTGCTAGATGAAAAATTATGTTTTTAAATTGCAACAAAATGTACATTACATAAAATAAATCCAAGGTAATTTTTTTTATTCAATTTAAATTAAATTTTTATACCTTACTTTGTAAAATTTATAAAAGTGCACTTTGAAGATAAATGAATTTCAAAGTGAATCTTGTACCTTTATTTTTAAAGCCTTTAGTAAAAACATTTTGTTTAATAATTTTCATGCTTTGGCTGAAATGGTTTTTTTAACTTGTAGCTTATCTTTTTAAGATTATATTTTATATAAAACTCTCCTTCTCTCTGTTTCAGTTTGCATTTCTCCTCGCACCACAACTCATTTTTGCAACCCCCTCTTTGTATTATTACAGATTTGAATATTCTCTCTGTTTCAGTTTGTATTTCTCCTCATGCCACAACTCACTTTTGCACCCCCCCTTTGTATTATTACAGGTCTGAATATTCTCTCTGTTTCAGTTTGTATTTCTCCCTAACCACAGCTCATTATT
Organism: Euprymna scolopes; assembly: GCF_053919585.1. Lineage (NCBI taxonomy): Eukaryota > Metazoa > Mollusca > Cephalopoda > Sepiida > Sepiolidae > Euprymna > Euprymna scolopes. The sequence continues at coordinate 36,858,177 of NC_136524.1, read as the reverse complement.
TGCAACCCCCTCTTTGTAATATAGGTCTGAATAATGAGAAAATTTGAATTTTTTTTTAAACTTTAAAATAACTTTTTTAGATTAAATGTTTTTGAACTTCTTTCAGAATAGAACATCTTCAAAATTTAATGAGGAACATATTTCATATAACTTTCATTAACAAATATTCAGTACATAACGAGAAAAATAGAGATGAAAATTTCAAAAGGAATGTATAACTGGTTACGGTCAATAGTAGTCCTCACCAGCGAAAGTCTTTGTTATTGTTATTCTATTATTATTATTATTTAAAACATTTTGTGTCCTGCTCTTTCGCGCAAAGACTAATATTCGTATACATGTATTTTTTTTTTTTTTTTTTTTTACACAGTGATCACCACTTATCAAGGCCCGGAAGCCACTCAGGGATAAGGGTTATTGCAAGTACATTAAGTTAGTGAGGAGATTTGCTGACGTGTTTACATAAGGGGGCGGTTCATTAGGAATTTGTTAACATTGGACTTGAAGACATCCAAGTTGTAGTCCGGAGGGGAGCAGGCAGACGGAACAGAGTTCCACAGGCGTGCAGTTCTAAGAAAGAAGCTTTGTTCATGGAATCCGCGCTTTGATTTAGGCACAGATACAGAGTGGGGGAAATTTTTCACAGTGGATTCAGCTAGACGGGTGTTTTTCGTGAAAGATTGGCGAGGGGGGACCAGAGATTGGAGTTCAGACGAGCTTCTGCCATGGAAATAACGATAAAACAAGGACAGGCTCGCAACGTCTCTTCTGTGGGAGAGAGGTTGCAGCGTAGAGAAAAGGGCATCCCCCACTAAGCCACGAAGTCTATTTTGTACTCTGTCAAGGCAGGATAGGCTGTTTTTAGCAGCTCCTGCCCAGATATGGCAACAGTATTCCATCCTTGGACGTACTTGGCTTTTATATAGATAGAGAGTTGCATCAGTAGTGAGATATCTTCTGGAGCGGTAGAAGGATCCCACCATCTTTCCAGTGACCTTGGCAACAGACTTGATGTACGTGTTCCATTTCATATCAGGAGTAAAGGTCAAACCCAGAAGCTTGTCAAAACACGGAGCCTCACCCAGACGAGAGCCATCCATCACAATTGATGCCAGTTGGGGATCAGAGCGTTGATGATGTAAGGAAAGGAGTTTGGTTTTGGATGCATTAAAGGTAACCAGTCACATCTTCCCCCACTGAACCACGCGCTCGAGATCAGAGGAGAGAGAATCAGAGAGAACTTTGTCATTTACAGCCTTTGATGTGTTGCCGTAGATGGTCGTGTCATCAGCATAGATGTCAACGAATGATTTAAGTATGTGTTTAGGGAGGTCATTGATGTAGATCAGGAAGAGAGTTGGGCCCAGGATTGACCCCTGAGGGACTCCAGCATTTATATTGCAGGCCTCCGATTTTTGTCCATCTACCACTACTCTTATGAGACTATCGGAGAGAAATGATTTAATGATTGAGAAAACATTTCCCATTATACCGTAGCTGGAAATCTTGTGAAGTAGACCCTTATGCCATACCTTGTCAAAGGCCTTTGATATGTCAAGAGCAATTGCCCTAGAAAGGAAGCCTTTGTCAAGAGATTCACTTATCCTGTGGGATATAACCGTCAGCACATCTGCGGTAGATCTTGCAGAGCGGAAACCATATTGTGTGTCACTAAGAAGGTTATTCCTGCTGAGGTGGTTGACTATTTCTCTATTTAATATGGATTCCAGCAACTTACTCATAACACACAGGAGACTTATAGGTCTGTATTGAGAGGGAGATGACTTATCACCTGAATTCTTAAATATAGGGCAAACTGAAGAGGTCTTCCAGGGAGTCGGAAAGCACTTCTCCTTAAGGCAGCGCTTAAATAGTTTCATAAGTATGGGAGCAAGTTCTGGTTGAAGCTTTTTTAACACTATAATTGGGATGCCATCAGGGCCAGTTGCTTTACTGGAATCTAGGTTCTTTATTAGCTTGGCGACCTCATGCATGGATATTTGTATGTTACCTAGCTTGTTCTGTGTTATAGGAGGAAATATGGGGAGTTGATGGCCTTCGTCGCATAGGGTAGAATTAGCTGCAAAGTTCTTTGCAAATAGTTTGGCCTTGTCTGACGCTGACGAGATGACCTCTGGTCCATTGATAATGGTTGGGATAGAACGCACACTTCTGTTCAGGATCTTATTTGTTATTTGCCAAAACTGGTGGGATCCAAGCCGCTGATCAGCTACCTTGGATTTAACAGACTGAGCATATAGCTCTCTTGCATTTTTTATTACTCTTTTACAGTGGTTGCTGGCAGACCTGAAAGCAGCTTTAGTCTCAGTGCATCTATTACGTTGGTAGCTATGGAAAAAGTGATTTCTGTGCTCGATAGCAGCAGCACATTCTGGGGAGAACCATGGCTGGCTGTTAGGTTTTTGTTGAAATTTTTTAGATGGTATGAATTGGTCTATGCCTACAATTAACCATTCGGTCAGATCTGATACTATAGAGGACACATCCTTTTTAAACATGGAGTGCAGAGGTAAATCAGATATGAATGTACGGAAGCTATCCCAGTCAGCCATAGAGTATTGTTATATATCTCTATTAAAATATTTTTTAAAAAAATAAATCAAATAAGATATTGGGGGAGGGGGAGAAGAAATTAAAATAAAAATTAAATAAACTTTCTCTGATTCTGTCAAGATGACATGATTTATATTTTTAGCGGCCTTCCATACATCTTTTTCCTACACTTTTATCGAACTTTTGCTCCCTATCCCAATCTTTTTATCATTGATATTTTAAACTGCGGTAAACGGCTGTCTACGGTTTAAATAACCTTAATGAGGTTGACCATCTGCAGGTGTGATTTAGAAACTGCTCTTTTTGGTGCTTTTTTTTTGTTTTTGTTTTTTTGTTTTGTTTTGTTTTGCTTTTTGGTTGTCTTTCTTTTTCCAATTCATTTATTATTTTTGGTTTGTTTTAGCTTTTGCAGTCACACACACACACACACACACACACACACACACACACACACACACGCTCGTGTGCAAATAAACGAACGTTCATTCATTTCAATTTTCCCGCGCATTTTGCACAAAAATAAGTTCTTCTAGCAGCGGCATAATTTCAAATACGCCCACACACTTTTTCTCACAGCAACAAAAGTAAAATGAACATATTTCTGGCGGACGTAGTTGACGACAGTATCACGTGACACAAGCGACCAATGAGAAAATTTAGAAGATTGTCTTTTTAACGCTTTTCCAAAAACCAAAATACCAGCAGTAGCAATCTTGTTTTGGAGCCGGTCCAAAATGTATAAAAACGCATCAAACATTCTTTCTCCCCTTCTTTTTCCCTTCTTCTCACTTCGACGTCACATGAGAACATGCCTCTCGTTTTCATAACATCGTTGCTGTCAAAGCTGCCAAAACCATAATTACACACGTCACACGGGCACTCAAAAATCACACTTATGCACACACGCACCCATTCCGCAGATTTTCTAATTAATAACAACGAATTACTTTCCTCACAAATTACTTTCCTCATGGGACTTTTAAATAAGGCGAACTTCGCCAGTTAAAACACCAACCTTAAAATAAGGACATTATTTTCACACAAGACATTTACCTTCTAATCTTATTAATTCCACGAATGACTTTCACCTAACATTCTAATCATAATAACTTTGCAAGAACTTTCACCGATCGGACCTTTGCTTATTCATCTTGTTGTTTTTGTTAAAAAAAATAAATGCGGTGCATTTTAAACCAGAAGGAGGTATCATTTTGTTTTATTCCTTTTTTTATTATTTTGTTTGAGGCAAAGAGATTTAATTTCACTTAAACTTCTTTTCCCTACAAGCTCTTGTGTATTACTGTCAGGGGAGACCATTTTTGGTTTCAGTTTGGAGAGCTCACATTAGGGAGAGACAATGCAATTTCATGACCAAGACAACATATAACCACAATAAATACAATAACACGAAATAAAGCATTAATTATCTGAATTAAAATAAAATTAAGACAATAGAAAATAATTTTAATTAAAAAAAATTATTTCACAAAAAAATTAGTGAAAGTTAATGATTGAAAAAAAAAATTACAAAAAGTAAATGAAAGCAGTTAAAGTATATAACTTCTAAATTTTGTAAATAGTTGTGGAATACGTAATTGTTTTTTGGGTTTTTGTTTTTTAGAATATTATTTTTTTTACACATTTATTGAACTAGCATTTAAGCCCGGCGTTTCTCGGGTGTTTGGAGGTGTGTGTGGAAAAAAAAAAAAAAAGTGGTAGTAGAAAGGCAGGTGCGAACCCGAACCCCGAAGGAGGAAGAAAACGGGGGAAAAAAACCTGATGTCTTTGCTGTTACGACCACTGCCAAACCGGAAGTGACGTAGGTTTAAATTAAGGCTAGACAATCGAAAAGAGGGGATGACTTTCGAAAATATTGGCGGAAAAAGCGACTCCCCCCCCTCTGTAGAAAAGTGCCCAGTTGAAGTTGAAGATATTAGTGTTTTTAGCCAATTTTTCGGTATTTATCGTCTAAAAGGTCAAACTTCAAAATGATACTGATCTTGTAAAAATCCGTCGCCTCTCTCGAAAGTTTTAGGCAGGTATGCAAGCATACATACATACATACATTTATATATTGGTAGCTCAAATTTTCAGGCCAAATCGATTAAAAAGCTTGCCCTATTTCTGAATACCCTTTATGTAAAATTTCAAATGTTTAGACCAGAAATTATCTGAGTAATTTGGTAGAGACCGAAGCGGTTACATTTTTTTTAGCTTTGAGCCCTATTATAACCCCTTAACATTTATTGTTTTGGGCTCAAATCAAGTTATTAAGTTAGATTCATGTCCACGGAACCTATATCTAAAATTTCAAATGTTTAGACCTAAAATTGTCGGAGGAGTTTGGTAGAGTTCTCAAAGGTCAAATCGTTGAACTTTGACCCCTTAACAGCCAAATTTCTGGCCGAAAACGGATTAAAAAGATTTTCCCAAATCTCAGTATCCTGTATATCAAATTTCGAGTCTGTAGACTGAAAATTGTCAGAACTATTGCGTAGGGAAATGTACACAGGCAGACAGACAGACAGACACTTTCACTTTTATAGATATATAGATAAATATATTGTATTGTTGTTGACATTTGTTGTTTGTCAGTCATGAAGCCGCATTGTCTCCCTGATGTGAGTTCTCCAAACTGAAAAAAAAAAAGTTTTCCCGTGACAATAAAGCACAAGTGCTTTTTGTTTTTTTTTGTTTTGTTTTGTTTTATTTTTTTTTTTTTTTTTTTTTTTTTTTTGTTTTTTCTTATCTACCTATGATCCGAATTTACTTTCATAATCACCTTAGCTCTGAAGTGATTGCCTCTCACTGAAACACAACTGCAATTGCGTTAAACATACAAACGTTTACATACATATATTAGAGTATATATTGTTTTATATTACCAACCCTACTCAAAGTAAAGGCTTCATATTTCGGTTTATTTGTTAAATGTTTTGAAATTATCTTGGATTTCGTTTTCCTTTTATTTAACTAGCAGTCCAGTCCGGCTTTGCTCGGGCCTATGTACTGTTCATAACTTTATGTGCCTATGTATATATATATATATTAAAAACTTTGACTCATGTCCAGGTAACCTACATCTAAAATTTCAAGCGTTTAGACCGAAAATTGACAGAAGAGTTTGGTAGAGACTGCAAAGGTCAACTCTTTCAACTTTGACCTCTTGGCAGCCAAATTTTTGCTCCAAAACCGATTAAAAAGCTTGCTGCATGTCTGAATACCCTTTATGTAAAATTTCAAATGTTTAGACACAAAATTGGCTGAATAGTTTGCTAGAGACCGCAAATGACAAATCTTTTGAACTTTAACCCCTTGGCAGCTAAATTTTTGTCCAAAAAACGATTAAAAAGATTGCCATATGTCTGCATACGCTTTATGTAAAATTTCAAATGTTTAGACCAAAAATTGGCTGAATAATTTGGTAGAGACCGCAGAGGTTAAATTTTTTTAACTTTAACCCCAATTTTGATCCTTAACATTTATTATTTTGGGCTCAAATCAAATTAAAAAGTTTGGCTCATATCCAAGTAACCTACATCTAAAATCTCAAGTGTTTAGATCCAAAATTGGTGGAGGAGTTCGGTAGAGTTTTCAAAGGTCAAATCGTTGAACTTTGACCCCTTGACAGCCAAATTTTTGACCAAAAACCGATTAAAAAGATTTTTCCCAAATCTCAATACTTCTTATGTCAAATCTCGACTCTCTAGACCCAAAATTGAGAGCGTTATTTGGTAGGGAGATGTACACACACACACACACACACACACACACGCACGCACGCACGCACGCACGCACGCACGCACACACACACAAATTTTCACTTTTATAGATATATAGATAGATAGATTTATTTATTTATATTTTTAAAGTGAATTAGCTGCCATTGTATTTTTTTTCTTCTTGCTGTTAGTATTAGAGTCTCATAGTTAATTTCATTAACCTGAAATAGAAATATACTTAGCAAGCATAAATAATGATCAATGACTAACTAAACTGTGCCCAAGTATGAATATACACATTTATTAAATACCCTAACAAATGTAAAAACCGCACATGTAACAATGACAAAGCAATAGAAATATTCATTAACTCACCACCTGGGTGGAATCTCGGTTTTAGCTAGGACGGAGATATACCGCAAAAGTTAGAATGCGTTCAGCATGGGAAAGAAGTGTTCTCGGCCAGGATGTTTTTTCTCCATGAGAGGTAGGATGCTTTTCTCCATGTGAAGTAGGATGTTTTTCTCCATGTGAGGTAGGATGGATTTTCCCCCATGTGAGGTAGGATGGATTTTCTCCATGTGAAGTTGAATGGATCTTCTCCATGTGAGGTAGGATGTTTTTTCTCCATGTGATGTAAGATGTTTTTTCTCCATATGAGGTAGTATGTATTTTCTCCATGTGAGGTAGGATGTATTTTCTCCATGTGAGGTAGGATGTATTTTCTCCATGGGAGGTAGGATGGATTTTCTCCATGTGAGGTAGAATGGATTTTCTCCATGTGAGGTAGGATGGGGTTTCTCCATGTGAGGTAGGACATTTTTTCTTCGTGTGAGGTAGGACGTTTTTTCTCCATGTGAAGTAGGACGTTTTTTCTCCATGTGAGATAGGATGTATTTTCTCGATCTGAGGTCAAATGGTTTTTCTCCATGTGAGGTAGGATGGGTTTTCTCCATGCAACATAGGATATTTTTTCTCTGTGTGAGGTAGGATGATTTTTTCTCCATATGAGGTAGGATGTTTTTTTCTCTATGTGAGATAGGATGGTCTTTCTCACTTTCGTAGATTGTCTCTACAATGTAAAGTATGAACATATTTGTTTAAAAGATTTTACCTACGAAACTCTTTTGTCAGTCTTTGGACTACAGATATGAAACTTCCTATATAAGGTATTTGAACCCATGCAAAATTTTATACTTGGATTTTAGCCAGGTAAAATCTACAAAAGTGTGAAAATTAAAAAAAATGAAATTTGATAGGTGAAGGTCGAACAACAGCATTACAAATATGCATGCATAAATGTTTTAATTTTTAGCCGTGCAGCAAACATGTCTTCATAGGTCAGGCATTAAGTGCAAAGGAAAAAAATAATTTGTAAACTAAACGTTTTGGTTTCGATTCTCGGTGGTGGCGCACGAGTCATTTTTTGAAAAAACTTTTTAAAATCATATATATATATATATATATATATATATATATATATATATATATATATACTAGCAGGCCACCCGGCATTACCTGGTCGTAAAATATGCTTCAATATGATATTTTGATTAATGCAGATTTCGTATTTATTATTATATTATATTGGATCTAATATATAGCAATGATTTAAAAAAGCTTTTTCAATATATATAAATATATATATAAATATATATATATATATATATATATATATATATATATATATAGAGAGAGAGAGAGAGAGAGAGAGAGAGAGAGAGACTCAAAGAAAATAAGAAAATAATATAAAAGTATATACTAATGCATATAGATTTATTCGTTTATTCAATAAGGAGATGCTTTTCTATATCAGTTGCAAAACAATTTATTGAGCTTTGCATTATCCCGATAAGTCTCCCCTTAAAGAATCAATCTTTTTCTTTAAATTCCCCCATATATATATATAAAATAATACATAAATGTTCGTTTTATTTGATTTCCTCGTTGCTTTATTTCACTTTCATTTTTTTTTTTATTTCAGATTGTGAGGAAATCTATCAAAAAAGCGGCATGAAACTAAAAGGAGATTTTTTCTTAACAATATGGCCGAGTAAAGCACCACACAAGTTTAAAGTAAGATGTCGTATATATAATAACACAGGTAAGTAAAAAAAAAGAAAGAGAAAAAAAAAGAAAAGAGAAAAATGTAAATTAATAAATGCCAAAAGATTTTTTTCTCCATTTTTTTTTTTTTTTTTTTTTTTTTTTTAATTACATTTTCACCCCAAACAAGGCAAATTGCCACTTTGGTGTAGGGGGCTACTATCAGGGGCAACAACTACTGGGGTACTATGTAGAGATTTGGGCAGCAAGATGTCGGTTTACGTTGCACTTGAACTTCTGCACGTCAGTACTGTTGGGGAAGCAGGGACCTGGAATGGAATTCCAGAGTCTAGCGTTTCTGGGGAAGAAACTATTGGAGTAAAAAGATCTTTTACATCTAGTGATCTCTACAGTATGGGGGTGGGATTTAGAAGCCTGTCGGGTTTGTCGAGGGTGCTCACGTCGTGGAGGCACAAGTGATTGCAGTTCGTCAGAGCAGTCACCACTAAAATACTTGTAGAAAAGGCAGAGGGATGCAACGTTTCATCGATGGGACAGAGGCTGAAGCTTAGATGCCAGTTCAGGGCCTATCAGGTTTGCGACTCTCTTTTGAACCTTGTCAAGGAGCGAGAGACTAGTAGCAGATGCACCAGCCCAGATGTGGCATTTATGCATTGGACATTTTTTTTTTATCAATGACATTAATGTCCATTTTTCGCCAAGCTGTTGCAACAGGTCTCACCTATATGGAATAATTTTGCACTACGAATATAGAAGCTATAAGCATGGTCATGAGTCTTATGTGTGCAGTGACATGAAGTAAGTAATAGCTGTAGTTCTATAGGAACTTCTCCGAGACAATTTTGACTCTTGTTTTGATGACCGGTTTTTCAAAAAATGACTCGTGTGCCACCACCGCGTCAAATGTACGACTAAAAATGATGTACAATCAATCAATTTACAACTAATTGCTGCTGCAGTTAATTAAAGCAACTTCACTACAGGCAATCGACTGGGTCCGTCAACGTAAAATATCATAAAGCAATCTTGTTGATGCCTCCGTTCAGTCTCAAAAGACAAAGGATACCCCCTGTAGGGGCAGCTTGTAATTGTGAGGCAAGGGTTGTGCAATCTCCAACCACACTTCTCTCGAAACGGCACTGTTTGAGTTCAGTGACAAAATAGAATAGCAGAGATCACATACAGCACCTGGAAGTCCCAAATAGTCACCCATTGGTCATTTTTTGTTTGTTTTTGTCTTTATATCTCGATAACTACTTGTCTCTACAAAATTTCAATATGATTTTCGTATTACGCATAGTTGAAAACCTTTAAAAGTCGTCATTTAAAGAAACTTATCATAAATAAAATAAAAATAGAGAAAAATTACAACTTTTAATGGTTTTCGAGTATGCTGAAAACAAATATCTCGTGTAGATGATTGTTTCTCTGTTCATTATCGGAGCGATAACGAAACTTTGTTTGGAACTCCTTTTGTTGCCTTTAAAAAGTTATATTGTCGTCGAACAATTAAATTTTCATTGATTCCGACTTCGATACCTTAGTCTTCTATTGGGTCTTCATTTTGTAACAAGTTGTCGCAAACTTCCGGAGCAGAAAGATCGCCAGTCAACAGCGAAACGGCTGAAAATGTTTAAAATTTCAATTACCGTTTTTGATCCCACAAGTTGCTGAAAAAAAATGAACATGTCATGCTCGCTACTGAAGCGCGCTATAAAGCAAATCTATTTCTCTGCAACCAACAATCCACAAATTTCTTTAAAATTTGTAACTTACAAGGTTTTCGACTAGGCTAAAGACGAAACTTTCATTTAAATTTTACAGAAACAAGTACTTTTCGAGATATAAAGACCTGTATTATAGAATTTCTAATTTTCTATAGAAGGTGTGTATGCGCACAAGAATATCTGATATGCCTGTACTGCAAATTCACACACACCAAATGATTTTTCCGATAGAAAAGTTACATCGCTTCATTCAAAATATCGCTGACACTTTTTTCACATTTTTTTTCTTTTTTAATCAGAATTTCATTTTCTTTTCTTCACTTCATTTCATTAAAAAAAAAATCGCTGACATTTTTGCACATATTTTATAAGAATTTCATTTTTTTTTTTTTTTCACTTATATTTCATTAAAAAAAATTGCTGCCCAAGACACACTGCATGAAATAATGCAGCGCCCCCACAATCATGGAGGGTTAGGAGGCACATCTATTGGCAACTATAGTAGAAGATGCTATTGCTGCCAACAATTTTGTGAAAGACAACACATAGGAATCTGCTAGAACTCTTATGAAGGTCGAAACTGGTATCACAGATTGTTTTTGTTTTGTTTTTTTTTTGTTCTGTTTTGTTTTTATCCTGCGTTCTCCCACGTCCCTTCTGTTCTGCTGTAAAATATTCCACAATCTCCCAACAATTTATTTTAACTATTCCTCTCCTTTTTCACAATTCTCGGTATCAAAATTTAATACACAGCTGATTCTTCTCCTTCTGACAATTCCCAGTCTCAAAAGTCAATAGACATCTGACAAAACTCACTTCTGTCAAAAAGAATACCCTTCTCTGATCAGCAGGGTTTTTTTTTTTGTTTTTGTTTTTTATTGAAACCGTTCCTCCCCCCCCCCCGGCCTTCATATATATATATTACATGCCCTTAAGTCTCGTTCCCTTACGAGATCGCCAGCCTATAAGCAAACTCAGCGACTTTTCTTTTTTCTTTTTTTTTTTTCTTTATTCTTTTTGCTTGACGCGGACACTGCATGCTGTGCAAACATCATGGTTTTTATTAATTTTTGGTCATATGTTCTCTAGTTTATTTTCATACAAACACATTCCGCAAACGATTCTGCTAAGCTAGTATAAGACCATCAGCATAATGACCCTCTCATGGGACACCAATGCAAAATACCTGCGACAGATCATCGATCACCATGATGAAAAGTAAGGAAAAAGCTGAAAACAGAACCCTGACGAACCTCAACCCTCACATAAAACTCATCTCTGTAGCTGTCTCAAAGACAATCTCTGTTCCAAGTGTTAGTTCCTTGAATGAGACATGCAATCCACTTATCCATTTCAAGCTTCCTCATTGCCTACCAAACAACCTGGCTAGTCAAAAGTTCTTTTCTTTTTTTTTCTTTCTTTTTCTTTTCTTTTTTTTTTTTTGAAGGGTGGGGGTGGGGGGAGAGATCTCCAAAAGCCATGTAAAGAGGTTTCTAAATCGCCAGGTGTTTCTTCTGCAGCTGTTGCACCACGAAGATGTTATCATTTGTACTTGTACGTGGCACAAAGCCAAACTAAGAAGCATTAATTAACATCCTCAGCTGTCTAACGAGGTCATCGTTTATCCTCTCCCCTATTTTCATAATCTGTTCCATTAATTTGATCAGAAGAAATATTTTCTTAAAATATTACCAGCGAGGGGCAAGGGAAGGGGGGGGGGCTTTTTCAGGTGTAAAATACGCTTAAATATGATATTTTAATTTGTACAGATATAAAGTCATGATTTCAAAAGTTTTTAAAAAAAGTATTTAGGTGCCATCAGCTAGAATCGAAACTGAACACGGAAAGCTGATGACGTTATCACTGCCCCAATGTGACACGCATATAAATCGATTAAAAATTAACAATTAAAAATAAACTAAAAAGAATGTACAAAATGCTTAACGATTTTTTTTTCAATTTTAACCCGTTTTGGATCCATTAAAAACACTTTTAACCAACTAAAACCCATAAAAGAATGGTCCATAGAGTTTGAAAATATGGAGACAGACAAGCAGACAGACAGACAGACATATAGCCGTTTATAGTTTATATATTAGATTTGTATTAATTTTCAAGGGAGGTTACTTAAATAAAAACAGTTTATTTTTTAATTACAATATATATATATATATATATATATATATATATATATATATATATATTGTAATTTTCAAAAAAATGTATTTTCAAAAAACTATATATATATATATATATATATATATATATATATATATATATATATATATATATATACTAGCATGGGTACCCAGCGTTGCCTGGGTTGACATGAAGTTCTGTTTGAAACACACCTGTATACTAATCATTTTCATCATGGGTAACGTGGATACCCCCACAATAAAAATAAAAGAACGGATGAAAACATATAAATGTAATCGCCCAAAAAAAGAAGTATGTGATATCCTCTCCACCAGATATTCTCCGGATATTGAGCACTGGAAAGACCCCCTAGCACTATCACTTGTAGTTCAATGGAAGATTGACAACATTCTCTGTTCATATTTCTGCTCCATGGCACAGCCTGCAAGGGCAAATAGTGACACTGTTAACCATATTCAGGTTTAAAGTGGTCCTTAACAAACATTCAGAATGTATATCTGAATGTAAATATTTTCTACCAGTTTCTTTACATGGTTTGTCGCACATTTCTATTTATTTTGGGGGGTTTTTTGGTCAAATTAATTTGATTGATTTGATGCTAGCAAATGTATAATACAATAAATACTTCAATATCAAATTAACTTGCACTATATATTTTCAAAATATAATAGCTAATACATCCATCTTATTTTTAGGCATTTTCTGTATTATCAGATTGAATCCATTTCAGAATTATCTCCCTTTCATTATAAATGCTTGAAAAATTACTTTAAAATTTGACTTTATAAAATTTCATAACCCTTTGTTATTTTATTAAATTTTACTGTCACTCTTGAATAGAAGTTTCCTATCTTTGATTGCTGTGCCAGAAATGGAAGATGTTGGCCGGTTCTCCAATGTTTAACCTTGATTGTTTTATTCAAGGAGTTCATTTCATCAGTTCTGGGATCGGTATTTATTCAGGTGACAAACCTCACCCAGCTTACTCATTTGAAAAGACCCTTTTAAGTTGAAATAAATTTGTAATGAGATTTGGCCAAATTTTTTATTGCGTTTTTTTTTCTTTTAACTCTATTATTATTCTGCTACTCATTGAGCTCTCCTATATGAGATTTCCTACAAAAATTGCACTATCCTTTACAGATACAACATTATATGTGTGTGTGTGTGTGTGTGTGTGTGTGTGTGTGTGTGTGTGTGTGTGTGTGTATATATATATATACTTCAAAATAAAGTTATCCAACAAATCAACTTGTATGGGAGTGCAGAGTCATCTGAGATGGCATGGACGACAAGATTTGGAGAACTCAATGTGACAGCGATCATCTGGAAAGATGCAGCAATCATCATCATCATATATATGTATATATATATATATATATATATATATATATATGTTTTATGTATGTATATATATGTATATATATATGTATGTATATATATATGTATGTATATATATATATATATATATATGTATATATATGTATGTATATATATATATATGTATGTAGTATGTATGCATGTATGTATTGGGTATGCGAGTAACCTACTACCTCAGGGAGATGAACGCCTCTTCCTTGCATAGTTTTAGGTTCCCCTTGGGCAAGGTGTAGTACCTATTAGCCTCCCTCTCAAGTTCTGGAGGGTTACTATATTGTGAGAACTAGGGATATATAAATACATATGCATGTTTGCTTGCTTATGTGTATGTGTGTGTATATGTCCAGCTGCCGGAAAGGTTAAAACTCCGTGATAATAAAACATGCACACTATGCCACTGCTCATTCATCTCACTATTTCAGTTTGTCATTGTGCAACCAGTGGTAGGGTGCGAGAGGGTACAATATGTGTAGCACAAGCATGTTGTGTCGCGATCGTTATATGCAGATATCTTTCGAAGAATTAAAAAAAAAAAAAAAAAAAGTAAAAGTCCTATGGCGATAGGTGAGTGGTGACGGGCACAGGCTTAGCGGGCTGGAAGTGCATAGCTGCAAATCTGCATATAGGCGGCCAGTGATTTATCTAACATTGTCAACTAAATCGCTTACAGGGTGGAAGCAACTTTGGTGGATGATCTGGCGGCTGAGCAGCCTTTTCTAGGGATACACCGCTCACCCATGAATTTGGGAAGGGTCTAGAAAAGGTGACCTAAAAATTGTCTACCCTTTTATTAGCTGGTCGGCTTCCTGTGGTCGGCGGCTGCTCTATATTTGCAGGAGAAACAAGATAAAGTTGAAGAAAAATAATAAACAAGGAAAATCAAAGTTCTATCAGGAGAGGAATAACCTAACTGTTGCTATGTGGAATGTGAGAACTTTGGTAGATGTCCTGGATAGTGAAAGACCTGAGCGTAGGACAGCTACAGCTATTGTTGCAAGAGAGCTCGCTAGGTACAGCATAGACATTGCGGCATTGTCTGAAACACGATTGAGGGGTGAGGATCAATTGGTGGAAGTGGGCTCGGGATACACCTTTTTTTGGAAAGGAAAACCATCGGGGTGGAATTGGCTTTGCAGTGCGTTCTGATTTGGTGAAGAGGATTGAACAGCCAATCTGTGTAAGTGACAGAATTATGATGATGCACTTCCCTCTTGCACACAGTAGGTATGTGACGATTTTATCCGTGTATGCCCCTACCATGGGTCATGATGAAGACACCATCACGGCGTTTTACCGAGATCTCAGTCGTACCATTTCCTCTATTCCTTTATCTGAGAAGATCTTACTCATGGGTGATCTAAATGCAAGGGTTGGCAAGGATCATCACACCTGGGACTCACTCGGCCGGTTTGGTGTAGGTAGGGTCAACAGTAATGGTCTGTATCTTCTCCATCTATGCACTCAGTTTGACCTTGCTATCTGTAACACTTTCTTCAGCCAAAAAGAGGTCCATAGGTTTACCTGGACCCATCCTCGTTCAAAACAAGGTCATTTGATTGATTACATTATTTCCAGGAAGGCAGATTTGCGGGACATCTGTAGTGTGCGTGTTATGCGTGGAGCTGAATGCGGCACAGATCACTTTTTGGTACGCGGGAAGTTGAAAATCTGTATAAGGAGGAAGTGTAGGTTGGGTGGTGTTGGGATTTCCAGGCTGGTTGATGTGTCCAGGCTGGCTGATCCAAGTGTACGTGAAAAGCTTTGATCCGTAGTTAATTCTGCTGATTTTTATGGGTCGTGGGCCCATTTTAAAAATACAATCTATGAAATAAGTGTA
>NC_136524.1:36830210-36837710 GCF_053919585.1 Euprymna scolopes | reverse complement strand
GGGGAGGCTTAATGCCACTCAAATTCCAGTGGAGACCTATGGCCACTGCTAAGGAGAAATCAATGATAAGCGGCTGTTGCAATAACCTAAATTCACTTGCAAACATTATCAGAAGAGGTGAAGAGTATTGGAAAACTGGGGAGACCTGCAGGCTGTTTTGAAGGAGAGATCTTTAATGATATGTGGGAAAGAAGCTACTTGTGAGCCGCCAATAATAATAATAATAATAATAATAATAATGATAATGATGATAATAATAATAATAATAATAATAATTAATAATAATTACTTTCGACTGTACAGAAGTAGACGGTTTCGTTGTTTCCGTGATTGTTGGAATAATTTTGAGATTTTAACTGATACCAGAATGCGTATTGTTTGCACGTGGATTTATAACTGAATTTACTTGAGAGTTTTGCTTTTGTTTCAATTGTAGAGCAGTGAGCAGTGTCGTTGTTTTCATCAGTGTTGAAATAATTTTATGATTTTCACTAATACCACACGGCGTGGTCTTCTTTCTATACGTGCCCATCGTATTTATTATTTATTTGTTTATTTTTAAGAATAACAATAGTTGTAATATTATAGTCTAAGTAGTCATATTGGTGATGATGAAGTAATGATGATGGTAATAATAGTAGTAATAAAAATAATGATAATAACAATAACATAATAACAATAACAACAATACATACATACTAACAATTTTTCCTTTTATGATGCTTCTTGTCGGAAAAATCCGGCATTTTAAAGTAAAAGATAAAAAAAGACAACACCAACTTTGAAAACATTCAGATTAGAAACGGAGAAATTTTTTAGATTAGTACTGGAAAATCTCTCTCTCTCTCTCTCTCTCTCTCTCTCTCTCTCTCTCTCTCTCTCTCTCTCTCGCTCGCTCGCTTTTTACATTTCTTTTTCTGTCAAAATAAAAAAACAAACATTTTATGGAGTCGACACTTGTGATAGTAGTAGTAGTAGTAGTAATAATAATAATAATAATAATAATAATGGTAATGGTTATAAAAATAATGATTAGAGTAATAAAATAATAATAAATCATCTGAAAGTTGCTATATTATCGGAGTAGAAGTAGGGATATGCCCCCACTCTCCTACAAAGTACCTCATAGGCATGCTGAAATATTTAGCCTCTGAAAATCTAATCATAATCCTAACCTTCTCATTGTGGCTTCGTCTCTAAACTCGACAGACCTGTGCTACTGATAGGAGGGGGGGGCATTGGGTGAATAACTAGCACTAGTAGCTCTGGTTAGATGGTGCTCGACAGTCTGGTAAGGAAAGCTCTGATTTCAAACCACTAAAGATGGTGCCTCGAAAAAACAAAACACCGGTGGTTGTGTAACCTAAAATTCACTAAACTTCTCCAAAGTATATGAGAATAATGGCGTTAATAGAACTGGAACTCAAAGTGAAGGGGCACTGCGGTTGATAACCTTCGGCCCATCACCTGCCTTCCACTGATGTTGAAACTGCTGACAGGCATTTTGGCAGATGAGATTTACAAATACCTCGAACAGCAAGAGATTTTATCGAATGAACAAAAGTGATGTAGACGATGGTCGTAGAGAGATGAAGGATCAGTTTCTTATTTGATAGGACAATACTTCAGAATTGTAAGAGAAGATCCACAAAAATCTATGTGCGTCATGGATAGATTATCGCAAAGCATATGATCTGGTTCCACATAGCTGGACTAACGAATGTACGGAAATGTATGGAATGGCAGCGAATGTGCAAGATTTCTTGGAAAGAAGCATGAAACAATGGAAAACATCTTTGGGAAGTTCATATGAAGGGCGGGATTTTTCAGGGGGACAGTTTGTTGCCATTGTTGTTTGTTTTGAGTATGGTACCCTTGTCATTCATATTACGAAAGGTAAATGCATGTTATGAGTGGGGAAAGGAGTACTGAGTAAACCATTTATTATTTATGGATGGCTTAAAGTTGTATGCAGAGAACAAACGCCAGCTAAATATGCTTGTAGGGACTGTTCAAATGTTCAGTAATGACATAGGTATGAAATTTGGCATGAAGAAGTGTGGTGTCTTAAAATCGAAAAGGGGAAGCAGTAAAGGAATAAAACCTTTGAATGGGGAAATGATAAAAGAGGTTGGAGAAGGAGGATACACCTACTTAGGAAATTTGGAATTAGATAAAATTTTAAAAAAAGCTGAAATGAAGGAGAGAATAGAAAAAGAATACAAGAGAAGACTATGGTTGGTTTTTAGGTCAAGATTGAATGGGAGAAACAAAATATCTGCAGTAAACACACGAGCATTAGTTATATTTCGATGTGGCATGGGTATTATTCAATGGAAAGAAAATGAGCTGAAGACAAGGAAAACGATGGCAATGAATGGAGCTCTTAAGTGAGTGAACTAGTAAGAAGCAAGGAATTTAAGGCAATAAATGAACAAAAAATGAAAGACAAGTTGATTGAGAAGAAAATACATAGCTTGTT
Source organism: Euprymna scolopes (assembly GCF_053919585.1). Classification (NCBI taxonomy): domain Eukaryota; kingdom Metazoa; phylum Mollusca; class Cephalopoda; order Sepiida; family Sepiolidae; genus Euprymna; species Euprymna scolopes. The sequence goes on along the minus strand of NC_136524.1, from coordinate 36,835,228 downwards.
CAGTAAAGAACTACCAGAGGCAGTGGACAAGGGGAAACCCTGGCGATGGTTGTTAAAATGTGACTTGAAGGTTGGGTCAGAATCCCTAATATGTACTGTGCAGGAGGCAAGCACTCAGGACAAATTATGTGAGGTATCAGATTGATAAAACGACTTCCCATCTCCCCTCTCCTTCCCATCTCTCTTCCCTTCCCAACTGGGTGGACAGAAAGTTGAAAATGTACAACACCTCGTCAGTAGTTGTGAAAAGTTAGCTCAAAAAGAATACCAGAGACGCATAACAGAATTGTGAGAAAGGTCCATTGGGATATCTGCTAGAAAAGAGGGGTTAAATGCAGTGAAAAATGGAATGAGCATGTTCCAGAAGGAGTGGTGGAGAATGATAATGTCAAAATATTGTTGGATATGAATATCTAAATGTGATAATATGATTGAAGCAAGGATACCAGATTTAGTTTTGTCGGAAAAAAAAAAAAAAAAGGAACACAAGACAATAATTATCGATATAGCAGTGTCAGCTGATGTGAATGTGGAGAAAGAAAAAAAAAGGAAAAAAAAAAGGAGGTTGAAAAATACCAAGATTTGAAAAGAGAGATAAAAAGGCCGTGGAAGTTGAAGAAGGTAAAAGTTGTACCTATTGTGATGGGAGCTCTTGGGATTGTAACAAAAGGATTTGACAAGTGGATTTAGAAAATTAGGATTCATTGCAATGTTGGAGTACTTCAAAAGACTGCCTTGTTGGGAACCGCCAGAATCTTGTGGAAAGTGCTGGAAGACTGAGAAAAGAAGATGCTGATAACCTATGTTCATTTGTTATGAGCCGCCTATCAGTATAAAATCGTCAATAACAACAGCCAGACACAAAATGTGAATGGACAGCAGAAATCTTAAAGTAAAACTTTCAAATGCGGAAATTAGTCTACAAGAAAGACAATCGCCAATCGAACATATAGAAAATGCAAGAGAAATAAAACAAAAATCAAATCAAGAAAACTGAAGCTACGAAATTGTAGGCTAACTAACCCCTCCCCTTCCCATCTCCCCTCTCATTCCCATCTCTCTTCCCTTCCCATCTCAGTCCCCTTTCCATCTCCCTTCCCTCCCATCTCCCTTCCCTCTCATCTCTTTCTTCCTCCCATTTCCCTTATCTTCCCTCTGCCCATATTCCTCTCCTTCCCTCACTGTCTCCCACCCTAAAAAAAAAAGTCGAAAGGTCAAAGAGAATGGAAAGACCGAGGAGTGAAAGCACTTACCAGACCTCTACTGGATTAGTGCATACTGGGACGTTGGAGAGGCTTATTGCCACCCAAATTCCAGTGAAAACCATTGATCATTGTCAGCAAGAAATCAACGGAAATCGATTGTTGTGATGGCACAAATTTATTCGTAAAAGTTGTCAAAAGAGGTGAGGATTACTGGAAATCTGGGGAGACATGTTATTACTCGGACTCCAGGGAACACAACCGGTCTTTTTCAATGAGCAATCGATGATGATGATGATGATGATGATGATGATGATGATGATGATGGTGGTGGTGGTGGTGGTGGTGGTGGTGGTGATGATGTCAGCATCAACTAACACCAGACTAATGTAATGATGGCCTTACACAAGATAGAAAATAACTTTTTAAAAGGTAAGGAATTGGTTTCGTAACCAAAAACCTAAATACACTTATTGTACCTATTTACTATGCCTCCCCACGGGACAGAGTTAGACACCAGGGTCGTTTTTTAACGTGGAGAAAAGGTACAAAAATAAAAATTGTCTCAGTCGTGAAGGATTTCTCCTTCACCGAAAGAGAACAAGAAATAGAAGTGCAGCATCTGAAGAACAGATACTACACTTTGATCTTGTCCCAAAGGCCAAGGAAAAGAAGTTCCAGTTAACATAATATCGAAAATAACTAATAGTTATTTCAGAATAAAATTATTATAATTTTTTTTTTTTTTTTTGTAGATTGTAACCATATGGAAATATTATTTAGTTCAGATGGCAACAAAAATTTTAATAACTTTATTCTTTAATCCAAGATCGCTATAAAAACAAAACATATGCTGTTGGTTCTTCTATAGAACTTTAGAACTTTATATGGTCGTTATTAATTTTTTTCTAAGTTATAAAATTTCTGATTTTCTGATGAGTATATGCTAGAAAATATTTAGTATTGATGCACTATAAATGATTGTTACTATGTAACGAAACAGTTCTATAAAATATACGGAAATTTGGATATGTGGAAAGAACTGAATGATAAGATGAATAAAATCTTGAAAATTGGAATGTAGCATCCATTTGTATATGCTCTGTTGTTAGATTTAACATATATTGAGCTTCATAAATAAAAAAGGATAGGGATAAATAAACAGTGAAATATAATTGAAAATGCATATTTTTCCCATAAACACACACGCACACACACACACACACACACACACACACACACACATATATATATATATATATATATATATATATATATATATATATATATATATATACTCTGTATAGAGAACACATAAGGAGATTGGAAGCCGTCCAACAGAGACACCTGAGAAGGATCATGAAGATCAAATGGAGTGACTTTATACCAAACACGGAAGTTCTCAGGAGAGCAAACCTAGATAGCGTGGAAGCTACCCTTGCTACTATGCAACTACGATGGACCGAGCACATTACTAGAATGGAAGACAACCGAATTCCAAAGATGATTTTCTACAGGGAACCGGAAAATGGAACCCGCAACGTAGGAGGTCAGAAGATTCGCTACAAAGATATAACAAAGCGGCACCTGAAGGCAATGAACATCAACGTTGAGACTTGGGAGGAACAAGCCAAAGAAAGGAGTGGTTGGCGGAACAGTCTCCACAAAGGAAAGAAAGAAATAGAGAGAAAGATTGGAGAAGCCTTAGAGCTGAGACATTAAAGACGACACAACCCTGGCACCCACATATGCAGTGCCTGTGACCGGATGTTTCACACTGAAAGAGGACTATGCCAACACCGAAGGATAAAGCACTGAAGCCCCGACTAGTCATCGTCAAGACTGACGGACTGCATGATGATGATGATATATATATATATATATATATATATATATATATATATATATATATATATATATATATATAATTTAAAGGAGATTAGAATATAGTCTAAAGAGCTAAGTGTATTTTAATGTAATAGTGAAATTACTAGTTTAATTAAAATACAGGAAATGCTCGTTGTAATTTAGATATATAATAAGCTCGATAGTTAAATGTCCTAGAGCTAATTCAATATTAAGTAATGTGATTTATAATTTAAAAATTAAAAAAAAAAATTTTTTAATTTAAAAATCAAATTTTAATTAAATTAAAAATCAGTTTCATAAGAAGGAACAACAACAAAGTCAATTATCTGTACGATCGTTTCGGAAATCCGTGCTTTTTATTTGTGGTATACATGAAGTCACGTAGAACAATTATACATAGTTTTTTTGGTAAGCACGGTCTCCTCATCAGCAAATTTAGGAGGATTTCTATTGAATTGAAAAATATACAACTGATGATCCCTTAAAAAATATAAAAAAAAAAAAAAAAAAAAAATATATAAAAATTGGTATTATAGTAAATTTGAGAGTTGATGCAGTGATTGCAGGTGATTAAATGACTTACTGACTAGATGTTTTTTTTTTTTTTGATGAATGATAAAAAATAATTTTTTGTGTGGTTTCAAATGTTAAAAACTTCAAAGACTATATATATATGTATGTATATATATATGTATATATATATATATGATAAGTCTGAATTATGTTCCTGTTTGGGTGAAATTGATCTAACTTATATTTGTTTGTTCAAAAAATCTAAAAATAGATTTAGCAAGATGATTCTCTATCTGCCCCACTCCCCCCTTTCTTACTTCCTTCCTCCCTCAATTATGTCTATCCTTCTTTCTCCCCTCTCCTTTTGACTTCTTAATATTCTTTCTTCTTCTCCTCTGTTCTAACCTCTCTTTTTTTTTTTTTTTTCATTTTTCCTCTCTTTCTCTTGCCGCCCCATTTTTCATTTTCATGTAGAATCTCCACTTTAACACTTTCCATTTGCCTTATCCATTATTTAAAACAAAAACATTTTAGATGAAAAACTGAATCTTCACCTCTCCATGATCCAATGGTTGTTTCTGGGAGCTGCATTTTACCTTGAACATTCATAATTCAGTTTTCTTATGGATTACTAATGGATTTTCAATGGACCATTTCAGAGTTTTCTTGTTCTGAATTTTACCGTCTTTCTCATTGGATATTTATCATATCCTTTTTCTCCTTTTTTCCCCCTGTTCCTCGCTGTATTAATCCCCTTGAATTCCTATAAATTGTCTCTAACTGTTAAATGACTTTTTTTATGCAAATATGATTAATTTTGTATTATTTGTTTCCTTTAACCTGAAAAATTTATTGTATATTTTGCAAACCTCTTCCCTCTGATGAGAAGAATTGCATTCTTAGAAACTCCATGAAATAAGATTTTTCTTGTTTTATTTGTATTTCTTGTCGGATGATTTAAATTTTGTATACCTTCCTTACAGGTTTATAACGTTTTTTTTAAACATTTGAATAAATTTTTAATAACAAGATTTATATATATATAGTAAGTTATGAAATTCTCATGAGAATTCGTTAGGCTTATGCAAAAAGTTGTGGTTATCACATGTTTATATATAAGCACATGCTATTGAATTTTCTAGTTAGCTAATCAGCTTCCTAATTGCCACCGCACCCATCTTTATCAGCCAAAGGGCGAGTATTTACAGGAAAAAGGAACATTTAACTTCCGGTTATCCCCTTCTCTTTGTCTGTTTTATGGGAAGGGTAAATATCCTTTTGTTATAATAAGGTGACCTATTTTCAGCCTAGGTGTAGTTAGATATGTTATTTTGTGTTTTAGTCTATGTTTCGGATATTATATTAGTTTATATATATATATATATATATATATATATATATATATATATATATATATATATATATATATACATA